>NW_027526295.1:207304164-207546739 GCF_048455015.1 Haemaphysalis longicornis
GGGCTGGAGGAGTGGGTGTGGAGGCTGAAAGGGGAACCAGTGGAGGCGTAAAGTTCAAACACTCCTGTGCCGCCTTGTGGGCGGACTGGTTCCCTGGGCCGGTCTCCTCGTGGCCTGGAATCCAGTCAATTCTGATGTGCACGTTGTGGCTTTTGAGGAGTTTTTCGTGTAAGATTATAGAGTTGCCGAGGGGGTTGAGAGAGAGTGGCTTGCGAAGTTCTTGAATTGCTTCGAACGAGTCCGTTAGAATCCGTATTTTGGCTGGTGGTCGGGTATTGAGGTGGCAGCAAATATGATTAAGGGCACCATTGATGGCATGCAGTTCGCCTTCCAGTGCAGTTGCACCATCGTGTCTGAGGGAGCGTTGACCTCCAAGGGATGTGTTTTCAGGGCAGGTCCATGCTACGCCAATATGCGAAGTTGCCACACTGGCGTCGGT
Organism: Haemaphysalis longicornis; assembly: GCF_048455015.1. Taxonomy (NCBI): domain Eukaryota; kingdom Metazoa; phylum Arthropoda; class Arachnida; order Ixodida; family Ixodidae; genus Haemaphysalis; species Haemaphysalis longicornis. The sequence continues at coordinate 207,304,604 of NW_027526295.1, forward strand.
ATAGATGTCGATCTCATTGGGAAGTTTGGACTTCTCCAAGTGAAGGCTACGTTTAGATCTTGTTACCTTTCTATAACGGGGGATAGGTTTGGTGAGATTTCTGGTGATGTTTTCCGAGATTGTCCAGGGTGCTAAACGGATGGGAAGGTCGATGACCGGTATAGGCTTCTGCTCGTCCCATGCTGTGAGAAGGAGCCCTTTTCGGGTGAGCCCGCGTTTGGTGTCTGCCTGTTCACGAGTTTCTTTCATGATTACGTCTATAGGAGGGAGCGCAACTGCTCGCTCAAGAGCTTCTGTTTTTGTATGTTTTGGGAGGCCTGTGATGGTACGCAATGTGGCTCTATGGAGCACCCGAAGGTGTTTTGTCTTCGCTTTTGTTCAGGTTCTATACTGGCGCTCCATATGCGAGAGTGCCGGTTGCAACTGTCCGGGCCATGGAGAGGCATGCCTGTTGACTTGCGCCACCATATTTGTTAGACAGCCTCGCAATTAATTTGAGCAAGCGTTTCCATTTCTCTCGTAGTTGTTTTAACCATATTTGAGCACTAGTGTTACTGCCACGTGGGAGACCAAGGAGGCGTACGTGGCCAAGTTGTATCTCCAATGTACAGCAGAGCAGGGTCCACGGGGTGCGTTTTGGCATCCATTGATACCGTTGGAAGGGGCGTCTTTTCTGGGGGGAGTTCTAGGCCAAGTTTCGGTATGCATGCTTCGAGGCTCTTCACCGCCGCCTGCAGCTCAACTAGCATGTCGGATGTTGACGAGTACTAGTCTCTACCTTCCGTCCATATCGTAATATCGTCAGCGTAGATTGCGAAACGGGGTGACGTTTCTTGTTCTAGAGTTTTGGATAACTTTGCCATGAGGATGTTGAAGAGTACTGGTCCGAGTATAGATCCCTGTGGAATACCTTTGTCGTTGTAGTAGGTGTTGGGTGTCCATCCAGGGAGCGTGCTGCTGAGTTGAACGGGCCGGTTGTGGAGAAAGTTACGAACCCAAACTTGTGCTTTTTTGCTGGGGAAGGCTTGGGCCAGTCAGTCGAAATCGTGGTTTGGTCTACTCTGTCGAATGCTTTCCGAAGGCCTACAGTAAGGACATAGTCGGGAAGTACGCGGTCGTATAAGGATCTATTGATTACCCGTCGTTAGAGCCAGAGGTAATCGTGTGTCCCTAGGTACGGACGAAAGCCAGTTTGGGACGGGTGAAATCATGGGTTCACATATTCCAAATGGTATTGTAGCCGGTTGTTAATCAGGCGTTCGATCAGTTTGCATAACGTGGGTGTAAGAGATATGGGTCTAAGGTTGGAGATGACAGAAGGGTCTTTTCCAGGCTTTGGAATGAGGTTAACCAGGGAAAGCTTCAGGGTGTCAGAAATTTCTCCTGTGTTCCAGGAATGATTTATAAGGCCAAGAAGTTCTAGCTGAAGCTCGTCGAGGTTACGGATGTGTTGCCACGTTACTCCATCATGTCCTGGGGATGATTACCTTGCTTTGTCGGATGGCGGTGCGAAGTTCTGCCATCGTAAAAGGGGTGTCTGAAGCTGAGTCGTCCGAGTCTAGTTCGATGATACGTGGGTACGTGCGGGGTTGCCTACTTGCTGAAGGGATGAAGATGATGAGAAAACTTTATTTTGCCCAAACTGGGGGCGGGAAGGGGACGAAAGGGAGCATTCGATGGTCCTTCCCCGTCAGATGGCGGCCAGGAGCCCGTGAGCCCTAGCGGCATCTTCGGCCAGTTGGACAAGGCTGCGTTGAGTCTCTTGGTCGGGGCTGAGCAACACGGCCTCCCATTGCTCCAGAGTCCTGATCACTATTGTCTGTGATGATGTGTGTTGTGGTTTCTCGGGACAGGCCCATACCATGTGCTGCAGGTTGGCTCGTTCGGAGCACCATCTACATTGCTCTTTGTAAAGGCCTGGGTATAGGCGGCTGTAGGCTACGGGGTTCGGAAAGGTGTTGGACTGCAAGAGTCGCCAGGCCACAGACTGCCACCGACTGAGGGAGGGATGCGCCGGCGGGTACTTCAGGTGGTCTAAGCGATAGTGAGTGGTGATGTCCCTATATGTCACAAGCCTGTCCCTGCCCCCCGTATGTAGCGATTGCTCATCAAGATCAAGGCGGTCCCGGTAGCTGAAACCTCGGGCCGCTTCGTGAGCGTGCTCATTACCTGGCAAGGACGAATGTGCTGGCGTCCATATAAGAAGGACCTCGCGGAGTTTAGACCCAGTAAAGGGTTGAAGAAGGCGCTGCGCTTGGGGTGAAATTCTACCCTTCTCAAAGTTTCTAATGGCTGTTTTCGAATCAGTAACAATTATTTTTGCGGGTGTGGAGGATATGGCAAGTGCAATGGCTGCTTCCTCCCCGGTCTCTGGGTGAATTGCACAGACTGAACCAGAGGCAGTTGAATTACCCTGCTGATCCACGGCCACTATGCTCATGGCCGCTCTGTCTGGGTATTCTGCGGAGTCGACGTAGAACACTTGTTTCTCCTCTCGAAGGCGGCGGTGGAGAGCAGCCGCCCTGGCTAGGCGTCGATCAACGTTGTATACCGGGTGCATATTTCGAGGAAGTGGAGATGTACGGATATGCGCCCGCTGTGAGTCAGTAAGCATCACCTTTTCCCCATGCTGGGAGGCGTAAGTAATGTGGAGCTGTTGAAGGATAGTGCGCCCCGTTTCGCTACTGGAGAGCCGTTGAAGTTGTGCTATTCTCTGCGCCTCAAGAAGCTCTTCAAGGCTGTTATGGATACCCATTGCGTCGAAATGTTCAGTAGATGCGGTTATGGGAATTCCAACCACCTGTTTGTAGGCTTTCCTAATAATGCAGTTAAGTTTACCTTGTTCAGCTTTTTTGAGAGTCAGAAATGGCGCGACATAAGTAATTCGGCTGATAATAAATGCCTGTACAAGCCGTACGAGGTTTACTTCTTTGAGCCCATGATGCCTATTTGCGATCCGAGAGATGAGGTAAAAGCGTTGCTATAGTCTCCCGCTCGACTACCTCCGGGGTGTTGTGGAGTGTGCGCGTCGAGAAGAGGGGAAGACGTTGTTTGCCCTTTCCTGCCATGCCTCTGTAGATTCTCCAAAGCTTCGAGAGTTTGTGCTCTTTGCCTAAAGTTGAGCATAGCTCTTGCCAGTGCTCATGAGCCAATTGTTTCTGATATTCCTGAATCAGTTTTATTGGTGCCTTATTTTCACTAGGTCGACGTGGCGTTTCCCTAGTCGTCTGTATTCACGAGTTAGGTGTTTAGCTCGGTTCCACAAGTTTGCCAGGTGGCCGTCCGTAAAAGGTGTGTCCTCAGAGAATGCTGTTGACTCTTTAGAGGTTTGGGCAGCATTCTGAATACGCTTTATGAAAGTATGAAAGTCTGTGGCTGGGTCTGATGATTCGTTGAGAATTTCACGAAATGAGGTCCAGTTCGTCAGTTCCAGAGTTTTTGCCGACCGGATTCGCTTACCACGAAGGGAAATTGATATTGGAAAAAGTGGTGTCGAATATGTTCCACGTAGTTACTAGCCCCGGTGACGCAAAGGTGAGGTCTGGAGAGGTGTCTTTCTGGGAAGCATGCACTCCTATTCTCGTTGCTTCGAAGGGGTCGTTTAACAGCACAAGATTGTTCATCTACATCGTTTCTTCCAAAAGTAAGTTTTCCTCTAATATCCGTAGCTGCGTAGCCCCACGTTGTGTTTTTGGCGTTAAAATTTCCACCAATTATTGTCTCCGTGGCAGGATATTGGTGCATGAGCTCTGTGATCCATTGAAGAGTGGTGTGTCGAGCAGATCTAGTGATCGGCTTGTAGTAAGACCAGGCGACTAGAACTGTTTTGCCATTAGGAAGTCTGCCACGGATTACTACTGTTTCGTGCTGTTGCGATGTAAGTCCAGAGAGTTTGATCTGATGACATGCAATTTCTTGTCGAACCAGTAACAGGGAGTAGCCTGGTGCTTGAGGGGCAGAGTTTCGGGGGCGTGTTAGCTTGCATGTTATTACACGGTCCGAATACGTAACATATCCATTGACCTTAGGAATGCTTCGGGGTTCTTGAAGGAGAATAAACAGCGGCTTAAGTTGTTGAATCTTCTGTAGTAATATTGGTGAATTTTGAAAAAAAAACTTCGACAGTTCCATTGTAATACTATGGGTGCAGCCACTACTGGCCTTCCGCACTTGCACGTGGTGGAATTTTGCGAGGTGGTTCCTCTTTGGGGTCTTGTTGCGGTAAACTGACTTGTCATGGTCTGTATCATTGCCGTTGTTTTCGTTTCATAAGAATCTAGAAGGCTACCAATTTGGCTGTCTTCTTTCCGAGCGGCCCGTTCTTTCTGAACGTCCGATCGGATAATGTTGAGCAATTCCTTGAGTTCAGGGTCAATTCTGGACTGAGATGTGGGCGTGCGCTCAAAGGTGGGGCTCCGGCTACGTCTTGAAGAAATTTTGGGAGGTGTGGACTGTGGCTGGGGTGGAGGTGCTGGTTTTGTCTTTTCGGCAAGGGCCTTTTTGAGTTCTTGATTCTCTTTCCTGAGTTGTTGGAGTTCATTGCGGAAAGAGGCAAGATGAGCAAGGATTTCTGCGCTGACTGACGCAGTTAGAGACGAGGATTGGTGATCTTGCTTCGAGGCTAGGGGGAGCTCTCTATTAGAGGCCGTAGTGCTGCGGGACTGTGCCACTCTGTTAGCCCATGAAATACCACGGGCTGCGTCGTTACCTGGTGTGTTCGAAGGAGTTGGGATACGGCTTGGGCATTTCGGGCTGACTGCTATGTGACCGACGTCTTTGCACGCAGCGCAGTAAACGGTAGGGGCACATCATGACCCCTGCGGGGGGGGGGTCTCCATCATGACCCCTGCCACGTGTGCGGCAGACGCTAGGGTGGAGGCAGTGTTTCGCCATATGCCCGATCTGGAGGCAATTGTAACATACCATACGCTTCGGGGAGTAGGCTGTTACCTTGACAATTGCCATATAGTACTTCACAACTTTAGGGAGGGTTGGAGAGTCAAAAGTGACGACTGCTATGTTGGTCTTGCCTATTCTTTGTGCGCTAAGCACCTTAGCTTGCTCACATCGAAGCCACCTCAGGATGTCTTCATTAGACTCATTCAGTTCCACTTCGATGACTCCGCGTGTCGTGTTCGGGCGGTGATACGATTCCTTGACCTCGACGGGGATAGCGATCATTTTGCCATTGTGACGAATTTGTATACTTGTGGTCTTAACGATACGCTGGGCGTGTTCCTTATCGTACACTGTAATGTGTATACAATTGCCGGCGACATGGTATTTGTGAAATGCGATTTCAGAGAGGTAGGTCTGAGGGGCTGTAATGCCGATCAGGTGTGCAAAGGAGCCTTTAGGGATGTCTCTGATACTAATTTTGGTCAGTGGTCTGAGCGTGAGTAGTAAACAGGGCCGACTTACCCGGTCTGTCTTGGTTATAGTTGCGGTGGCACTCGCCTGGTTGCGTTGCCAGACAGGTCCGGGATCACTGTCCCCGCTGTCTTCAGCGCGCTGATCATGGTCCATCTGGGTGTCTTGGTCGGGAGGGACTGGGGGCCGTCCGGTCAAGTCTAGTGGTCGTGATGATGAGCCAGTTTGCACCTCTGCGATGCGTTGTTCAGCCGAAAGTTTCTTCTTCTGACGCGACGTCGTGGCAGCGGGGCCTTTCTGAGGACCCTGCTGGCGGCCCAGCATCGCGGGCCGCAGCAGCGGCGGCGGCAGCGATGACGTGTCGCTTGGTAGGCTTAGCTCACCAAGGAATCTTCGTGACTCACAGAAGGTTCTCGGGAAGGCTGTTCGGGGTGGGACTTCCACCGTGGTGTTCCGGAACACTTTACAAGCACGATGGTGTAACTCGTAGGTCACTGGTTGAACCGCACTTATTGCGGCAAAAGCAAAGAGCCAACGTGAGCGCCATCCATACTAGTCCTTGTATTTGAAACACAAGGTGTTTCATAGCGTGAGGCGCTGGTGAGTGGGTGTCGCCAGTTTTTCGTTTGTTTGTTTGTTTGTTTGTTCGTTCGCTCGTCGGTCTATCGGTCGGTCGACCGACCGGTTGGTTAGTTGGTTGGTTGTAGGCTAGTTTGTTTGTTTCGTTTTGTTTCATGTTTGTATTTGCCCCGCATTTGTTTCAACTCCTCAAGTTAAGATGCTCCATTTTGGATTTCTCTTCTCTTCGGCTGCTGTAATGAGGCCGCGAATAGTCTTGATTGTCGGACGCCGGAAACCTTGAAAATTTCGGGGTGCCCGGAGCGTGTAACGACTCACTGCTGAAAGATGCCGTGTCCCGATTATTCACCACTAACGGGCACGCTTACCCCAATTCCAGACCGTCTATCAAGACTGAATGACGTCGAGGAACGACTAGTCACAGTTCGACTTCCGTCAAAGGTCCTACCTTTCTTCAAAATAATTTGTCACTTCAGTTTTACTGGTCACCCATTTTCACAGGATAGAATGACTCGTACTTTCTAAACCTTTTTTTTTTCGCGCGCTATGTTTCCGTTTGGTTCCGCCGTCGCTGCTTCACCTTTTTTTGTCGTGGTATGCTCCTTATCTGCGCTCGTGGCTTCGTTGCCTTTTCTGGTCGTGTTTCGCAACACCAGCCGCTGCGATGCCAACCGACCTCGCACGGGTCTAACAGCCAGTGATTCTGAGAAACTTTGCCACAAAAAAAGGATCCGTAGAAACGAGACTACAGGAAGCACTCCGCAGGTGCCGCCTAATGCTACGTAACTGATGCCGATTTCAGAAACAGCCCGCTATATACAGGCGAGAAGAAGACAGAAGCTGATGCTACAGGGCTCTTTAGCGTTTCCCTAAAAATGCTTCCCGTCAGTGCCGTTCACGCTCAGATTTCGTGTCCTTGTTAAGTCGCTCCTTCCGAGCTCAAATATCTCGCGTGCTTCAAATTGCGTCCTATCGGGGGTTTGATGAAGTACTTCCAAACACAATTGAGACATCATTTCTATTTTTGTGACTCCAGGCACTCCGCTCTTTTCTCTTAGAAATTGTGTGGGTGAATGCTTACGAGCATTTCGCTTGTTTCAGTCTTCTTTCGGCTTCAGGATCAGATAGTCTTCCGTTATTGCGTCAGGTGCAGCCTTACCGTTCTGTTGGAGCGGAAATAGTGGATGTGACGCCACTATAATTATTAACATCAAAAGAGACGACAAACTGTCGTTGAAAGCTTTGTTTTTGTAAACCGTTTCCCACACCTTCACATCTGTTAGTGGGAACTTTGAGGCGTTAACGAAAGTGTGAGGGGGAGGCAGTCAGAAAGATTAAGCCATAGCCGCACGTGCCGCCCTCCCCCTCAGACTTTTTCCATCCGCTCCTATTCTGTTTTTCTGGATTGGCTGCCTGGTTCTCTCACTCGGTTACACGGACATCGGGGCCGCCGCCGCAGCCGCCAAACCCAGGTAACGGGCGCCAAAGGGCTGCGCCCTAAAACATTTATTGGTAGTGGTTATCGAGGATGCAGGGTCAGTGGCCTCGTCCATTCCACCTTTATGCCTTTAGCTGGAAAATTCCCATTTGCAGCCGCGGCGCACCCTCGCATCCGCCGTACCCCCAGTGATTGGTACCAGGTCACTAACGCGCAAATGAGTACAAGATTCGCTGCAGGCGCATGGCGAGAGAATGTTTGTAGAAGTTCTACGCGAGGAGGCGTCCTGAATGTTCGTCCTTTCGGATACGAAAGCGTAGACAGATACAAACTTCAGACTGTAATATGAGTAATGCTTCAAGCAATTAAATCAGTTGACAGAGTCTTGACACTTTTTCACGTGATCAAGCACCATCAATCCCGAGGGCAAGAGAGAGAGAGAGAGAGAGAGTGAGAGAGAGAAGGTGACCGCTGAGTGAAAGCGACAAAAGCGGAGGAGAGCGCTCCTAGGGGCGCGTGAGGGGTCCGTGTTTATTGACTCTAGAGCGCGGTGCTTTCCCTAAGCTTTCCTTCCAAGACGGGCCGCAAGGTTCAGCGAGCGCGTTGTTGATCCTGATAATTAACTCCTTATGAGGAGTGACAAAGCGGCCGGGGCTTTGTCGGCGCCCCGGGGAGCCCCCCGCAAAAACAGTACCTCGGACGGTGCCAGATATTCGCGGCTCTCGCCGGTGCCTCTCTGCAGGCATGGCCGCTAGGGAACGGAAGATTTGGCGTACACAGGCAATAATACGGGGCTAATTAGCAAGGGCTCTCTCACTCCGGCTTATGCGCTTTCGAGAGTCTGCGTCGCACAGACAATGAGCGTGCGTTCACGGTCAGGGTACCTCGGCTTCATTATTCGTCCGAGAGAAGACTGTTGGGACTTCACTGGCGGGTAAATAACTCGGGGAACTGATCAGCACTTTACGTGGTGGTCGGGTGTTGCTAGGGAAAGTTACACTGCGAAGAATGTAAACGACATTGTTCAAATTTGTGCGCCCAGGGGTAGGAGTGAGTGAGTGAGTGAGTGAGTGAGTGAGTGAGTGAGTGAGTGAGTGAGTGAGTGAGTGAGTGAGTGAGTGAGTGAGTGAGTGAGTGAGTGAGTGAGTGAGTGAGTGAGTGAGTGAGTGAGTGAGTGAGTGAGTGAGTGAGTCACGAATTTTCAGTAAACACAACGTGCTCCCTCGCATCGTGGATTTCGGCAATATAAAGCTGAAGTGGTATTTTTGCTAACACATATGGAACTATACTTGAAAATATCAATTGATCAAAACTGATGTTGGCTATTTTAGCAGTGTATAGTGATATTTGATTGTAACAATCCGCCTTTTTCAAGACGCCACTGCGCATGCGCGAAGCCCTAGGGGTGAACGCGAGAAACTGTTGGGAGGGCGCCACTGCAACATCCGTCTGCAGCGTCCACCGATACTCGGCTGAGGTCCATGCATCGTCGGCAACGTGAACTGCAAATATCTAGCCACTTTTGTGTAGTTTGAATGCAATGCTGCTTTCGTGTGCTGCGTACAAGTGCACCTCTCGGGCCAAGGGTGACTAGAAGAAGCGTTTTTTTTCGCTTCCCATCAGCTACGCGCGACAGGCAGCGCCGAGAAACCTGGATTAGGGCTGTGAGACGCCAGTCTGAAAATGGGAAGCGGAAGTAACCGCAGTGAAGTTTAACCGTGGTTACGAAACTTTAACCGCGGTTATCACAAACTGCGGTTTTGTCTGTTACACACAAAATTCTGATTGTGGTGACCGCGGTCACTTGGTTGTGAGCGTAACAAAAATTAATTACCATTATTTTAACTTAACGAGAAAAAACAAAAGAGAAACAGTGTAGACAGTCGCTTCAGACCCAAACGCATCGCACTCGCGCGCGGCGAGGAGAGGGGCTTCCCCAACTGCTCGCAACCGGCTTGGTTTGCTCAGGTCTGCTCGGTGTTGGGAACTTTAGGCTTAGCATCGCGGTGGATATTGGACCGCCGCTATCTCAACAACTGCGAATTACAATCCATATCACAATTTTAACCGCACTAACACAACTTTCTTGCATGTTGAAGTTATTTTCCGCGATCAGATTGATTTCCAAGAGCGGCGATAAGCTGTTGCTGCCGTCGTCTGGGCCGATCGAGCCGCTTTCAGTTCCGTGCGGGCAGGCGCGCCGGCGTGTTCACAGGCACGGCCGACGTGCGCGCCGATCGTTTCTGAGTGCTGAAACGCTTCATGATTGCCTCGTTTATCCATTTTTGTGGCGGACGACGTGCGGAATTTGCAAATTTAGCACGGCTTTTGTCGTAGTTGATCGGGTGGATCGGGAAACGAGCCGCTGTTGACGGGCGGTCGCGCTGCTTGCGAGAGCAACGCAAAGAACACCAGCGCCTCTTGGGGCCAGCGTTGCGGCGCCCGCTATTTGATAACCTTCGTCTCCACCGAACGCCAGGTGTTTTTTTTTTTTTTTTGCCTCCGCTGATGCGCCGCCACTTGCGTCCGAACTAACTTGCACGATTTTGAGCACTGCGGCTGAGGGAACTGCGGTTAGCGTGACTGAACTGAGGTGGCCAGCGGTTTGCGTTAACCATGGTTAGCGGGGTAACCGCAGTTTCGCCTGCCATGTAACGCAGCAAACTGCGGTTTTGCCAAACCGCGGTTCGCTTAACCGTGGTTAACTGCACCCGTGTAACTAGGGTATTATGGCTAGTCGACCGGGCCAAGTCCATCCAGCCGTTGGTCACGGCAAGAAAGCCTCCCGGAATGAATTGTTCCCCTGGAGATTGTATACTGATGCAGTTGTAGTCGTCAGGGGAAGTATAAGAGTAAAAATGCGACTAGGTGAGACGGAAAGCTACCTTCTCTTCGAGCGTCGAAAAACAACGCGCTCACGGCGAAGGCAACAACCACGACGCACCGCGCTAACCTTGACCTCCGATCTGCTTTCCGTCGCTACCTCAAGAGGGCGCCACACCGCAGTGAAAAAGGCGGATTACAACGGGATGTTGAATAGTGTGTAGCTTTACGATTTCCATGGTAGAACATATATATATATATATATATATATATATATATATATATATATATATATATATATATATATATGTATATATATATATGTATATATATTACCGCACATATTACCGATATTGTTTGTTGCTATGGGCTCTGACAGTCTGTTTATTTATAGTTATGTCGTAAATTAAGTTCTTCAAAAATAAAAAGCTGCATATAACTCGGCTGGCCTTGGCACATACAAATAAAGTTAGTGCCATTAACTGTATTTGAGATAACGGCAGTCAAATAAACTTTGTCCGTGTATCCGAAGCCGACCAGCCTCCGCAAGTTCTTCCTGTACGTCGGTTACAATAGTGTAATGTGAGCCCATAGCTGAACTAAGCTGAGCTTATTGACGTATTCGACTTCAAAATGGGATCCGCGCAGGCGCAGATGTTATGGCACATAATGGAAACAAGACTACCCAATATGGCTTTCTGAGATATTCTACTTATTATTATGCTCGGCTACGCCATATTGCCAAAGCAGACGGAAAAATATCTTTAATGCGGGGGCTTTACCACTTACCGATGCAAACTATATTCATTACGGAAGAGAAGAGGCGCAAGCAGTTAGGGAAATAAGCTTCGCGATCGCGAGCGTGATTATGAAATCGCACCGATCCTCGAGAAAAGACGACGAGGCAAGCGACCACTTTTGTTCGTTCTCCGAGAAACGAAAAAAAGAAAAGGCAGGTTTAATTGTACCCAAATCTTCCGGACTATTGAATCGAAAGTCATCCAATATCGCTCTTTCCAGCGAGCCCCTTGTCTTGCTAAATGCAGCCGTGCGTAAACAAGTGCGCCGAACGGCCGAGGCAGCGGCGGCGGCGGCGGAGGCAGGACAGATGGCAGGCAGCTTTTAGCCATCGATAATTAACGTGACGCGCGGCTGCCCGCATTTTCCCGCTGTTCTCATTTTACTCTCCGACTCCGGTCGCAGTCATCGTCCACGCTTCAAATCGTCCTGCTTCGTCGAGAGACCGGCGTCGGTCCGGGCGCCTCATTGATCGTTAATCTCGCTCCGAGCACGGGCTTCCTCCACCTCCTCCTCCTCTGCGGGTCGGCTTTATTTGGCGCCTTTTCACTCGTGACGGAGTTTTTTTCACTCCCGCTATTTTCTTTACTTGACCCTCTATCAACAATGAGCGGTCCGAATGCCGAACTTGCGCTCACTGATAGGGGCCGTCTGGCGGGCCATGCTGGTCACTCCGCGTCCAATCTCGCTTCGGACAACAATGCGGCGCCGAACCGAGGCGGAATTAAGCAATATGGCTCAAGTTTCCTCTTCCAGGGCGTGCAAAAGCACGTGCACAACTGGAATGATATGAAATTATTTCTTTAAGGTCTTTTCGCGCGGCAGCGTTCGAGTTGAGATGGCATACTGTTTGCGGTTTTAAACATGGCTTTCAGTTCCCTTTAGCGCAGTAAAAAGATTTAGTACACAACACTGCGGCGTTAAGTGGCTCTTCTTTATCAAATGATAAGGTGGGATGGGTTAAATGACAAGACGTGAAAGTGATATTGAATGAAATAGCTTTCAACACCAAAAATGGGTAGCTTGAGCAGCGTCTGAACATTTCACGTAATGTCGTCAACTGGAATCAAATTCTGGGGGGGGGGGTTGTTTACGCGCTGAAGCTTCACCTGGTCTGTGAGGTGCGCCGTAGGAGAGAGCTGGGGATTCATTTCGACCACGTTGGGATCCTTAACGGGCGCCTACATCTCGACACACAGGCTATCGATTGAAATCAGCAACGACGTGTTATGGCACGCGGGCTGCAAGGCTTATTATTTATCTCTTGCTGCGGACTTTACAAACAAGAAGTAGCGCATACGGATTGACCTTACGAACATCCGCCCTATAAGCTTGAAGCCGCCTTTATGAGAGAGCACTCAAGAACGTATACACCTCTGGAGTACCTAGCCGGACTAAATGGGTCATCGCCATGGTGCGATTGAAAAGGTTGTATTTTACAGCGTGTATCAGCTACATTAGCCTACAATACTTAAAACGACTAAGTGCAACTCGGCTCGTTACACCACCTCTCATTTGCCTTTTAAAGCACTTGTCATTACCTGAACGAATATGTTGTACTTCAATTGATTTTAGTTATGTTTGTCGCTCTTTGCCCTCGGTTGGCGTTGTGCCAGTAAACAATGATAATAGTCATCAAACGAATTAGGAGGACTAACAAAAAGACTAACTGCATATTACTGGTGGTAATGTCGACATATAATTACTTTTTTCTTTTTAGAATTCTAGGAATCCGTTATTTTAAAAAGTCAATTCAGCATCTGTTTGAACGTTGGCTTACTCACTATGCTGGAAATCAGAAATTGTAGGTTGCCTCCGCAGGCTAACGACGAAAATACTTTTGGTTGTGTTGCGATCTGGGTGTTTGTTCTTTCCAGAAAAAAAAAAAAAAACACAAGCCCGCGAAAGGCGGGGACATTCGAAAAGCAAGAATACCATGTGACTACAGGCGCCCCTACTGCTCCCCAAGCGCCTTCACTGGAGCTCTGTTGGTTCCACGGCTGCACGCGTTTAACAGATCGTCGAATACGGCTTTGAAATGTAGCATAAGTCGATGGGCTTCACGACCCATCAGGCGGTGAGATGAGCGTGAGCATTTTCTGAAGGAAAAGAAAAAAAAAATGGCTCCAATCCACGCTGTGAAGGTGATTGGAAAGCAAAGCTTTAAACGACACCCACAGCAATTGTCCATGTCACGTCACTTGAATTCACACACGTGGCTGTGCAAAGAGTGAAACCAGAGATTCCGACAGCCGTTACCTGTAATTCGCGGACGTGGCGTCCCGAACGCAGCAGCAGCGTCGGCCACGGCCGGGCTAGAGTGGTGGATGCCGCCGCTGTAGCGACACCGCGCGTCACAAGCGCAGACCGCGCTTGTGACGTGGCGCAGACACCGCGGAGACACCGAAATAATTCGGCATGTGAGCTTAGTGATTCCCATTTATACAGATTTAAACGAGTTAGTTTAGTACGTTTGAGAACTACGAGAAAGCTGAGGGAACTTTTATAATTGCTATTTATCAGAACCAGTTGCTACTTTCGCCTTTTGTAATACCACTTAAAACACAACCGAATTGGTATTCACCAATTGAGAAAACGGAGTCCCATTATTGGCAAGCTTTGCGCAAAAGGTAGCGTTTCTCAAGCGGCCAGATGTCTGTATGTGGTTTGTATATTTCCTTTTCCCTCCCTGCAAACCAATCCTAACGTATGTTTGCCGTGCGACCACTTAATTCCATCGGGTGCGCGTTACCCTGGGGGTGCTGTACGAACAAGTTTATCAAGCCGTGCGAAAGCAGAGTGTAATGAACGTGAAGCTGCGCCAAAATAGGCCCAAAACAACACTCGCTAAAGCAGACGACACAGCCGTACCGCCGATGCCGCTGCTGGCGAGCAGGCACTTCCACGCGGGGAATACTGGGTAAATTCGCCGCGCCATCTACTGTGTGCTCCGTCTGTCTTACTCAATAAGCTGTCTTACGCTTATTGATTAACTTCGAAAGCTCCGCTAGTTCCATTCCGTCAGCTGCGGTGGAAATTGCCATGGCTTGGCATTTCCTTATTAGATCTTCCGCCTCCTGGGAACGTTTATCAGTGTCCTGTCTAGCCATCATGCCCACGACTAATACTGCAGACTCCGTGATAACGCGTGTAAGATTGTCGCTGGCTTCCTGTGTCGTAAACTCCGCTTCCTCGGTAAGAGAGAGAGAGAGAGAGAGAGAGAGAGAGAGAGAGAGAGAGAGAGAGAGAGAGAGAGAAGGCTGGTGAGGTCAGCCCTGCTAGGGACAAGGCTTGCTACACCAGATTTGGGGGGGGGGGGGGTGACTACGTTGATGAGTGGTGAATATTAGACATCAGGGTTAAGAGCTGAATATCGGTTCTGCAGCGCGATCCTGAATTCTTTAACGTTACGTCTCACTGTTAGCTCATTGATCTGCTTCTTTCGTACTACCTTGTTGCGGTTCCTACTCAAATCTAGCCTAATTCGAGATCTTACCGTACGGTGGTCACTACACCTTACCCTTCCTAGCACTTCCACATCCTGCACGACGCCAGGTTTATCGCATAATCTGAAGTCTATTTCATTTTTATGCTCCCCATTCGGGCTCCTCCACGCCCACTTCCTGCTCTCTCGTTTGCAGAAGAAGGTATTCATTATGCGTAGATTATCCCGTCCTGCAACCTCGACTAGTTGGTCCCCGCTGCTATTTCTATAGACCAGACCATAGTTCCCAACTGCCTTGCCTCCAGCCTGATTCTTGCCTACTTTAGCATTGAAGTCTCCAATAACTACGGTATCCTGCGTTTTTACTTTAGCCATTGCCGATCCCACATCGTCATAGAAGCGTTCAACTAGCTGATCGTCGTGGCTGGATGTAGGCGGGTTGCCCTGTACCATCTTGAGCTTGTACCTCTTATTAAGCCTAATTACAATACCGGCTACCCTTTCGTTAATGCTATAGTATTCGTCCTTGTTGCCAGCTATGTTTTATTGACTAGAAATCCCTCTCCCAGTTCTCTTCTGTCCACTAGAACACGGTAACATAGGACGTGCCCATTTTTCAGTACCGTAAGGGCTTCACCTGCCCTCCCAAACCTCGGTAAGCCCTATTACATTCCATTTAATGTCCTCTAATTCCTGGAACAACACCCCTTGACTCGCTTCGCTAGATACAGTTCTCGCGTTAAACGTGGCAGCAGTGAGCTGATAACGGCGCTGCAGCCCATTATGGCTAATCACTGCTCTGTACTTCTGACAGCTTTCACATTGAGCGGAAAGGCTATAATTTTTTTGTTCTTGCTTTCATCTCACACGAGCTGGAACCTTCATACGTCATTCTGAACGCGTCGTTTTTGCCTTGGCGGCCACTTTTTTTCGCTTATTACCGTAAAAACCAAACCAATGGGCATTCCTAATTAAATGGACGCGGGGACTGCCGGTTAATTACATATATTTCGCCTTAAATATACATGCAGTTTTCTTTACGCTAAATAATGAAGACATGTATGACAAGTTCCAGCGGTTTCACCAGTTTCTAGCGGTTCTGTGCATCTAAAGCTTTTGTTGTCGTATCCTCTGAACTTTTGGGCTGAAGACTGAATCGAGGGACAAGTGGGCATCTTTCGAAGTCCCTGCTCGGGTGCTTGACGCCGCATGACTGCGGTATCTAGGTAGCGTGACATCGCACGACAAGCCGGGCCCCTAAAATTCTCCGCACCTAAAATCGGCAATAATTATGATTGAGCTGTACAACTTGTGTACTGGCTTAGTCGGTTTAGCAAGAATTTGCCAATACTTTGAGGGCATTCTCAAACGCATGAATAAAGACCGTTTGGGAATACTGCAAATTCAAGCTTCGCGTGTAGTTTTAACTGTTTGAAATGAATGGTTGATTCATGAGAATTCATCTCTGGATTTTTGGCTAGTAAGCGTTACTCTTTGCACGAATGACTGCTTACGGCCGCAGATAGCTCACAATAACTGACACTGGGACGTGCTGTGCTGAGACATAAACATCATTTTGGTCGGTGGTGTCAGCTGACCCCGTGCAAGACACGGCAGCCACAGACAACAAAATAAACAAAAATTCCGCATCTCCATTTCTTGGAAGAAGCACGAAGCGAACGACAGCAGTTATCGTAGGAACACTCTTGCTTCTGAAGGGGTGGCCACCGAACGGCCAAGTGTGGTGGTTCTGGTGGTCGACCAAGCATTGTCGTGCACAGTTGACGTTATTCCTTCCCCTTCTCCCTATCAACCTCCAAATGCATTCTCGTACGATGAGATATCTATTATTAAATAAGCGAGTGTAGTGGAAAAGATCAAAGCCTCTTTGTTAATATAAATATGAGTAAACCGTTAAGGTTTCTTCTATGCAACCTGAGTCAAAGCCATTATCCCAAATCCACTCCCGCAAAGTCCAAAATCCCACCTGCCAAAGTCCAATGCCAAAGTCCAGCACTGCCTAGAGAATGTATTTCATCATTGTCATCGCTAACCGTGTGTACTGCCAAACTACGTTTTTCTGGTGTTGCGGGAGGTTCCGAACATGCTATTGTTATGTTGTGTGGTGTAGGATTGGTGTACCCTTTGTGAAACCCGCGGCTTAAAGCTGGCTTTCCTGCAGTGTGTTTTACTCGGACGTCAACGCCATCAGTGGGGCATAGAAGGGTTCGCGTTAATATTCTTAGTAAATGGGATGCTCGCAGGCGTCCGGCAAAAAAGAAAGCTGTCAGTTTTTCGAAGCGAGAGAGAGAGAGACAGACCTTCGTCCGCTTCGACTGCGGACGAAGGTCTGGGCTCGGCGACCGAATAAAGGTCTTCCTGCGAAACGCCGTCTCTCAAGTGGTGGAGGTGTATTCTGCCTTTCTGTCGGCTCGGTCCGGTCAAAAAGGGACAAAAAACTTTTGCCGCATTCACCATGCCTTTATAAGTATTCTAATACCTGGGGAAACAAGTAGACAAATGAGCAGTCACTGAAGACCATATCTATATAAGGCCTACATAGTGCCGAGCGGCCATACGATTCGGGGCATTTAGTGTCGATGGGGTCTCCCGAAACTCGTTCGAATCGTACATCGCGAAGTTGTGAAGTGCGAGATAGGACGGGTGCAACCATACAAAAGAATAAATAGTGTTTTTATCACTCTAATCGAGTGGTAACGCGACACACCTTTATTAGAATTATCTCATATTAGAGGAGAAGTGATGGGTTATATGACGTTGCGGACGCAGTTTCTCTGCGTCTTTAGTCTTTGGGCTACTTATAAATGTGCGCTTTGTTGCCTCAGCATTCTTCATTACTGAGCTTCTTTCGGTCAAGCAAAGGCAGGAGAACCAAAACATTTAGTTAATAAAGCACATGCACTCCCCAAAATACCGCCCATGTATCAAGCTAAGAACAAACTGCTGATAGTTTTCGTTGCCGCCCAGAATATTTCGTGATTTCGACACGTCCGCAACTTGTCGTTGACGCTGTCTCAAGCACCCGTTAAGCACTGTGTTCACCCAAAAGCTCGTCTGCCCACCTTTCTTGACTACTTAAAATATCCTACGTTTCGCACCACCACCCGAATATGAGTCAGGTCTTTTTGTTTAAATCCCTACTAGCGAAGGACTATACTCTTGACTTCCCAATGACAAAAGCCAATGCGCACCAACCCCTACCCCTTGTTTTTGTTCATTTCTAGTAATCTAAGTAGGGCAACCGTGTTTCCTTCAAGGGGCTGTACAGGAATGAGCGGGTATGTTAGGTATTCCAAGCAAGCTGTGCTCCCAAGTTCGCTGACGGCGGAAAGAAACATTTTGTTGGCAACCTGCTAAGCCTCGTTTCCGGCCCAGCCCGCTCGTTGGCTTAGGCAGATTTCTCCTCCCCCTCCGAGCCATCATTTTATTCCCCCGCTAGCACCCTCCAAGATATTACGTGCGGAATTTTTCTTGGATGTGCCATCAGGAGTGAAGCGGTCAGGGCTGCGGAGAGCAGAGGGGAGAGGGGGAGGGGGAGGAGGAAGTCATTGCGCCGAGGTCTCCTCATTTGCAAAGCGTTCACGCTGACCCATCGGGGGCGATAACGCTTAAAGAGGCGCTCGCCACGGAATGGGCTCCCAATTTGACGGGAGCCTTTCCCGCACCTGGCAAAACAGTAAAGTATAACGTCTCTAAAAAGAGAAAAACCAAAGAGACGAAGCTGATCCAAGCCCGTTCGTAAAGCAAGTTTACTTTACATTTCGCTCACTTTTTTTGCTTCACCTCAAACCCTCACCGCCTCACAGCACCATCTCTGCTATTTTGGTCCTGATAAGCGTTTTACGAACACCAGTTATAAGAGAACAAAACCACCGGGGCAATGAAAGAGTTCGGAAAACCTATATATGCAGCAAAAAAAAAAAAAAAACCGAAGAAGGAAGATAGAGAGCAACGGGACAGTACAGCGAAACGCGAGGCGCTGCAGAAGCGGAGGAGAGAGGGAATGACGATGGCCGTAAAACACCAGCGTCTCCTTTCGGCGAAGGTTCGGCGAGAATAATAGAAAACTGTTCGTAAGAGCGACGGGCTGCAGAGGTGAGCATCGTAAAAGCGATTTTATTTGAGAGGAAGATAGAAGTGCAAAACGACAACGCGAGAAGTTCAGCGGTGGGTGGGGGGAGGCGAGTTTTGTGAGCGAGGAAATGTCCGACGTCGGCGCAGGCATCCTTCATTGCCGCCGTGTAGTCGTTTTGTTTTATTCTCTTAATCCGTCCCGCTGCTGCTGCTGCTCTTTCTCTCTCCCGCTCTCTCTCTCTCCCGAGTTTCCTCTTCCTGCAATTTGCACAGTTCTATTTTTATTGCCTCCCCATTCTCGGGTGGGACGCACTCGGTCACCTGTCTTCCGCTTACCTTCCTTTCATTGTTGTACACGGAGGGGCTGGCATAGGACGCGGATAGCGGGACAGCTCTAAAAGCGTGCCGTCGCACGAGTTTGGTGCGAGAATCTCGCAGCAGCGACGATATGTAGTGGGTTTCTCTCCAAAATTCTGTTTGTTTTTTTTTTTACCTCGTAGATAATTAAAATTTGGCATTGGGGCTAGGCATAACACCATAGCAGAAATGTCCGCTCGGTGCAGGCTTTGCGCGCTCTCTATGCTCACCTCCCTCTGCTCTTCATGGTAAGAGTGTCATTTGAAAAAAAAAAAAAAAAAAACGGGGCTGTTTTTGCTGTACAAGTGGAGCTTTGGAAGAAGTGTGCAGGGAGTACAGAGGGAAAGAATAACACAAGGAGGAGGAGGTGGGAGAGTGGATGATGTGACTACCGTTCTTCAGCACAAATCTCTCATACAACCGAAATCACACTGCTAGTTCCGACCCGACCCCATCAATCTAAATGATGACTGCTAGTTTCTTTTGTTGTTGTTGTTGGTTTGCGACGCGTTCACATAGACACTAGGGTATTTGTGGAGTGAAGTGCGTGTTGTAAGTTTCTAGTTTGTTTTTTAGAACATTTAAAGGACTGAAGGGTTTCTTTACTTGTTGTCCGGGCACGCTGACCTCTGCGGAGCCTTTTTCCTGGGCATATTAAGTAAGTGGTCTACTAGTTTACGGTATACCTCAGCGGGGATTAAAGAGACACTGAGGAACTCGATTCGTCAACCTCTTGTCTGTGCCTGCATTTACTAGTCCAACGCGGGTAGCCCGGGCCAGGTAAATTTCGATTCTTAGTTGAAGTGTACAGCTCGAAGTAGGAGAAACGGCCATTCGCCGTTTGCTACGCCTCATGGACTGCAGCAAGGATATTGCATTGATTTTAAATGTGTTTTTATGCTCTCTCAGTTTTACGCGCCGACCCAACACAGGCGATGAGGCTCCCGTTAGTGGAGCTCTCCGGATTAATTTTGACCACCTGGGGATCTTTAACGTGCGAAGGAATCTTGTAAACTTCCTAACCCCTATATTAGAAAGCGGCAACAATATTTACCATTCCTTCCCAAAGAATGTTGAGAGAAGTGCGAAAGCCAAAATGTCCGTCCAGCCTTCGCTGAAATTGCGTCCAATCGATCATCAAGCCTTCAAAGACCCGAATCGCAAACGAGAACGAACCCACGCTACCATTTTTTTGCGCATTACGTGAACGCATCTATAGCCTACGAGCGGTCCGAATGTACACCGATACATGGGTTATGAGATAAATGTATACTATTCTACCGTCACGGACAAATGGAACGCGATCACGAAAACGTGAACCAGAACACGCAAAAAGCGAAAAAATGTCTTTCCATGGAGGTTAAATTGACGCGTGGTCTAATTGCAGTACAGAAGTTGACAAATGTGGCTTTCAGAATATTGCAATATCGCGCCTTTTTTTTCACATCCGCGAACAGCATTTCTCATTTTTGTGTGTTTTGATTCATATTTTCGGGTTCACGTTCCATTTGTCCATGAGTGACGGGGCGGTGCGGGGTTTTAAAGCTCTTGCGCGTTTTCTCAGAGACTCTGGACTCGACTCCGGCCTGTGACTGCCTCTGACTTTTTTGTTGTTTTTTTATGTGTGTTCTTGTGTCTCTCTGGTGGAGTTTCTTTCGTTTTTTTTTTCTTTTTCTTATTTATATTATTCATGTAAGCATATAGCCCTTATCACATGTTCACCAACCATCTGAAGTAGCAAGCCCAGCATTATGCAGGGCTGACCTCTTCGGTCTCATTAAAGAATTTTCTCTCTCTCTCTCTCTCTCTACTCCTTCTTCATGATCGATGCGTGTATTGTCTCATCTAGAACCGTTCCTTTTTCGCTATTTTCAAGCGACCATTTGACACAATGGACGCCCGGTTTGACGCACGCGCCGCTTGTCCAGAGATGTTATCAGAGCTTTTCGGTCAACCAACCGGGTAGTCGGGAAATGCGTTAGTTTTTTTTGTTTTTTTTTACGAGAGGACATTGGTCCCGCTAAGAAAGATTTCGCTTCGAAAACTAAATTTAGTCGTACAGCCGGCCACTTTGTAATCCCTGCGGTATGTCGCCTTAAACAGGAGCACCTCTGACATCCTACCCTGCAGTGATACGCTTACGGACATCGTGAAATAACACCGAGCTTTCTGGGAGGTTCTTCCAATATGGACAGCCACAGATACCGATATAGTTCGGCATATGCGGGGGGGGGGGGGGGGGGCGCAAAATTACACAACGGAGCTTATATCATAGCATCAGGCAGCCATTTAACGAAAGTAAAAAAAAAACCTTGCTCGTGTACACACACACACATACGCGCCCGCGCGCCTGCACACTCACCGCACACGTTTAGTGCACGCATGCGTACGTACGTATGTACGTACGTACGTACGTACGTACTATTATGAGCAATATGAAAGGGAACACAGGAACGCGTGGCAAACAGCCTCGAAACAGACTCGTAGCGATACGCGGATGGCGCTGTGAAAACCAAAGGGGGAAAGGAGGGCGCTCTTCCACTTACTGTTGGCGCTCCCACCATGCTGGCATTTCTACAAAGCAGCAGCTTACGTCCTTTCACCGATAACATGGTATTGTCGAGCAGCCGATAAGGCGCACGGTGGGAATGGGAACAGTTGCAAAGACAGAGCCCCCTTTCCATTCTGTTTCCGACGGCGGCCGCTGCATATCAGTCACAGCGGGGTCTGAGGGTGTTTTCTACGCGTTCCTGTGTTCCCTTTCATATTGCTCATAATAGTATATACATACATACATGCATACATACATACATACATACATACATACATACATACATACATACATACATACATACATACATACATACATACATACATACATACATACACACATACATACATACATACATACATACATACATACATACATACATACATACATACATACATACATACATACATACATACATACATACATACATACATACATACATACATACTTATACAGACAAGTGTACGTTGCTTACTGGCCAATTCTTCATCACCCATTCTAAGCCACTGCACCCTAACACATCAAACGTTGCGTACTATTTCCACTAAAGTAGAGACCCAGTAACGCGGCATCTTTCGAAATGTCAGCCCTGAGGGTATCAAGACGCTTAAACGCGATTTTGCTGACTCCTAAATATTTCGTAATCCAGTAAAGTTACCTGATAGGTGTATGTGTGAAGATCACTCATATCTGTAAGCCTAACCAGAAAAACGGCAATTTTTGCCCGATAGATAGTTGTCTAAATGGTTTGAAAACTATCTGAAAATGGGCGGAAACCTTTGCTACATATATAGCGCACAATGCAGGTAGCTTTATATTTACGTCTACCCTCACGACCATCTTATTACGCATTAGAACCCGTTCTAATAGAACATCTCCCAGAAACAAAACACTTTCCAAGAAAGGACCTCACTGAAGACAGCCCACCTTCACATAAAAACAATGAAAAAAAAAGTAATGTGTGAAAATACATTCAAGATTAAGGGGACTGACTTGCGGACTAACTGCAGAGGATGGTTTCGCACCACTCTTTTCCTTAGCTCATGGTGTTTCTCTTCTAGTCGAATATTTTTCCCTTTGAACTATCCGGCACCATCTTCTACATGCGGGCTGAAATGTCAACACTCTCGCAACGAAAGGAAATCCCACTCTACCTGCCACTACCACTTTGTCTGCATTCTGATTTCGCTTTCAAGGAGCATAGAGACGAATGCGATATGCCGAATTAAGAACCATGCGTCTCCCCCCCCCCCTTACTTCAAGTTCACGCGTACGCTGGCGTAGTAATTTATCCTATTACAGAAATATATCCTTGTACATATAAACCTAAAACCTCTAAAATCTAGAAAAAGGCAAGCAGGATCGTATGAGATATCAAATTAGAAAAGGGATTGAGAGCGAGAAGTGGGGAGATTTAATGCAGGTTCAAAGGTAAGGCATGGTATTTATATGGCTTACTGCATAAAATTTTAGAAACTGCTTGCAAAATCATACGGAGAAAAAAAGAGGCCGGAATTGGGAGCCCAAGGCGCTTAAGTGCAGTTGCGATACCCGGAGGACGAAGTGAGGTAAATGTCATGTTCGTTCAATGAGTTGATTTGGAATGCCACTTGCAATAAGTAAGTTTCCCACAGAGTGGCGAAAATAAGTCGGCATACGCTCGCAGACATCGCGGCCATTTCCTTGCGATAATGTTGACGTCACAATTCGCTTTATACGCGCTCAAAAATCTACAGTGGCATTTAACCGTGCCCGTAAGAGTGGGGTGTTCTTACAAAAACGGGCTTCTGTCCCCTCACCGTTTGACTAGTTCACCACTCTCTCTCTCTCGTGAAGTCAACGACGTTTTATTTTACCAGCACCGCATACCAGTGCTACATACGAGGCACATCCAGGGACTGTCTGAGGGATGTAAGACTTTCGTCGAGAAGGAGTGAAGATATTACGGCTGGCACTCGGATATTGAATGTACTGGGACGCGTTTATGCCGCTAAAATTTGTTTTGAACCTTTCAGAGATGCCTTTCGCATGCTAAATAATATATGAGTGTGCATAAATGCTTCCTGTCGGTACCTTTGCAACTGCGCTTACCCAGACGGCAACCCGATTGGTGGTAGGCAGCTTCGTTGCGCCGGAGCACGAGCTTATCATGTGCGTGTTAATTCCTTTCCTTAGTCAATGTCATTGCGAGCGAATCACCGCTTTTCGTGGGCAGCTGACGTTTCAAATCAGCCATGGGCGATAGATATTGTGAGTAAGAGAATGGAAACATTTCTATTCAGATTTTAAGCGTAATTTTATTTTTGTGCTTATCAGATGAGTACTCATCGGAAACACGTATCGTTTGTCGAAAAATTTATTTTTAGCACAACGCCCTTCCTTACTGGGAGCGTTTCTTTAGGAACTCGACTCATGTGTCAAAACGCCCTGAGATAGGAACCTACCGAAGAAGAACATTTTTAATATCGCAAGTTTTAAAACAAAGCTTGTTGTCTATTAGCAGGGGCTAAAAAAACTGGAATATTGTGCGACCATTGAGGTTATGTCAGGCCTAAACAGGCAGCCCTTTGAGCCTTATTTTGTCGCCTGACCTAAAAGCCAGTGCCCGCGCTTCAGTGTTGCGCTCCGTATTTTTTTTTTATTTCCTTTGCTAAATTCTTAGGGCGTTGGCGGCCCTCTTTTTCGCAAGCTGCACGTAAAATAAAGTGTTGGCATCACGTCATCCGGAAAAAAGTATCAAAGAAAGGACATTCTTTCCCCTGCATTACCCTTTCTCTAGATGTTTTGGCCTACTAAACTTTTTTCTGACGTTTATCTATCAGGAGCCAAGTATAATTGAATTATAATTATCATATTCTGCACGCAGTAATATGTTAATGTGAGTAGTAAGTAGCGACACAACTTTGTAACAATGTCTAGCATTTATTTATTTATTTATTTATTTATTTATTTATTTATTTATTTATTTATTTATTTATTTATTTAATACCCTCAAGGCCCCGAAGGACATTTATGCGCTGTAAGTCGTCAAAAAAATGCCTTATGAAGACTCATGCTAAGCGATTCCATGTTTCCGAAACTTGGTAGAATGACGCTGCTGAACACGTAACGTGAGTCCACCCTCAATACTAACTGCTCGACAAAGCTCCGCTAAACACTCCAGCCCTTTTGAGCAACTAGTACCGAAACGGAGGCCGATATGCTGGCCACGAATTTCTCTTCCCCCACCTTTTTAACCACGAAGCACGGCGCTTAGCTCAGCTTACTGTCCAGCGCCGTGAGTCGCGTCCGCATTCTCTCCCAACGCATCGATCGTTTCATTCCTCGAAGAGCCCCTCGTTTTCAGTCGCATGAGAACGCAAGACGGCGCGATGATACGAACAATCCCCTGGACGTACGCGCTGTCCCGTCTCCCCTCCCCCAGGAGTGACGTGAGGCGCGCGACACCGGGCGGAAGAGGAAGACGAGCGCTTTGCCTTGAAAACAAGGGCGTGCCTGGAGCGGCGCCTCCCGCGACGGCAACCGCTCGGGCGGAGCTGGGCGCAATCAGGCGTCTCACGTTCGGCCAGGGGGGGGCCAAGCGCACGTGTGCGGCGCCGTCGTGCGCTGTCAATATTTAATGCCCGCCGAGAAGCGTGCCTCTTCAATTTGGCACACCATTTGGGAGATTTAGAAGCGCGCTTCCCGCCGCAGGTGTGCAGCAACCGCTCACAGCCTGCGTCGGTCACGGTGGTCTGCACACTTACGTCCACCCCGCTGTCACTGCGTTATCACGGAGCGGTGAACAGCTGCAGTGCTGCGTTGTAGGCTGTACGGGAAATCATGAAGGTGGTTACTTGCGCCCCTATTTGAAGTGCCCGTACGTCAGTCTTACAAACTTAGCCAGTCAGTGTGTAAAAAGCTTCAGATTTTATGTACTCGCGGCTCCGGCATTGCTTATAGCCAGTCTTGCAAGACGTTAGGAGCGTTAAGACACCGTTATGAGTTCCATTAGACTCGCTTACAGGTCAGACTGAATCTTCAGATGAAAAAAGAAGTGATCATTTTTTGAAAAAAAGTACTCATGGAGCTCTTGAGCACAATATGAGCGAGAGAGAAAAAAAAAGTTCATAAAAATAAAAATTGGTCTTAGGGCCTTTATACTTTAATTTATGACGGCTTATATCGCCCCTGAAAAAACTATCTTCGCAAAATTTCATTTCTATTTACAGGCAAAGCCAACTTTAATAAAAATTGGTGTAAGCTTCGCATTTGTAAGTAGGCTTTCTCACATTTCCTGTGGAGCAGTAAGCACGGCCTTGTGCGGAGGGATTATGATTACAAAACACAGATGTAACTCTCGTTTTATCCAAGATATCTCAAAACAAATTGCACGATAATTAGCCAACAAGGCGAATATATCGTTTAGCAGAGCTTTATTTACTTGCCTTGATTAGTTAGCTCACAGTGAAGCTGTAAATGTTACATAATTACTGTCTGCTTTTAAAACACGACCATCATCGGAGAGAGTATGTTTACCGAAAATGGCTGTAACTCTTGTTTTACTGAAACTAGCCGTAAAACAATTACATGAAGTTTAGCCACTAATGCGACGCTAGTTAAAATTTCACACACACACAAATAAGCCGAAACTGAACGGAATCCCCGTAAAGACGACCCAGAGCCCCAGGTTTCAGCATATTTCGCACTGGGTGGAATTGAGTTTACTTTTTTATGTTTGAGGCTCATTTTAGGTGGACGCAAACCTCAGCAATTCCGGACCTTGTCATGTACAATCATTGTAAAATGTTTTTAGGCCATGTTAAAAGTTAATAGACCGCATAAAGAGTTCGAAATACAATCTCATCTCTCGCGGGAACTGAAATTATTTATGCTAGAAAGCTGGTGACCAGCACTTTTATTTGTTACTCTTGGGAAATAATTCAGTAACGCTTGCAACTGAAGCTATCGCTCTGTCTTTCACTTTTCTCAAAAACGTTTGTCGTGGCCTAGAAAAATTGGACAAAGACTGTACGATTGACAAACTGTTCACAAAGATTGGATGGTGTGCATGTGTTGCAAGCAACCGACGTGTTTCGCGTTACCCTGAGTAGATAACATCCAAAAAAATTACATTTGTACCACAGGTAAAATTGAGCACAACAATCTACTGCCTGTCTACCTATATTAGGTACCTTCGATCTCTATTAAGTACTGCAAAACAGACCTACATTTTGCTTTCAACTGGGTGAATTACAACATTATTTGCTCGCACAGTTCTTTCGCTATTGCTGTATATGGTATTCCATAGCCTTAGAAGGTTACGGGGCTGTGGAAATTAGGAACAGCTGTACTGCACAGTATAAACCCTACGCTCACAAAAAATAAAAGGAGTTCCTAAATGTATATTCTTGGAAAAAAGTCCTCCTATAGTTCATCTCATAAGCTACATGCAGCACTGTGGAGGCTACATTGTTATCAATAGTGCGCCCACTGAGGGCGCCTAATCCGCCGTGAAGGGGGTCCTGAAAGGACACTCCCTTCTCCCCTCTCGGCAAGTGGCACCGCACGGCCCCGCGCCTTTTGTCGCTTCCTTTGCGGTGAGTTAGGCGGCCTGAGGGGGACAACAATGTAGCCTCCACAGTGCTGCATGTAGCTTGTGAGATGAACTATAGAGTTCCTGTGGTTCCGGTCTTCCGTAGTTCGTCTCAGTCACCTATAGCTCCTTCCATTTATGTTTAGTTTATAGGAGGACTTCCAAATAAAGCATCTACCTTGCGCCATAAACGTCCAGCCATCATAATCAGAAATAAAGCATCTTATTTTCAACCTTGCTTTTGCAGAAAACACACGAGCCGCTTCTTGTACGACATTTCTTCTACGACATGTCAGCACTGTGAGAACACAACTGCATGGATTTACGCTGACATATGCTTTATTGTATTTCCGGGTCGGCGGATGGGAGACATTTCACTGAGAATCAGAAGGCCACCCTATCGAAACACAAATCTTGGCGTAATTCTGGTTCCTCTGCGTCTGGAACTGCAACACGGTCAAGGCTTTCACTCTTTCTTACACAAAACGGTATTGATGTTCTGTAAAGTAGAAGACGTTGCTGTTCTTCCTTTACAAAGTATTTTAATATTCATCTTGTCATATGGTTTCTTCATAAATCTTGCGTTAAAAACGCAAGATTTATGTAGCTCGTCTTCCACACAGAAATTGCACATCATCTTTCAGAAGCCAAGGTTTCCTTCAAGAGAACTTGCTTTCCGCTCTTAAAGACAATTCAACCTGAATCTTTCCTTTTATTCCGTGCAAGCGTAATAGTATAAACAAATAAGTTCAATTCAAGGAAACTTAGTACACAGCATGAAGTTACTATACTCATGTAACAAACCCCATTAGTTGGCGTCGAAGGATGTCAGCCTCCTATTCGGCGCTTCATTTTCGCGAACGCCGTCTTGCCCTACATGCCACTACAAGGGATCAAGTTAAAGTTTTCTGCACCGATATGCACCACCTAGGCTAAGGGCACGCCCTAGACGCGAGCTGCGGAATAATTTAGACCACCTGATGTGATCTACAAAGTACGATGAAACCTCGGCACATGGCCCTTTTTGTCCTTTGCCTTCCCCTACAGAAACTGCCGCCGCCACGGGCAATCGAACATACTGCCTCGTGCTCATTAGCGCCATGAGCACAACGACCACTCAGACACCGCGGCAGGGTCACATTGCAGCAACGGCACAAGGTGTCAAGTAGGCAACAGTTCAGGTTTATGGGCTAATAGAGGACTGAAAAATAGACGCGCACAAAACAATCGTTCCTATTATTTCTGCATATAGCCGAAAGTAAAACGCTAGGCTTCCCAAAAGATGGATACCGAACATCCGGTCACTTGACACAATGAACGAGCCACAGGAACGAGTGTAGAACGTCTGTATTGCTCTATTGTGATGTCACAACTCAAGGGCTAGTTTGTGGGCACATAACGACCAGGAAAACAAACTCTGCGTTCCACTGTAAGGCCCCAGTGTTATTCGGTTGTGAGCAGGCGCGTTAGCGGTAGTGTGGCGCACGCATTCGTGGCGTGATCCGTGATGCCTCGCGATGTTCGGGACGCCGTGACGGGGACACAGGCGCACGGCTAGAAGCCGCTCGGCTCTCGCCGTCCAGCGAGCCGCATGCGAGACGCGCCGAAAGGGATCGCGTGTCGGGCAAATCGCAACACCGCACGCCACGTTTCCGGAGGGCAGCGAGCGAGTCCGTCGTCGCTATCCTCACGAACGGCCAGCAGAAGTTGAGTCCGCTGTGATTCATCGTGTTGCCGCCTTCTTTCTTTGTCAGAATGCGTTTTGCTGCTGTCTCGACAACGCATATCGCGCGGTGGCATTTGTGTTATGCTAAGGCCAGGGATGACTTGTTTTCACTGGTTAGGGTAGCTAGTAACGCTGCAGCGAGTAAAAAAGCGTCTGTCCAGCCACGTGGTAGGAACACGGGCCGCAAACTGGTTTAATGCATGTCAACCACCTTCAACGGGCTTAATTTCCAAGTTTCATTCGGCCTTCGCTGTCCGTCCGTTGGTCCGCTGGTCCGAAATCTCGAACAGTTATCACCGTCACAACAGCCATCATCATCATCATCATCACCAGCAGCAGCAGCAGCAGCAGCAGCAGCAGCAGCAGCAGCAGCAGCAGCAGCAGCAGCAGCAGCAGCCTGTCTACACCCACTGCATGTCAAAGGCCTCTCCCATAGATCTCCAATTACCCCGATCCTGTGCTAACTGCGACCAATTTATCCCCGCAAACGTCTTGATCTCATCTGCCCACCTAACTTTCTGCCGCCCCCCGCCACGCTTGCCTTCTCTAGGGACCCACTCTTTTGCCCTTAATGACCGACGGTTAACTTTTCTTCACATTACATGCCCTGCCCAGGCCAATTTCTCCTCCTTAATTTCTACTAATATGTCCTTGACACGTGTTTGTTCCCTGACCCACATCGCTCGCTTCTTGTCCCTCAACATTACACCTATCATCTTCTTATCATCTTTTATCAGGCATTGTCAGGCATGGTTATACACATGAACCCGCGTTGATACTAACCACAAAGAATTAAAGGTGAGAAAATCGGTCCTCTACAGCATCATGTACATTTTATATATAAACTTGTGGTGGACACCTAGGTTTACAGAATAACATTTAAATTTCCTTAGTTAGACAAGTGCAAAATTAATTACACATTCGTCGTGGCAAAATATCGAGCCAAATCCAAGAGGCGAGATTACCTAAAACAATGGATGCCCACTTCTTGTTGGCGAAAATACCGCCATCGGCAGTAACAGCTACCAACAAACTAGAGAACAACGAAGCACAATAAGCGTGGGCAACTGAAGATATTTTTCGCACAACCATTTCTTTAGTGTTGTACTCGCATTCAGGAAGCTTCGGGTTCCATTCTCCTCCAGACCAAAATTTGACTATTTTTATTTTAAACTCAACTACTTTACTTTTAATCTCTTTGCCCCATCTGCCATTTTACGAACCTTTCCGCAGCTATAGGCGCGGAGGCCTGACGACGGTTTTATGGCTTCATCAGCCATTTATTGACATGAAAAAAAAAGCTTCACTTATTTTAACTTGACGCTTTTTCCTTAGCTATGCCTGCCACTGGCATATCTTTATCTTTCACATTTTTTTCGGACTGAATGTCAGGCACGAGACGTAGGCATGCACAAGCCAAACTTCCTGCTCTGAATTTTCTCCACAGCTCTGTCGACACGAAGCTACCCCCGCGCGAAAACTGCAGACCAACACATAGTCTGACAACATCCTGCGTCACTCCATGTGTCTCTTACAGTACACAGCTACATGTCAACACTGCCCACGACTAGGCACTCTCTCATACATAATAGTTTTATGTCCACACACCCCAACTTCCCTCCGCTCCCTAACACCACACTACAGAAGCTAGGGGATGGAACTGCTGATGAGTTTGGCCCAGTCATACAGCGTATGCTGGTGGAGAAGGTCCATCTCGCCAGCAAGCACCACGGTATCCAGGACTGAAAACACCTCTCACCGGGAGAGCTCCCGAACATCGCGCTTGTTATTTCATTAAAAGTTTATTCACTCGCCCACCTTTCACGCTGGTGCGTTGCCAAACTTTAACCGGGGCGTTCTGTCCGCTCACTGCGGAACCACCAGCCCGAACATCTATAGGGAACTTCAGCTCAGCTTCCCCCAGCTTCGCATTAAAACACCTGTTGCTCTTTATTGGTACGAATCCCATCTTGTGCATTCCCTCCTAAGCCCTCTTGCGTTTGTACCCCAGGGACTCCCGTCTTCAGCTCTCCCGAAGGAGCCGTCCTCCATCACTCTGAATTGCTAATCAGCTTGAAAACTCCCCGTTCTCGAAAGTTCTTCTAAACGATCCTTCGTCGTAGAAGGATAACACCCCGAGCTCCCTTTCCGGTTAGGCAGATTCCGCATATATGTGTTGTGCCATCCCGTTCGGCAAAAGTGCGCGAATGTTTGCTCCAATGAAGGAACCGGAGTACAGCTTCTCTTTCAGTGCAGTAGACAGTAAACGCAAGAGCGAATTATCATAATCTCGCAATCTCTTTTCGCTTATTCTGAGATTTCCGAATATGCCTGGTGGAGGTTCCGAACGATCAAATTTCGTCCCGACTACTTCATTTTCTTCTAAAGTCACTTTCGAGAGTTTCATGGTTTAATTCTGGATAGTGACGAATATTTCGGGGTGTTTTTTTTTGTCAGGTTTTGAGACACTTTCAACAGGAAATACTTATGATAATCAAGAGCTTTTATTTTGATGGCAATTGCATTGGCGCCTGAGTGGCCAACCATATTTTCTTTGTGGTTGGCTACTTTATATTTAGCACGCTACTTTGTCGCCGGCATAACGTAATTTTTATGCTTTTGTAGGCGCCGATGTAGTCGTGTGGCTGACCCTACATTTATTCACAGAGGAGATTCGCTGGCAGCAAGAGTCCGCGAGTCAGGGAGCGCCCGTAGAATGTGGCCGAGCAGCGCTGTAGCCTGGGTGTTGTTTCCTCGCGTGGCTCGTCGTGCGTGTCGAGGCCACGCGCTGCTGACGATGGAGGCAGCGTCTAATGATGATGATGGTGGGCGCTTGCTATCGATGACGAAGTGGCCGCTACAGGGCTCTCACCCCTAGCGCGGAGCGCGACAAGAGGAAAACAATAACATGAGCAGCTAACTAGCGAGGAAAACTATTTACACGGTGACACGGACACGATGAAGGCTACGTAACTATACGTACAAAGTGTGTCCGCGGTCAGGGGTCCTTAAGGAGTCCGAGTCAAAGGGCATCCAGATGTGAAGGTTGGTTCAGGTCAGTTTCGTAAGGGCGTCCGGCGACAGTCCAAGTCGTCGTCATGAGGGCTTCCCGCGCGGATTATAACCTCCGGTGGCCTGGGCTGGGAGTGGAGTTGCGGACGAACTTCAGCACAAATCGGCTGGTCCGCTGTCAGGCCGCCACGAATGTCCACATTAATGCAGATGATGGGATGGGTCTGGAAGGGCGGGCGCAGAGAGTGTAGCGTTCCACGACGTGAGTGTGCCCGTCTATTAGCAGCACGCCTGAGCTGTTCAAGTGGAAGTTCAGGGGATAGAGCTGGGCGCAGGATCGATGCGTGTGCATGACGCGGAATCGGGAGGTGACGCCGAGGATTTCCTCTGCATGCGCGCGGTGGGGATATCACCAAAAGTAGGCGACGACTCGGGCAGAACCGATGACGGGTCCATCGCAGGCACCATGGGCGTCGGCATAGTCGCAGCAAACGGTTAACTTGGCATTTCGCCCTCGTAGAAGGCGGTCGTCGTGGTCGGTGCTTGCGACGTCGGCCGCGAAGTTTAAGCTTGACGGCGCTCGTCACTGCTGGCTGACGACCCTTCAAGGGCGGAAAGGGTTCGTTGTTGTCTGATTGACCATGTGGCTTGTCCTTTGGAGGTGCAGGACTTGTGTCTTGCCTACTCTGCGTCCGCTCAGCCATGCTCATCATGTTAGAGCTGCACCTTCGAGTGGTCTGGGCAGGCATCGTAGAATAGACTAGAGGAGTGTCAGTAACGCCTTCCTTGATGTCGGCGTTGCGGTAACGACCGGTCATCCGGGGCTCTGGCAGCAGGTCGTCGAAGGACGGGTTTTCGTCCCCGTTGGTAACGAGTGCAACAGTGTGCGTCTCGTGCGTGATATGCGGCGACGGCAAGGGAACCGTAGTGGACGCGTCAGCCGCACCACAAATCGTTGAAATGCGTGGCGAAACAGCGTCTTTTAACTGAAGTATCCAGGCGTGTGGACGAACACGGCGTCGTGTTTGCCGAAATTGCACCTGGGTTCTCAGGAGCCGCTTGTATGAACGGTGGTAAAAACGGTTTCTTCAGAAGCCAGCCCGGATCTTCAGTGCTGCGGGAAGGCAGCGCAGATGCAATGGGCGACGGACTGGTAGGGTGTGAGGTGCAGTCCTTCATTGTCGTTGCCTCCGGGCTACCGTCCAGTGGGCATAGCGTGGTCGTAGTAGTAGTGTCGTCACGGGGTGGAGCCGCCGACGCCAGCATGCTGGTGCTAGGAACGAGGTCCTCGACAGGGGTGGTGCAAAGATGGGCGGCTGGTGACGGTGGTTTGAGGTACCGACCGTAGCGCGCGAGGAGGATGACCTTGAGCTGGTCGTAGGGCTGCGCTCCAGGCTCCGGCAAGGTGGAGGCTAAGCTTGATGGTAGGAGCTCGTACATTAGGGAGTAACGGTCCTGCTGCGCTGTGACGCCGTAAAGGTCGAAAAAGCATTCCATCTGCATAAGCCACGCCTCTGGGTTCTTAGGGTAGAACGGTGGGCGAGGTGGCAACGCCGTTGTATCGAGTGGCTTGGTGGAATCACCAGGAGTTGAGTGCGTGGGCGCAGCCAGATTGGAGTGGCGGGGCGTGGGTGAGTGACGTTCAGCGAAGCAACGTTGCTTCGCTCTCGCGTCGGAAATTCGCTAGGGCATGAGGGATGCTGCAAGCCGGATAGCGCGGTTCCCTTTCCATCGTACGTTACGACGAGCGAGGAAACCATGGAAGAGGGCGACGCAGCGTCCTTGTGGCGGGAATGACTAGAGCCAAGGCGCGCCATCACGTAAGCCTGCAGCGTGTCGTAGGGCCGCTCACCGTGTTTTAGCGGCTCATAGCGTAGGTCGGGCGGAAGCAGGGCGGTGGTGATGCAGCAGCGCTCAGTCTGTGAGTCGATACGGCGAATGAGAAAGTGCGCTTCCATTTTGAGGGACCAGGCTCGTGGGTAGCGTCGCTCGAAGGCCGGGTAGGGCGGCAGAGGGCAAGCGAAGTGGGGCTCCATACTGCCGACGTCCGGGTAACCAATTAATGTAGGCGCCGATGTGGTTTTGCGGCTGACCCTAAACCGTATTAAATGAAGAGACTCAGATTGTAAGTGGAGTTTGAAGACAAGCGCCGTGTCAGTAATATACAGTTTAATACGCAAGCGTTATCAAGGAAAAATTGGAAGAAGTTCTGGCACTCTTCCTCACTGCACATATGAACGCTTTCCGACTCATTGGGGACCATGAATGGCACCCAATTAGGATTCGAAACACACGTCAACAACGGCAAGTGTCCCATGGAATGAGACATTGTAAGGATACGGTCGTGCATATCATCTGGGAGAGAAGCGGTCACGAGGTCACCTATACTTGCTGGAGTACCTTGGTGTTGACTTACAGCTATAGCGCTACGAAGTAACACAGAAACATCAAAACACGACAAGTAGGAGCCTTTGCAACCTATGCTCAGCCGTCGATGGGAATATGGAGGCATGTTCCTTAGATCCGAAGTTTGCCGTAGGTTCACCGCAGTCCGGCTTTAAACGCAAACTGACTCATAACACCTACATCAAACTGTGCCTTGTATATGTTCCCTGAAATCTTAGGTAGGAATTAAAGCGTTATCGTTTACATTTTATTTTCAGATGGAAACAGGAACATTAAATCATCGATGATGAAGAGGGTGGATAAACATGTTGTATGCGGGAACACAGCTAAAAAGTTAGGGAGAGAGATACGAAGCTACCACGGGCCGAATGTTCGCTGCCAATGACAAGTTCCACTTGAAATTCCTATCTGTAAAGTTCCGAGTCATTCGTATACTCACAGATTTTGCCATTTGCCATCCCATTTGCCATCCATTGGTCTCAGTTCGAGGTCTTTCTTTCTGTATGGGAAGATGATGGGTATAAGTCACTACCACATGTGTTGCCAAACAACCGAATTCATAGGCAGCATTTAGGTTGTACTGCTGGATTTTTAAATGCTGAAACTGTTTAAAAAGTACACCGCTGGTGTTTAAGTATCTTCCCTGCTAAAGTACGGAGGTGACTCGCCAGTACGCAAGCCTAACTCTGTGGGTTTAACGTTCAGCGCGATGGACGATTTCATGGCTAGTATGGCGATTTCAACCACAACAAAAAAAAAAAAAATTCGGAAGTGGGAGAAAATATATCCCAGCGATGACCCTTCGCGGTCACTTTATGTAGCCCCTAGTACAATGCGAGGGCTAGAGACTGTAAATCACTTGTGCGTTTTCCCTAGATTTGCTGCTGCGCGAAAAACTGCAGCGAGCTCCCTGTCTCATGTACTTCATGCAGGCAGGCTTGAACTGTGCCATTTCCTTAAGTCCTGGGACAATAGCGCAGACAGTACCATGGGAACAAAAGTACTGCTCCGGTACCTTGGAGACTCTGAGCTAGACAGATCTCTTTAGACCATATACTGTGCAAGTTTCACAAGATATGTACTCTTTCGCGCTACGGTTTTTATTTGTTTTTCTTGGGTTGATGTTCTTCCCTTTTTTTGTGCACCGTTTACTTTGTATTTTGATTCACGATTTCATTTTCAAACGTATTTTTATGTCCGAACTTTTGTAGCAGCATTTCCTTGTTTCTGGTTTTAACGTTTCTTCTTTGTCTTCTCGCTGGTGTACTCGAAATGTCCAACATTCCCCACTCATCATTGTAGTCATCTCCCACCTGGTGTAGCAAGCCTGGTCACTAGCAGGGCTGATCTCACCAGTTCACAATAAACAGCCGTCTATCTCTATCTCTCTGTCTTTGTATCTCGAGGGGAAAGTAGGTGGTAAATCGTTACTACTTTATCTGTTTTGCTTTAATCACTTACTGTCATCTTAAAGATTGCACAGTGTTTATTGGGAGAGAGAGAACAAGCTAATTAAATCAAGGAAATGCTTCAGAGAGGCGTCCTCATTCTAGGGTGCCCTGAGCTAGGGCCGCGTCGACAGCCCTTACGATCAGGCGCAGCTGACCTTGAAGGCGGGAGTTGGCCGAGGCTCTCTTCCAAAGCTCCGTCGAAAGGTGGATGTTAGGGGGTCTAGGGTAGACTTGTCGCACCCGCCCACTATGTGTCTGAGGCTCCCAGGCTCTCCACCGAAGCGCAAAAGTGGAGAAAAGTGTGTCCGGTCAAAGAGGTGAAACACGGAATTTTCACGAACCAGAATTGCATTTTTTTTTGTATGGTCACTCTAAACTACAAAAGTTTTTTTTTTCGACCTTCACTCAAAATTTACCTCACGGAATCGCTAATTTTATGGGCGAAGCACCCTAGGGGCTGGGGCTGTCGGCATTTTGTGTCGTCGTCTCATGAATCAAGTTTCAAACGATGGTCAAAAAACAAGTGTAGTATGGATAATACCGGTTTAGAATAAATTAACATGATTTAAACTAAATACAGGAATAATCAGTTTAATTGCATTAAAAGCAATTATTTTTAAATTCCGTTTCGAAATTGATTTCGAAAGCCAGGTTTTTTCTCGTAAAGCATACTTCTTAGCATGCTGCGGCGTGTGACACGAAGTCAACATAAGGCTAGTCTGTCTCTCATGTAGTTGCTTAAATCCGGTTCTACGCAAAAGAGGGCGCCACCGCCTCAGCAAGCTCGCGATTGCTCCTCTCACCGGCGCTTCTCGAACGCCGAATCAGCGAGCGCCGCGTGGCAAGAGAGAGACTTGCAATCTTTGATTACACTTATAAACTGCATGCTTCGCTCCTCCTCATGTTTCAATTTAGCAACGATGGTCCAGGATATTTGCAAAAGATTATCGATAACTGAAACAAATACCCTAGAACGACGCCCTGTTTTCTGCCCTACCAACATCCACGTGCATGAAAACAAGTTACACAAGGCTCTCACTGAACTTTCTCGCAGAATGATATAAAAGGAATTTTTTAATGTTTAACCTCTCTCTCTTTCGATGGGACAGTCACCACGAAAAACATAACATTATTTAATACGACGTTTCGGCTGGGAACCAGCCTTTTTCAAGTCTTGAAAAAGGGCTGGTTTACCAGCCGAAACGTCGTATTAAATATTGTTATGTTTTTCGTGGTGAGTCTAATTTAATATACTATTCAGCTGCCAAGCCCTGCACTGTTATATATATATATATATATATATATATATATATATATATATATATATATATATATATATATATATATATAAGAGAAGAAAAACTTCGAACAAGGTAAAAGCACGATTGTGGCCTACGTTTCTGCAAAGAGAACTTGCTTCAGCAAGTTCTCTTTGCTGAAACGTAGGCCACAATCGTGCTTTTACCTTGTTCGAAGTTTTTCTTCTCTTGTGTTCTCTACCATCTTCAAAGTTCTACTACTCCCTGGATTTTATATATATATATATATATATATATATATATATATATATAGCGAATCAGAATGGGAAATGAGGGGCTCGTTGAATTAAGGCAGAAATAAGGGTTGGCAGTCAAGAAAGCCTCGGAAAGCAAAGGGGAGAATGTCGTAGGTCATTGAAATAGATCAAGAATTTGGAAAAATAGAAAGATGGAGAAAAAATGCCCGCCGGGTGGGATACGAACCCACAACCTCGAGAATACGCGTCTGGTGCGATGACCACTACGCTACCAGCAAGGCTGTTTCCCCTCCACTTTCTGGGCTATTTATGTTAAGGTATTTTTGTTTCCTGCACTTGGGGGTGGTAGCCTGCGCCACTCGGACTACTCGGGGTGAAGGGGGCCTTCTTTTTAACCACCGGGCCGTGACTCGAGTGCCTACGACATGTCCAGAGACGTCGACCAGCGTTGAACCATCTTAAAGGGGCACTGACACAAAAATTTTGCATCTTGTTTTTTTTGTTGCGATAAGTAGCTAGTGACCTAGTTACCACCTGTAGAAACCTCATTTGCTTCAGCGTGGGACGGTTGTTTAATTAGAGGCATTTTCAATGCGGCCAGTCGCAGTTTCGGTTTCAGCGAGTGCCGCGAAACGATGGATTTTGTAAATTTTGTGTGAACAAAGCTGACCACGTGACCATCGGAGGGATATCACAGAGCAGAGCCGCCGTAGCACTGTCGAATCCGCATCGACGACAGTTTCTGCGAATGCCCCCACGTACTGATCTCGTGAGGCGCTTAATTAAAAAGCGACCGTGAATGTGACGCAGGCGCTGCGAGTGCAAATGCTACCGCGGCTAAAGAACGAAGCGCGACACTCGAGGCGGTGGGTGGCAAGACGCGCGCTGGGAGCAGCCGGCCGGTCTGCCTACAGGTCCGCCTACAGATGTGTTCGGCTTAGCACTGCGGCGGATATTCGAGTGCCGCTCTCGTAAGCGGTGCAGATGACAATTTTTAATGCAAACCGCCATCGCATCATTAACTCGTTTCTCATGTAAGCCCCCATGGTCGGGACTTGGGGACAATTTCGTGCAGCGGTAACAAGCTATCACTCGATCTACCTGCGCCGGCCTGGGCCACTTCGCGGCCGTGGCCGCCGCCTGCACAGCGACCGTGCGGCTAGCTCAGTGGGCTTTTCGTGCCTCCGGCGCGTTTTCGCATCCAATGGGAATAACAAGTAATAGAAACAGAGTGCCTGGAATCGCTGTAGAACTTTGGTCGCGGCCAGCTGCCCGATTAGCTGACGAAATCACGGCGCCTCCGCCGCCAACGATCGGGTCGCTCGTTCTCGAGAGCAGAAGCTCCGCCCTCCGGCCCTCCGATTGGAGCGGCGAGCCGGGCGAGCCGGCGAAAAACGCCGGCAGTGCGGAAGCGGCAAACACAAACTCGTGACTTGTTTGGATGTTGTTTATTTACACAATATCCTCGGGATGTCGATTGCGCGTGGTCCTCTGCTGGCTGCTCGGTTGCGTTTCGCACACTTTAAAATTGATTTTAAATATGCTCTAGGCTGTATTCGCCGCTGATATTTTGCAGATGATGTATATGTGTTCCCACCAATCTATCTCCGAAGTTATCTCGCCTTCAAAATTTTGTGTCAGTGCCCCTTTAAGCTACCTACGGCACCAAGACTGGCAGAACCGAGGCCCTCGCTATGCATGTAGCGAGGGTCTCAGATTGGTAATGTGACGAAGGCCGGTCCCTCGGCCGAAATGTTATTAAACCCGTTTTTTTTTTCACCGTGGTCGAAAACGTGTGTTATATATTACACACACACACACACACACACACACGCACACACACACACACACACACACACACATATATATATATATATATATATTATTAAATAAAAATATACAGATAAAAGAGGCGCTTTAGTTAGGATGAACTAGCTTTATTCTAAATTGACAAAATTATACGTGTTTCGCAATAAATTGGTCGAAGTGGAGAGATGGAGGACACCGCTCAGTACAAAGAGTGACCCAAGAAAAGCCCACAGACAGGTATAGAGATCCACAAGGACGGGGCTACCAACGCCGAAAAGGCTACACAGCTGCTTTCTTAGTCAGTCTAGAAGCTCAATTTCCATAATATATTTATGGGAGCAAGTTCAGTGGTGCTGACCCACGAGGTCGTGACCGACAAGGCGCTCACTTGAGGGCCGTGTCATAAGGGAGGGAGGGAGAGGGCTCTTTAATGTGAACTGGTGAGGTTAGCCATGCTAGGGACGGGGCTCGCTACACCAGATAGGTGTAGCGAGCAGGCCCGCCACCTAATCATGCGCATCCCTCTGACATGCAGGGACGTTGTCCTGGAAGTCCTGGACTCTAATGGATGGTTTCAAGATATAAATTAGGGTTCGAAGTCTCACAACCAGAATGTATGGGGTCCGAGGAGAAATGAGACGGGGTTTCTGTTGCGAAGTAAAGTAAATGTCCAACTCCATCACTTCAAAAAACGTTTCTTTATTTGTTTGCTCCACAGATGTTTTCCTTGGCGACTGAGATATTAAGCTTAGATTTCCGCTTCTCCAAGTCCGCGCAATAAAGTGAAAAAAGAAGTAAAAGAGAAACAAGTCGTAGACTTGATAAAACTTTGAACTGAAAGGGACCGCGTTTGTGTGAGGCAGCGAAGACTGCAAGGTTCAGTTCGCACACGTGTTTTCTTTTCACGCCCTGCGACATCTGGCAGAGATTGGAAAACTACAAAAAAGCATTTGCTTCAGTTTTTCTTGCGTCAGAGGTTGCCCTTGTGTGTGCTCGCGTTATGAGATGGCGTCTTGGTAGGCGTGTCAAAGCCTGGCTGTACGACGGCCTCAACTTCAAGGAATTTCGACAACTCACTTGAAGAGCCCTTTCCGCGCCTAGAAGCAAACTTTGCTACGCGTTTTCACTGGACACTGGTCGCAACTGTTTTCCTCCGTCTACTTGATCACCGGAGCGCAGAGAATGCAGTTTTTTTGTTCCAAAGTCACAGCTTATCTGAGCTTCAGATGCCTTGAATGTGCACTGTAGTCACGGAACGTCAAGCAGCAAGGAGCTTTCGATATTGGTTAACTTTCTGAAGCACGAAGCAGTAACTCCTAGAAGGAGATTAAAAACGGGCGATACAAGCTTGACGAGTTCAGAACTTCAGGCAGTCAAAGGTGACATACGTATGCCAAATGTACACTAGAGGTGAAACTGCCGGCTCGGGAAGCACCTGATGGCAACTACAGTCATACACTAACCTCGACTGTTGAAAGAAAATATAGAACAAAATTACTGGTTTTCAATATTCCGGCCTCCCTTGCTTACGTAGGCGTTTGACTTGCAGGGTCTCTGTTTTTTGTGCTTCTTTAAGAGAATACGAGCACTTTAAAGGTTAGGAAGAAGATACATGTTTTAGCCGTGCCGTAGAGTTTGCTCTTTTTTTCCTTACACTGCAAATTTCTGTCACCGTCATCGGTTTGACATTATCCAGGCTGGAGCAAGTGCCGAGGTGCACACTTTGCTGACAGATTTCTCTTGTTTTTTCTGTTCAAATGTGTAAGATATACAAGGAGGCTTTAGTTGCCAATAATTTTGTCTTTCCCACGCGCGCCCACACGCGTATACGCTGGGTCTGAAAACAAACACTCACTTTCAGGAACCCACATTTCAGGAACACACTTTCAGGAACAAAGCGAGGAAAGAGAGAGGGGGAGAGAGAGGGGGGGGAGAGAGGTGAAAGATAAAGGGTTAGAGAGAGTGGGGGAAAGAGGGAGAGAGAAAGAGACACACGCAGAAAGAGAAAGGGATATATAGAGAAAGAGAGATAGGTAGATAGCTAAAGAGAGAGAGAGAGAGAGAGAGAGAGAGAGAAGCAGAGATAGAGGGAGAAAGGAACGGATTGAGAGAACGAAAGACAGAGAGAGAGAGAGAGGGAGGGAGAGAGAGAGAGAGAGAGAGAGAGAGAGAGAGAGAGGGAGAAAGGAACGGATTGAGAGAACGGAAAGACAGAGAGAGAGAGAGAGAGAGAGAGAGAGAGAGAGACAGACAGACAGACAGATAGACAGACAGAGAGACAGAGAACGTACATAGAACCAATCGCACTGAACTTTCGAGGCAACATTCGTCACAAAATAAAAAAAAAAAGACCGTTTCTTAAATAATGAAGCCCTCCGCCACCGGACACAAAAGTCTCTGTCGGAAATGTTTGAGTACTCCTCCCATCGGGTTTCTTTTATGAACATAATGCGTCGCCAACGTCTCGGGCGCTGCTTTGTATGTTTGAGCAAGTGCGTTATCCATCACGTAGACAGGGAGACGTTTTGCAACCTCGCGCCGAAAGAAAGTTTTCAGTGTTCAGAACACTTTTTTTTTGTAAAACCTGTCGAGGTGGCTGAGTGGCACAACCTCCTCATCGTGGGCTAGCTGCGGATATCTTTGCTTTACTCAGGTAGGCACGGTGTTTCGTTATATAACACCACCTGCGTGATTCTTTGGAGCCTCACTGGTGTATAGTGTATCACTGAATACCTTGGCTAGTGGGGCCCACACGTAATCGCGAAACATACGCCCATCAACAGCACATACTCGGTGATGCAGATACCCCGACTCTGCTAAATGAGTGTCAATATGTATTTTTTAAACAACTGTCGCGTGTACATTCCATAGTCCTAACGTTTGGGTTTGGCGTGTACGGAGCGAAACTGTACCTGCTGTTTGGCGCTAGCTTCGACCATGTAGAAGTGCAGCAATCTGATAGACGCCGGCTTTATAACACGAGGGACCCAGGTTCGATTCCGGCCAATTTCACTTCACCCACGATCATTCGTCATCATCGTCAGAGAAAGTTTAGGGCACTAAAGCTTCGCTGTAATACAGGGAGCCGTTGTAGCGAGAACCGTTCGTATGCCGTTTTCGCAGTTTTGTTACTTGCAAAACTACTGCTCCGCACTGCAGTAGCCGACATCACGAACTCTCCGGAGCACGCCTCGCAAAACTTTAAGATAAATCATTAAAAAATACTTAGATAATGTAGGCCAGTAGTTTGCCGTTCGAGAAACCTTCAAGGTAACCGAGGCGTTGAGGTTATTGCAAATAGGTTATCGTTGTTTTACTGTATAATACCGCTTGTATTAGCGCATGCTAAGGAGAAGCGGTTAGGATAGGTTAGGTTAAGTCAGGTTAGGTTAGGTTAGGTTAGGTTAGGTTAGGTTAGGTTAGGTTAGGGTAGGTTAGGCCAGGCTCAAGTTCAAGTCGAAGATTCAAAGTCAAAGATTTTGATTGTAAACAGAAGTTTCCGTACATGGTTAGGATATCCAGAAGGAGGTACTAAAGTCAACGACTGCAACGGGACCTCCTTTTACGTTAGTCTAGGAAAATAATTTGTTGCGGCATTATTGAGTTGCATCACAGGGA
This sequence comes from Haemaphysalis longicornis, assembly GCF_048455015.1. Classification (NCBI taxonomy): domain Eukaryota; kingdom Metazoa; phylum Arthropoda; class Arachnida; order Ixodida; family Ixodidae; genus Haemaphysalis; species Haemaphysalis longicornis. Next base: position 207,347,173 of record NW_027526295.1, read on the forward strand.
GTGTGGTTGTTCTACGAATAAGGTACGACTGGGAGTGCGGCTGTGCGTAGCAGCAAATGTTTCCTGGAATCAAGCGCAGTGTCCCGTTCGATAAAAAAAAAACGAAATTTGTCCCCCGAATAAAAAGCAAAATTAAGGCCTCCAGAAACATCATTATGACTTCAGTTTGCGACATGAAGTCTCCGCCTTTTCGATCGATGAACTTTACTTACATTTTTGAGAGTCAACATTTACGAAGGAAAAACGTGAAGGAAAAACACGAGGCTAGCGAGTCCCGCGAAACGCCATCGAATATACCGCGATTCAGTTTTAGGCAAGCACAATGTGTACTAAATCTGGGGTCTGGACGACAAATAGTCTCTTTCGAAGCGTTTAAAGGTACGCTTCGACCATACTGGTCGATGGCCTCCGTGATTTCTTGGCTCTGCCTTTGGTCACGGTTGAGAGCGGTCATAGCAAGCCCGATACGCGACGAAAGACTTTCTATCTTTTCTCTGAGAAATCTGCCTAGTTCCCGCCTTTTCGATGTCGCGCTCCGCTATGCGATGAATTGCCATTGCCGGTATGTATTATCTACCTTTCAGGGGCCTTATGCACGGGGCCCATATAGGCCACTTCTAAATAAAAATTCAAAAAAAAAAAAAAATCCTCAAGCCTCGTGAATATCTTGAAATACGACTTGGACGATCGCCATTTTGTGTCTTCCGCAAACAAGAATAAGGAAATAAATGCGAAAAAATGTATTAGATACGCCACATTTAAGACGCGTGCACAGACGTGCGGTCGATTTATCTTAGCAGGCAGACGACCCAACTCGATTAGCCAATGAGCGAATTCCGGGAGAAAAATTACCTAAATTCTTTTGAAAAAGTTGCAAACCACGCAGAATATGAGGACAGGTTATGGGGGATTTATTACACAAGTCTTTCACTAATGGGCAGAGTAATTACGATCTGTTCCCTGAAAGTGACAACAAGCGAACAGCTGTTGATGGTACGTGCATAAAAGGGCAGAATAAGTTTCTGTTTCGATTAAAGGATCCCGCGTTACGTAGCTCTCTTGGCTTTTGTTTGCTGAGTAGTAAGAAATTAAAGATGGCATTTTTCTCTGCCATTTCCCTTCAGTTTTTCCGTGGCGTCGAAGAAAACCTCACAAAGCGCCCAGAGCGAGCCGAACCGGACTTCCCTTGATTGCTACCACGTTACTAAGAGCCTGTTCTCATTGGCGTTCACTTTCGTCGCCAAGATTGGAAGTCAATCAGAAATGGTCTTTTGTTATATTGCCGAGCAAACTGCCTGACAGTGGAACACTGAAAAACATAAAATTCGGGCACACAAGAGAGCGAAATAGCATTTGCGTACGGGCGCCTTAAGCTGTACGAGCCAAATGTTTGGCAATATTACGCATACCAACACATTTCCCCCCATTATTTTTGCAAGACCCTTAAGGATCCCCGGAACACACATGGCTAAGAACCACCCTGGAGATATAGCTTTTATGAAAACCATGAATTCACTCGTATTTACAGAATTTTTCTCAGGCGCTTGGCGACAAGCGAGGAAGATGTAGCCCGACCACAAGTTCAGCGCATAAAATAGCACGGGGCCATGTGCCTGGGCCATGCCAAACATGGTCCTAGCGCTTGCAGCAAGGGATGAGGAAGACGAGGGTTTGGCCTCACTCTTGCCGCGACTAGCTTGCAACAGCTGCAAACACACTATCCTTCTTACGCCTTCCTCGCAACAATAGTTAAAAATTCAGCCGCTATACACCAAGTATTGCCTTCCCCCCGATGAGGCATGCGAGCTGAATGAAGAGTTCTGGCTTTGTAGCCTGAGGCATGATTAAACGATCTGCGAACGGTCAAGGCGAGACTGCGCAAGAACACGACGGCTTCGCAACAAGGGCACGCCAATCAAATTTTACCTCCCGTCTCTCTTATGTTGCAACACCGGCCTGAAGTGAAGTGCCGCTACCTTCCCAGACGGAGAGCGCATTAAATGTCATTCTGAGCAAAAAATGCGTTTCCTCCTAGTTTTGCGAAGTGAGCAAGGAGCGGGAGTTCAGGTGGAAAAACTTGTGTCCTACAAACGTGAAAGTACAAGTTTCCCAACTGGTTAACTTGCTCGGAATCTTGTTATTTAAACGCGCTTGAGGGAAACGGATAAAGTAATGGCAAACGTGCCCGCACAATGCCTCTCCGAACACAGTAAAGGCAAGGAAGCTCCTGTACCTTGACCGGAGCGCACACGTCTCACAGGAGGAGAGCTTGCTTGTCACGCTGCGTCGGGTGGGTGCGAAGCACGTCGACCACATCTGCCAATAATCCGTAGTCGACTACGAAATGTATGTGCGGGCCCGTAGTCGACTACGAAAGCCCGCACATACAGGAAAACAGTACAGTGATTGACTATAGGCTCATAGATGTATACTAGAAAAAGTTACTTATTTTCAAGAGTAAGATGCTAATTATTTAAGCAAATATTCAAGCTTTCCCATAGGTTGCGATCTCTGGTCAGTCTAACGTACATGAACGGCTCACAAAGATGCCCCCTATGGTACGTGAGGAGATGACAAGAAAAAAATGTGGTTGATACCACTTTCATAGGAATCGGTAAAACACGAAAGTGAAAGGTTCCTTCACAGGAGCAGTTGAATGTTTATTGTGCATCGATATGAACTTGCACATCGCTATTTATATTTCGTCTGTATGGCACTGTTAGACGCATCAACATTAGACACTGGATTACACGCACCTTAGCATCGCGTAAATTAGATTGAAACCCCAGACACTCACTCGCAAACAGTGCGGACGAAACCGAACGGGTTGTCAGCGAATCGTTCGGGGAATTCACGGTCCGCTACAGCGAAAGGCGCATCATTTGCGGGTCGGTAGCAGTCTTGTGGGTGTGCTTGGCGAGCGACGTCCTGCTGCCGGGTCGCTTCGGCAAAGGTGCAACCACTTCGGTCCAGCTCCGTGGCGTGTACGCTAGACGCTTGCGTTGCGACGAGCTCAGCTTGTGGAACACGAGAGGCAGCTTTCGTAGCTTGAAGCGTGAATGCGTGAGCGTGTTCCGCTTTCCGCTGGCGTGTCTCTCGTCGCAGCAAAGCAGTCAAGAGCGCGACATTCGCCAGTCGGCGTCGTTGCCTTTCTGCCTTAATGCAACAATTTTCTTACACTGGGCCACGGTGTGTTCCTCCACCGTGCACGGGGCCATCACACACGCAAAATAGGCGGCGGACGGATAATCTGGTGATGTCATTTCTGCGACGGATGTGACGTTGTGAGCTCTTGCTGTACTGCGGCATAAAACACCTTCGTGTTAATAAATGCCACAGTATCGACGCAAATCATGCAATGAGCGCGAAGAAATCTTACTGAATATCTGTCGGTGGATCTTTCAGGATGCCTCAGCATATATCGTCCCTTTCCCTCGTGAAGTCGAGGATCAACCCGACGCGCATGCCGTGCTCCGGCTTCCCAAGAGCACCACGCGACATTTTTCGCCCGCCCGGGCGTATTTGCTCGCTTTAGGGGCGGTATTGGCAGCCTGTCACACCTTTCGTTGCCCACGAGTATGGGCCTCTCGTCACCGTTGTTTTCATCCCTCCCCCTTAGTCACCCGCACTTGCCGCCGACTCTGTTTCAAACGCGTGCATCGGTCGGGGGAGTCGCACGACCCGTAGAGGCAGCGGCAGCAAGCGTTCCGGGTTTCTACGTGTCTCCATGGCAACTTGGCCACCATTCTGAAGGCTCGCCGCGCGTTGTCTCCACTAAGTCGTTCTCTCCTCCCCTAGAGCTCCATCTTGTTTCAGAGCGCCGCGAAAATGAATAGAGCACGTGAAAATTTTACCAACACAATATTTATTTATTTATTTATTTAAAGTACCTTACAGGCCCCTGACAGGGCATTGAGTAAGGGGGGTACATATGAAATGTGCGACATTAACAAGATTTTCAAAAAGGCACTACAAAGAACCACAGTCCAAGAAAACATTATACAAGAAATTAGCCGTAAATACATATCTAGAGAAACGGAAAATACAAAGATAGTGTGTGCTATATCTTGCACGAACTAAGACTAAAATTCCGCACATTCCGCAATAAAAAGCTACTATATGGTGAAAAGAAAATAGGTAACTCTAAAGACGCCATATACGACTGACGTGGGGCGGGCGTGTATGCCGTCGCGCTCCTAGTCGGTCGAGCTGCTAGACCTACTTTTCCTTGAAGGCAACAGTCGCGTAGTAGCAGTAGTGCTACTTTTTTTAACATTGGGTTCAGGTTAGGGGGGCGCGATGGCCACGTGACCCCCCTAGGCCAAGGTGTCGCGCACTGTATACCTCGTCGGAATCGGGTTTCTCGAGTGCGCTTGTCCTCCCGTAAACTCTACAAACCAAGTGCCACCAGGCGTGCTTTGGGCCAAAAGCGGCTTCTACTGCGTCCACCTGCGCCCTCCACGGGGCGTAGAGTACCAGTACAAAAGCCCAGCCAGGAAAGACGGGACAATCAACGTCTGCACGCAGGTATCTGAGAATCCACCAAGTTGTCTCCGAGTGTGTTTCAGAGAAACTTTCCCGTTTACTCCCGAAAGCGGAGTGCAGTGTTGCCTGCCGGGCACATTTGCTTCGGCGTCACCTTCTTGACTCACCGAATGCAGCTTCCGTCGTGGGGCAAAAGCAATTTGAGATTCCCGGCGCAAAAACAGAAAAAGAGATCTTTCGACCTAGGTGTCACAGGAGGAGCTCCTATGCGACACCCGACATTCATCCATGTTGCACTCACGAGGCGACGCCGCCGGGAAGACCTTCGGTGGGAGGCCCCAGTACCACCCCCTGGGTTTAACGGTCAGAAAGCATAGTCCCACAAAAATTGCGACTCCGACATCACCACGTCTTGAGCCGCTAAGTACAGGCTTTTTAGTGGCTCTAGCCACTTCCCAGCGGAATTTGGCAGGGCTCATGCCATGGATGAGTTCCTCTGGAGTGGCAAGCAACCGTTGGATAATCTCTTGAATTTGTCTTCGTTTCGTCGTTTACACTGCAGCTTGCTAACCGCTCAATGTACGCACTTATGAACGAGACGTATAAAGCCTGCAGACGGGAATACGTCTTACCTAGTGGGTCAATGTTAGAGGAGCAAAGATCTGTCGTTTTACCTGGCGACAAATGCACCCAGCCGGTGCGGAAAATGTCGAGCAGACGGCTTTGCAGCCCTTTCCTTTACCTCCGTATTTTTCTTCCCTACGGAGCTGCTTCCTTCTTTTTCTTCTCTTTCTGCTACCTAATCACAAAGTACACTCTTACAAAACATCCCTCTACCAGCGTCGGCGCACGGGCTAATCGGCTTTTATTTCGCAACCACCTGACAGCCCTCGCCATCGCGTTTTCGCCGTCGTTCCAACACCACGTGGATCCCCTCGTCCTCGTGTGTATCGCTCTTACCCCACTCCCCTCTTCGTATCTCTCGACATCATCTCGAAAACATCGTCGACGACGAACCGGAGCGAACGCGACGAGCCGCCGGCGCTACAGTCGGAAACGAGACGCACAACAGCCCTCATTTGCAACAAAATCGCAAGAAGCAATGAATTATGCCTCACCAACATTCCGGGTTAGCCTCGGAACGAGGGCAACGGAGCTTATTCTGCATGCATCTTCCGCCTGGCGCACCGACGAGTTCACAATTTTCTTGATTCTATTTTTTTTCCTTTCCAACGTAGCTGGCAGTTTTTAGCGAGATCCTCACATTTCTCCCCGCTCGAGTCACATTTTTTCGGGGTCTCCTTTGACCAGGTTAATTCGCTCGCAGTCGCGTTAGCGATGCGCGCACAGCGACGAAACGGGCAGGTAATTAGGAAGAGAAAGACTCGGATCGCTCGAGCATGCCGGCCGAAGTGCTCGGGCTCGGCTCCGGTCTCCCTCAGACGGCGGCGTTTCTGTTTCCCTCTGCGGCGGCGGCGGCCGCCGTCACCGTTGCGCTTGGAGTCTCAGCTCGTTAGTTCCGTCGCCGTGTGTTGGGCAACGGGCGTAAGACGAACGAGAAGCCCGGCCGCGCGGGTCTCCGTACGACGGAGGCCCCCATCTAGTCGGGCCCTGAATGCGTGATGAGAATTGCCGGCTCTGCTCGTCGCCGCAACGCGAAGCGAATAGGAGGGCAAAGTGCGTAAAAAGAAAGAAGAAAGAACTCCGCCTTAGCTCACTTTCCCGCCTATCTATATCTTTCAAATAGTGTGTGTGTTTAAAGAAAATAAACTCCAGTGGCTGGGTATCCTGAAATGGCTTTTTTAACATCCATTTTTTTATGACTCTGGCTAGCGCTCTGTTCATCCAACCGACAGGAGAAATAATACCAAGTTTTTTTTCCGGAGCTTGGTGACGTGGTATAAGTGGAAGAAAATGGAAATGGATATAAAAATATGAGATCACCCTTTCCCCATTTTTGAAGCTTCTGTTTGATTGGCTAACCGGAACAAAATTGGCGTAATCATGCCTAACCTTCCGTAACCCGATCCAGCTTAATCTATACCTGTACCCTACCCTCAACTGAAATTCCGTAACCTAACGTAACATAAACTCATTTGACCCAGCCTATGCGGACACTCCAGCTATCTTTTGGTCGAAGGCCCTTTGAACAGAACTTGACTATATAACGCCTGCGTTTTATCCCATTTAGAACTATGAACGTCGCTTGAGTTCCGCCGCTTTTGCCGCATCGTATTCCGAGTACAAAAAATTGGCTGACGATTACAAAACTCCCTAATGCAAAATTTGAGCGCAGCGCGAACTGCTGTCTTATCAGGATGCATTCCAATTTATCCTTTAGACGGCTTCGTTCCCGTCTTCGCGGACATCCCGCCATGTTAAGCACCGTTCCAATTCGAGCGAAGCAGTCAACGAAGACTGCTTGGAGGAGACGACGTCAAAGTCAGCCATGATGCAGGCTACCTTCCCTGTCTTAACTAATAGGTGACGCCAGTGCCACTTTTTTGCGTATTAATGTTGGCACAGAAGCACTTGTTCTTTTATGGAAATGTTCAGTTAATTTACCAGAGGTGAAGATGACTTTGTTTAATTTTTAAATTACGTATTGTTTGTAATAATAACGGTAATAGAGAGTTATAGCAGATCGTAAAAACGGTTCCGGTACGGTAACGTCTACCGTCTGGACGCCACCGCGCATGCGCAGAACCCTACCATATACCGGAGCGACTTGGCCGCGCGGTACCGAGACATACCGTGTCCGTCGTTCGGAAGCGGGCGGCCGCTTTGGAAGAGTTTAGGATACGTACGATTGGCTCACGCCTAGTCGAACGGATTGTAAATATGAGATCGTTTAAGAAAAATGAGGTTGCAACAAGTGAAATCCACGCGATTCTGACAGCTCAAGCAGCAAGCGAAACACGGTCCCGGCCCAACTGCCGTGGCTTGTGTCGTCGAATGACGCATGTCCGATAGCTTCTTTTAGGTTAAATAAAGGCGATGCGGCTACTTAACTAGTATTAACAGCAACATGGGGCCCGTCTACAAATCGGCGAGTGAGGAACAGGCGGTATCAGTGCGAGGGACTCTCAAATACAACGAAAAACTAGAAACAACCAGCCGTATATACTGAGCTTGACCTACTGGCGCCATCTATTGAAATGGCGTAGAGTTAAACTGACGCTCCATGTTCACGCAGTCGCAGTTCGAATCTCCGTAGGGGCGTTGAATGTGTTTTTTTTTTCTTTCTAATACTGTCTTTAGCGCTTTTGAGAACTGAAAACTAATATTTCAACACAGGAAGCGCCACAGACTCACGAAAAATTGGCAAACGACGTACAACACAAGTCGCTCCCAGTCACGGTAGCATGGTCGGTAGTTACGGTCTGCTATAACTCTAAAAACGAGCCTTCCCGGTACGGTCCCGTAGCGGCTACCGTGTACCGTACCGGAACCGTTTTTCCGATCTGCTATAACTCTCTAATAACGGTAATATTAACGAAACCTGCGGCTTGCGTTTCTCAACCTGCTGTTATGAGGCTGTCATCCGCGTTGGTGTTGCGTTTGCGACCGCGGCACCGTTCCAATTTTATTCCTTTAGATACCTACTTAGGCTGCGTTCCAATTCACGCACAGCTTGGTACACAGCTTGGTAGACAGCTCACACTTTCGCCATACTTTCCTCTCCCGCTTTCCTGCTCGCCCAATCTCGTCTATCCTCTGTGTCCCCTTCGTTCACTCGATCAAAACGAGGCCTACGGGGACGCCAAACCACAGGAGCGGGCAATTAAGAGATGTGCTCAAAAACGACTGTTAATAGGGGAACGTAGGAACTTGTTGTGATTCGCATCCCAGCTTGTAACCACTGTTGGACTGGGCCTTCTCACCGCAGCCCCCTCTGTTGCGACTGGCCATCCGAGCGCAGTCACCGGAATAGCGGCGTTGCCTTGCTCCGTCCGCTGTCGACGCGGCGCAGAGCTGAGCGATGAAGTTCTCGAGCCGACGAAAAGTTGAAGCAACATTTATATACAGTACGTACAAGGGTAACAACAACGTTACATGGCTCGCACAAAGGCGACAGCACCTCTCCACTCTGTGCCTCCGAAAAGTGCCGCCGATAAGGGCCGCCGGGTGGGTTTTCATACCCCCAGAAGTCCGTTGTAGACGCGAGCGGTTTGAATTGCTCCAATCAGGACTCTCACTGGCCGAAGTTTGAAATCCTACGAATGGAGGCGAAGCGGTTGCGTCAGCAGACCCGCCCTGACGGGGAAAGGGAAGGCGACGCCGTCCCCGTCTCAGCGAAGCCGCCTCCAGGCATGTAGCGGAACGACGGCCACCGGTCGTTAACCCGATGCATGATTCGGTCGAGCCGCCACGACGGGAAAAGGTTACTTTCACCTACCCTCGCGGGAACCCATGTGTAGATGCGACACATAGGGGGTTCCGTTGTTGTTTCCGTTAGGTTGATTCTCCCATCGCGTGGAACGTGCCGTGAACCCCCTGCCGCGGCTATGACGCAACATGGCGCGGCTATGACGCAACGCAATCCAACACAATCCACTTTAATCCAATCCAATCCAATGCAAATCCAATCCAAGTCCAATCGAATCCAATCCAAGCCAAGCCAAGCCAAGCCAAGCCAAGCCAATCCAATCCAATCCAATGCCCCTCGCGAGAGAGTGTTCGCTATCGGAGAGGAGAGGGGGTGAGCGGTGGAGAGCGCAGCTCGCGCGGCGAGGAGAATGGGGGAGGGGTGTGAACGGACAACGACAACGCCGTATGGAGGGACAAGGCGAGTGAATGAGATGCCGTCGCATCTAAAAGGAGAGGCGACTCTGCGGCGATGCAAGTTTGGGCCTGTCGGCCGCGGGCGGTTTGGTCTGGTTCGGTCGAGGCGTGAATTGGCCCCGCTGTCGCCGCGTCGCCCCGTGCAACTAATTTGGGCCGGGCGCTCTGGAACAACACACTCAATTATACCCCAAGTTGACAGTGTATTTACCTTAAGAAGGGGGGTTTAAATTTTTATACTCTAACCTCTACTTTTCCTGGCCTACTCTGGGCAGTGGTGCATCGGCTCAACGCGTAACACTGCACTCACTGTGAGGACTGTGACACGGTTCGCGGCTGCAGCCAGTGTTTTTCAGAGGAAGCAAAAAAAAAAAAAAACGCCGCGCCTACGAGATGTTTTTACATATCACAGATACTTAGGTGGCATTAAACAATTCCTAGCCCTCTTGTAGGGTTACGAATCGTAGGCTTTCTCATAGTAACACGTGAGCAGAATTAGGAGCCCTCCGCAATTGTTTATCTTTTCTAATAATTACGGCAACATCAGTGCTCGTTGTTCGAAAGTTCTTTGAAATGGGATAGATTTTAACGCTTCCTTGGGTTCCCTTTAACGAGATTCTGCGGTAATTGAGTCATTAATGGGCCTGCCCAGAAACAAAGCATTTTAACCGGCGTCGCTCGACGGCGTGTTCGCCATTGTTTCCGGAAGTGAATATTTCTTTTTGTTGACATAAGTATAGTTCTCAATTTCTTTGTTCTCCCGATAATACTTTTCCATTGACGAGTTTTTTTTTTTTTTGTATTACGAAGCGACACGTTTTTTGCGTTCCCGAGAGGTTCCGTTACATTATTTCCCTTTAGATTAACCTAATGTGTGCAGACTTCAGCTTTAGCTGTTTTTTTTTTTTCACTGTGCGACGTTGCGGTTGTGTTTGATCGAAGTTCTACACTATCCTAGATCTCGTACGAAAGTCTGGGGGGTGCTTTATAGAACGGTTCGGAAGCAGCCTTGAAGTTGCAGTAAATGCAAAACTGTATATCAATGGCTAGAACTTATTCTGTCGTGCAGAACCTCCTGTCACTGCGCAGATTACATTTACGAGTGGTATCATATACCGGTTACTCCTTTAGCGAATTTTCCCGTTGCAGTGACAGGTCATTCGGGCGTGTTCGGGTGAAAGTGATGCCTCGAGATGCGTGGGGATTTTCCAGAGTACAAGGCAGTTGAAGCTTACACTGACAAGATATTTTACATAACGACTACAGAATTTCGGCAAATTTCCGTAGAAGATTGTACAGAATCACATCGGGTGTACAACACCTTATTAGGTGTCACCTCCATAGAAGGAGAACCATTTGCTAAACAAGTCTTTTTTTTTTTTTCGACACTAGGGGAAATTTAGGTCGTGTGTTATGTTCAGAAACCATAACGCGTTACGAACAGCATACGTTAAAGGCCAACTGTAACGAAATTTTGTCCCTTGAATGTACTGTTTTCCGGCAGTATTATTTTTAAAGGTGCGACATGCGGAATCTGGGGACTCAAATTTGCGTCGCTGCATAGTAAACGAAGATTAGCAATGCTCTTTTTCAAACCGAAACTAGAAAAATAGGACGGCCGTTCCGGCCAGCCGGAAGTGACGCCTTAGTCAGGAATCGAGTGGGCGAGGTCGGCGGATTCACCCACGGCTGCCTGCGATAAGACGGTGCGCATTCCATGCGTTTCGGGTCATCCGTTTCTTCAAAAACTAAAAAAAAAAATGCGCAAAAGGAGGTTATGAAGTCCGCGTAAGCATCATTTCTTTTCTGTGAGTGGCTGAGACGTGTCAATAGTCGACCGGTAAAAGGAAAACCCAGGCATCGCGAGGCGTTGGGGTGAAACTGAGAGCTAGGAAATCAGTGCACAAAAAGCAGTGCTGAGCACTAAATGGGCACTGGCCCACGGAAAGTTCGCTGTGCTAATCGAACCACGCTGTGCTTGGGAGAGAAGAAAACAAAAAAAAAAGCTACCTTGGGAGGAAAATTCCGAAAAATGCCGGCTAGCGTGTATGAATTAGGTTCCAGCGCTTATTATCAAATTTCAAATCCAGAATCTTATTATTTTTGTTTACACGGGCACTTTTGTTCCTGTTTGCAGGATGGCCACCCCAAATCTTTAGATAATGATGCCCACCTGTATAAAAAGCCATGCAGGGACGAAAGCAGTGCAGTGTCTTCGCTGGCGTCGTGAAACAACCATTGTACCGGAGACTCGAGTCTTTCTCAACTTTGTTACTACCCATTCTGCCAAATGTGGCCTCTTTTTTTTCTAATCAGTGAGCAAAATATTGCCAACAGCGGCTAGTTTTTATTTATTTTTGGCGAATGTGTTTGAACTGAATTAATTCCGTGCAGTGCGTCGGATAGCTGCTGTACTTGTTCGCGCCCCGACAGGCCGCGACAATAGCCCATCGCCAGCATAGCCTTGCGTAGGCTGTACTCGCACGTGGCGCTCTCGGAGAGTCGACCGGCCGCGATCGTGGAGTGCGCCGCACAGCTTTCGTCACCGTTCGCGCACTGATCAGCCACGATAACAGCGTATCGTCTCGCTTCGGCCGTTAGTAGAGCCGCCTGGCCGCTAGCTTGCAGTGCGCCGTACAGCTGCGGTACTCGTTCGCGTGCCGACGCACCGGCCAGCCGCGCCGACAGCGCATCGTCCCGCGCAGGCCGTACTCGCGGCTCGCGTGCTCGTAAAGTCGACCGAGAACCCGCTGCCGCTGCAGCGACCACGAAATCAGCCGTTGTGCAACTGCCGCACTTGCTCGCCGACAGCGTATCGCCTCCCGTCGACCCTCCCGGCACTCTTCAAATTTGCTATTTTTGTCTCGGCAACCCAGAGCTTCTTCAGCTTTGTGGGGATCCTGACGCCCAGGCCATTGCGCGATCACTGGGTTTGTGCCATCACGCGGCGCTTTTCCCCTCTCTCCCCCGAAATTCCGGCTCGTCTTGGCGCCTCTGTGTAGAGCCGAGCCGTCTCTCAAACTCTTGCGTGAGGTGAAGCCTGCAGAGACCGTTGCGGCGATAAAACACTGTCACGCAGCGGGCGCTCCGCCCTGGTAGCGGAGCTAACCTCACCTCATTGGTCCGTTTGAACGAGGCCCGAACCCGACTCTCGCCGGGAGGCGAACGCGCGCCCTGCGCGGGGGTCCGTTCGGGGAGACGCTTCCAGGACGCCGAAGGCGTTGGCCGAAGGTATGTGACGCTTTCTTTACCAGCCGGCTGCAACTCTGTGGCGCCGGCGAAAGCCCACCAGCCCTTCCGGCTGCGGCCCGTGCCTAAGGCTGCTCCTGTCGCCCCTACGCTTGCATATAGTAAGGCCGTACCTACCACTCGACGATCACGCCGTGCAGTACGCGCCTGTGAGCGAATGGGCCCCGTCTCCCTCGCTGCTGCGAGCCGATCTGGCCAGCACGGCGATGCGCGCGCGCACAACGTGCGCGCAACCTGGAATTTGCCCTGACAGAAGAGCCCACTGGCTCTGCGCCGACGAAACGTGCGCACTTGCGCGTGGCGCCCCATCGCCCCTTTCACCTAACGGGAAGTACATACGTGTACTGTAAATTGTGTAATTGGAACTGTAATATATGTGACTAGAACGTTAGTATAAAATAAACGTCTTCCCTCCGTACCCTGGGCATATTCCTTTGTCGCCCCTTTCTCCACCTGCCCAACAGAGGCGGTGTTGATTTGGCGCGACGGCGTTTCAGTATCGTGAGCGTGCTCAACTAGCCCGAACCCACGGTGGTTCCTCGCAGTGTGCATGAATGCCTGCCTTGTGCAATGATAGGATTATGCATATTGTGAGGTAGAGAGACCACAGCTTTTAGCTTTTCGGAAACGAGGGAAAGCAATTATTCACGCAAGAGGGACGAATTCCGCTGCTCATTCGCGTGAGGCCGAACTGAGCAGAGACGGCGGCAGCACGGGGATCCGGAGTCTAATGTCCCATCCGGAAGTTCGCCGCAGTAGGGGCCAATTGTGGCGACACTCCGCTAGGTGCTGCGCCAGCTGCGCCAGCGTGTTTTCAAACGGGTTTAATAAAAAACACTGCGCACGTGCGGAGTTTATAATTAGGTCACAAGAGATGTTAGCGGTATATAACACACGTTGAAACAGCATTTGGAGCATGTAAATTTTCGTTGCAGTTGACCGTTAGTTTATAAAATTGTTAAGGTTCAAAATCGTAAGACGACCATCTCATATATTTATCACGTCTATGTCTACAGCAACATAAGGTACCCAGCCGGTTAGGCTACGCAGTACATAAAAAATCATGCGGCCCTCCGTCTAACGACGACGATGATGGAACTTGAAGGATTCTCGTGAGGGATTCCTTGTTTGTCGTCGGAATTTGAACTTCGACTCGCAGACGGTTTGTACTTTGACTCGTTGAGCTTTGACTTTGACTCGAAAGTACTTTGTACATTTGATCGCAGCGGCTTCCACTTTGACCATTCGCAACTTGATTTCACGCAAAGAAACCTTCGCGTTCAGCCAACGTCGTCGTCAGACGGAGGGGTGGATGATTTTTCCGTTTAATATTCCACGTCCATGCACCCCTCTACAAATTCAAACTGCTTCGTCAGCGTGGAATCGCGCAACCTAATAGACGTGGGCTTCACAACGCGAGGTACCCAGGTTCCACTCTGACCACGGGAAGCGTTTTTTTTTTAGGCGCTGCCGTGGTCATCATCATCGTCAGAGAAAGTTGGCCTTCCTGCAGTGCGTTTTCGACGCGACATACACCATAAGGGAGACATAGAAAGCTGTGCTTTAAATGTATTTACAATAAAGCTAGAATCCTAGAACAAATCTAGAAACCTAGAAACCTAGAAACTGCGAGGTAAACTCTTCGCGTTTACCTCGCAGTTAGAGGGAAGCGGTAAGCCTAACCAAGCGCTTAGCGCGCTGATGATGATCGCAACAGGAGAAGGCGATGTATGGCTTGGTGGAACGTGATTATCCCCGGTTCAAATACACAGTTAAGAAAACACAATATCAGGCAGCTTTCCTGGACAACTGGTACATCAATCCACCTCATCCACGGGGCGACGCCTTCGCCCTATCAACCCTGCTCGTATACATCCAGTCCACGTGAAAGCCCAAGTCCGTTAGAGGTGGAAAGCAGGCATAAAGTAATAGATGGCAATTGCTAGGCCTGGCTAAACTGCGGTACATTTCGCATTCCATTTTAGAGGGCTTTCGGCTTAGCATTAACGCAAAAGCGCAGCAAATGAGAGCTAACGGGGTAAAATATAGTACATGCAGTTATTATAGGCTGTGTGCTGTTTATGATACCCACATCAACATAAGGAATCACTATAAATATGGCTAAGGCGACAAATTTATCTTCGAGAGTGAAAAATCTTTTAACGAAAGCAAGTACGTCACTCCTTTAATGACTGAGTTTGCTGCGGATGTAAATGGATAACGTGCACCACACAACATTTGTTCCCACACATACGTACACACTCGTACTTGCACTTTGCGCTCACTCCTCTGCAGTGTCAGCAGGAGCACACAAAAGCGCGGTACCGACTGCAGCACTCACTCGCGTATTCGTCCGAATACAAGAGATAGCAATAGTTAAAAGTTGCTTAAAATCCTCAAGTTTTAAACATACGATTTAAGTTCTTCTGTGGCCCTAGTGGTACTTCTACAGCGCTGTCTGAAGTGTGCAGAAAGTCACACATACGACGGCGTAACAATCATGTTGCTGCAGTTCGCGCAGAGCCCGGAACTCGCGCATGGGCGCATACTTTTTCGATGTAATTGGGCCCATTACACACTGAAACAACGGAAGCATTGCTACTCACGTTCCGTCGACTCTTAGGACTAAAACAATTCGGGGAAGCTTGCACTCACGCGCTGCGGTGCTAGTAATCGTCGTAATATGCATCGAAGAGGTCATCGTCGTCTTCGCGGCGGCGCATGGATGCAAAGTCATCCTCAGCCTTGTAGACTTCCATCAGCTGAACTGGCGAAGCTTGCGCTAAGTCGTGCAAAGCTTGAACCATAGTGAAGCTGCAGGATTTCTTTATACGAGAGCACTGAGAGGCACATCCCCACGCATTCCTACAAGTTTGAAATGGTTTATTTACATGTTCTGTCGTTGCTTTGCACTGTGCTGGTGGTAGTCGTCGGCAAATGCATCGATATAGTCGTGTTCCTCGTGCCAAGCATTACATGCGACGTTGCGCTGGACGACAGCGTTGCAGGTTCTTTCTTTTATTGCTGAAGCTACTGATTGATTATTAGGACGTATAACGTGCCGACGCTGCACAGGCGATAAGGCGCGGCTCAGTGGAGGGCTTCGGATTAGTTTCGACCACCTGGGGATCTTTAATGTGCGGCGAAATTTCGAACACAGGGGCGTTTTGGCGTCTAAAGTCCCAGTGCGAGCCGGGGACTGGCGGTGGCCGCGCGCACGTGCTCACGAGCGCTCGGCATTTTCTTAGTATTTTTTTTATAACGGCGAACTTGGAGCTTGTACCAGAGCTCCGCTGTTAAAAGGCTTACAACGTAAATCCTGAAATTGGTTTCATGCAAACCAACTTTCCCCTTCCGAGTTGTACATTTAGAGAAACATGCTGTGTTTGGGGATCGGCTAAGAAAGCCGGTGTCCTTTGGTAGCCGCGAAATTCGTAGGAACTGCAAATACGTCTACAGTGACGCTCATCCATTTCTCGATAGAAACCACGAAGAATCTAACCGGCTAATAAGCCTGCAGCAATGTTTTCGTTTAACCCTCGTTACTACCGCCAAATACAGCTGAGTGTGCAAGATAGCGGAGCTGCTTTTAAGGATGACGCAATGTGGCTGGAATTCGGGCCTGACCAGTTTAAGCACCGCTTCTCTCGCGTAATCCTGTGCTGGTCGCCAAAGACGACATCAATTGCCCCGATAGAGCTCTTAACTGGTAATAGAGGCCACCAGATAC
Organism: Haemaphysalis longicornis; assembly: GCF_048455015.1. Taxonomy (NCBI): domain Eukaryota; kingdom Metazoa; phylum Arthropoda; class Arachnida; order Ixodida; family Ixodidae; genus Haemaphysalis; species Haemaphysalis longicornis. Next base: position 207,363,422 of record NW_027526295.1, read on the forward strand.
AACGAACAAACTGACTACGGCTTTGTAAGGAGATATCGATGCGTGCAGCAGCGTGAAACAGAGTTTCCTTCGCGCGGCTTTTGCTTCTCGTTTCTTTGCTCGTAGGTCTGCGTCTCAAACTAGAGCAGGGAGACAGGGGGTCCCGTATCAACAACGCTGCTCGCGGAAGATCCGGCGGCCCGACGGCGGCGGCGTGCTGGCACTTAACGCCACCCAAATCCACTAATCCGGCCTGAAAGCGCTCAAGCAGGCTTTGCTTGACCGAGCGGCCTAATTGACCCGCCCGCTGGTCGGGCCGACTTTATCTGCCCGCTGCGACCCGCGCCTGGGCCGTGTCCCAGCCGCGCTCGTGGGACGCGCGGCTTTCCTTTCGAGAGAGGAACGTTTCTCCTCCCCCCGCAAGCTGTGCGTTCATATGGGTTTTTTCTTGTATGTGTACACGTGTGTACGAAAGCCCTGGTGGCTCCATGATACCTTTACGCAAGAAATTGTGTAAGCATGTATGGACGTACGTACTTTGTATGTATGTATGTATGTATGTATGTATGTATGTATGTATGTATGTATGTATGTATGTATGTATGTATGTATGTATGTATGTATGTATGTATGTATGTATGTATGTATGTATGTATGTATGTATGTATGTATGTATGTATGTATGTATGTATGTATGTATGTATGTATGTATGTATGTATGTATGTATGTATGTATGTATGTATGTATGTATGTATGTATGTATGTATGTATGTACCCGCCGCGGTGGCTCAGTGGCTAAGGCGTTGCGCTGCTGAGCACGAAGTCGCGGGTTCGATTCCCGGCCGCGGCGGCCGCTTTTCTGATGGAGGCGAAAAGCAAAAACGCCCGTGTGTACGAGATTTCGGCGCACGTTAAAGATCCCCAGGTGGTCAAAATTAATCCGGAGCCCTCCACTACGGCGCGCCTCATCACCTGCGTTGCGTCGGCGCGTTAAACCCTACAATCAGATCATGTATGTATGTATGTATGTATGTAGGTATGTATATATGTATGTACGTACGTATGTATTTATGTATGTGTGCGTACAGAAAGGTGGGTAAGAAATTGAATCAAAAGAAGGATACTATGGCCGGGCTAGTTTGATAGCAAATTTTTTAAACGAATCGTGGCGTTACTGAGGCTCATATTTGGAGGCATTTGCCTTGAGGTCGAATTATTATGGCAATCACATCAACCGCAATTATTTCTTGGGAATGCGAGAAATATTGGCTGGAAGCGCTAGTAATTAGACTTGACAATGAACACAAAAAAGAAATACAATCTTGAAGGTGACATGCGGTCACAGCTAAAAGAAATTTACGGAGCCCACCGAGACACGTGGCTTTGTCGTTCTAACCGCCGCATTGGTTCATTGGATAAGCCGCTGGGCTAAGCACCATTAGGTTCTAGGTTACATCACCGGCGATGGCGGGGGTACTTTTTAAAGTGAAGCTTTATTGCCCTCGTTGATGCCGTCGTACGCCAATACGCCCAGCAGGAAAGCCAACTTTCTCTGACGATGATGATGAATGATCGTGCGTGAACTGAAAGGGAAAAAAACGCTTCCTGTGCCAGGAATCGAACCTGGGTCCCTCGCATCATTAGGTCGGCGTCTATCCGATTGCTCAATTTCGTCATGGTCGAAGCTAACGCCAAGCAGCAGGTACCGATTCGCGCCGTACCCCCAAACCAAAGCGTTAGGCCTACGGAGTGCACGCCCGGCAGTTACTGTAGGTTATCTAGAAAAGGGGTGCGTATACCTCCAGGGCAGCACATACTAAGTGTGGGCTTAGCCAAACAAAGAACCTGTCACGAGAAAGCTTCGCGTTCAAGCATCGTCGTCATCAGACGGAGGAGGGTGCAAGATTTTAACGCGAAAGTGTTTAATTCGGGGTACACAAAGATTTCGGTGACGTGTTATCCGCCACGGAAATGACGCCAGTACAACGAAGCAAGCTGCCTCCAAAGGGTGCATCCCTGCACGCAAGGTCTTCTTGCGGGGAAGCAACCTTTAGTACTAAAGAGTACGTTAAACTTAGGGTTCATTTTCGTGTTCTTTATTTTAAAACGAAGGTGTTTTATACCAGGATACACCAAGATTTCACTGACATCATATCCATCACGGAAATGACGCCAGTACAGTCGGGATCAATTTGAAGGTTATCGCGGGAGCGCCGACCGACCGAGACGACAGTGCCGTTACGTGACCTTTTTTAGCATAAGCCACAACGAGATTATGCTAAGTTAGTTTCTCCCTTGGCTGTTCCATGCAGTGCGCGCACTACCATCAGAAGCGATAACGGCCTCGCTCGCTTCTTTTTTTCTTTATTCGTTCCTTCCGTCATCGATATACTTCCCACTGATACGCAGCCTTCTCAGGGCAACTACGTCGGCATGCCGGAGCATTCTAGTATAAAAAAAAATTGTAATTTGCTTCCGCAATGCCGCAAATGTCGAGGTTATCAAATCGCCGAGAAACGAAACGCGGATAGTCATCCAAAAAGGAATGAAGAAAAAGAATGTGGCAGTCGGCGCTCGAAGAAGGGGATGAGCGAATTCTATGCAACAGCCAAGGGGTGAGGGAGGGCAGCATAATCTCGTCTTCGTTAATGAAAAAAAAGTGCCATGGAACGGCGCTGTCGTCTTGCGTGGTCGGTGCTCCCGCGATAACCTTCAAATTGATCCTGACTGTACACCTTTGCCGAAGCGCCTCGTTAGCAGGACGTCGCTCTCCAAGCACACCTACAAGACAGCCGCCGACCCGCAAATCATGCTCAGCTGCCGATTTCGCCGCACGTTTCACTTTCGTGTTTTACCGATTCCTATGACAGAGGAATCAACCATGGTTTATTTTATTCAACGGAGGATAAAAACAAGTAATGCACGCGTGCCAAGATTTTCCTCATGTTAGGTGTCTCCCTCCTTTACAGTTCACTCCGTAGATTAAGGTGTTCATCACGCAACATTCCCATTCGAAATTCGAATGTGAATCTATTTATTTGCCTTATAGCTCATACCACTTGTGGGGAGCGCCTTGGCACACCTTCTGGCCTAGAGGGTGTTGCCCGGAGCCCCTCGCCGTGAGCTCCCTTCCCTTGCCCTCCTCGCCTGCCGTGCGGCTACGGGGCCGCAAGACTTGGGAGAGGCGGGTGCCCGAGTGATGGCGCGAGGGAACGTGTAGGAGCGGGCGGTGCCGTGGTGGTGAAGAAGAACCACGCGCGGAGACTCGGACTCGGGACGGACAGAGTGTTTTCTGGTGATGGTGTGTGTGTGTGTATGCCCGGACGGGCGACAGCGCGTTGGAAGATGTAAGTAAAGAGTACTTTCACGCAACCGCAGTGTGCCTCATTCCTTGGCATGCCGTAGAGAGCAGGCCCACACACTATCCACTTGTTTTGGCATACACCAACCTTAACGCTGGTTTTTCATTCGAGAGGAGAAGATTGCCTAACTAAAACTAACATGAAGTGGTTTTCATGCTTCCACCTTTCACTGGAGTGCAACAATATAACACACGCAGGATCGGAAGTTAAAGCTCTTCGTTTATCGTGAGACAGTATATGAAGTAATAATATTTAGAGAATATTTCATACATATTTCTATTAATGGTGTTTCTAACGCACGTGCAACGTTCCTCAGCTAGTAGTCCAAGTATTCATGGCGGTTATTGTGGCCATGGCGAAGCCTCACCCGCTCACAGTCGCCAAACCAACTGTATAGCGTACATGCTAACAATGACCCTTAAAGTGATGAAGGAGGAACCTAAAATTCCGGAGAAACTCCGAGTCGCACAATACCCAAGTCACAAGCGACATCATGTGCTTCTAATAGGGCAATCCCACAAGGAATGTTATGGGGATTGGCTTTGATCTGTTCATGTTGGTTCGTAATCGCATTGGGATCAGCTTGCATTTAGACGAACACAAGAAGGCCAGGAAATACACGACCCACCGCTTACTATCAATTGATTTTTACTGAAGGAAGCGCATACGTATACACTCAAAGTGAAGCCGGGAGGTCATTGATAAACATGTTCCAGTTAACTTCAATTGAACGTTCGGGGTGATCAGGCAAGAAAACGTCAAGAAAACCGGCCAGTTAAATGTTTATGGCTTAATAGTTAGCTTTGCTATAATCTCTATTCTTTTTGAAACCTTTTTGTGATACCGAACGGCGAAAATTGCAGTACATCGTGGTCACTTAAACCAGGCAAGTGCGTTAGGGTTGAAACGATATCAGGTGATGACGTAAGCATTTAGTCTAGAAGGGAAAAGGAATTTTGTGTAGAACGTGTAGGGTTGATAACAAGCTGCGACAAGCCGAAGTCCGAACAAACAGTGATGAAGTTGCTAGACTCGGATGAAAAAGGATAAGAAAACGTACATGATGCGGACAAGACAATGTTAGGAAAGTTAAAGTCACCCATCAAAACAATTGTGCCTATACCGAAGCCAGGGAAGTCACCCGACCATCTTCCCAACTTGCGCCCAATCGTCTTGACGTCCACGCTTTGCAAGCTTCTGGAGCGCATGCTGGCAGCCCGCCTTCAATGGTGGTTGGACACCTTCCAATGGTACCACCCAGCCCAGATCGGGTTTAGACCTCGTCTGGGTACAGAGGATGGGCTGGGCCATTTGTCGTCAATGGTGCTACTGGGAGGTCGTTCACACAAAGTGCGGACAGTCCTTGCTATGGACATCCACAAGGGTACGACAACGTCAGCCACGGGGCAATCCTGGAAACTCTCCGAAGTCTTTATCTACCAGACAAGGTGTGCGCTTTCATCGAGACCTTTCTTACTGGAAGATCCTTCTCTGTACGAATCGGCGGGGCAAGCTACGGCCACTTCACACCAGTTCGCGGAGTACCTCAGGGGTCAGTTATTTCACCCCTCCTCTTTAATATTATAATTTTGCCGCTTGCCTGGCATCTGGGCTCCATACCGGACCTGCATTTCCTCGTCTACACGGACGACATAACGGTATGGACCGTCCACCCAGATCTGCATCGCCAAAACGTGTGCCTTCAACAGGCCTTGAGAGACACGCAGACATGGTGTCAATATGCTGGACTGACACTTTCATCGGACAAAACAGCCCTTCTGCCTATGGCCAGTGCTTGGGGCCGTCGCAAACTAGCGATTTCTCCCCTCATACTGCAACTTTCCGGCCAAACCGTACGCACCGCCGCATCTCTTCGCGTGCTAGGTTTGGAAATCTCTGGGTCTGGGTCGGCTGCCATGTGGCTTCGATCTGCCTTACAAAAGCAGGACAGATGCTTCACCTGATTCGACGCATCTTACAGAAGTCTGGTGGTTCCTGCTCTAGGATGGCTCGCCTCCTGGTGAGGTCAGTACTGCAGCCTCGACTGGTTTATCAGGCCCAATTCCAGTACGTGACTTAGACGGAGTGGGCCTGACTTGAGGCTATCAACAGAGTCGCTATGCGCACCATCACCTGCCTTCCTGGAATGACCCCGATACCATCGCTCCAAGCTGAGGCTCAGCTTAACACGCTTGACGAACTCGTCGAACAACGTCGCTCAGCCCGCATACGCAAACGTACTTTTGTTGCGGAAGCAGCGGCTTTGGCTAGCTATATGGGTTGTTCCCTACCTGCTTCACCAGATCGCCCTGTAACCAGGCCGCCGTGGCGGTATCACCAGGTGACCGACAACCGACCACTGACTTGACTGCACACTCGAACTACCGGAAAAGCATGTGCGAGAGGACCACTACTGACGGCTGCGACCCAGTACGAGGCGATAGAGGCCTTCGTGGACGCTGTTGCCCAGGATGGCGTTTTATCTACGGCGATAAAGTGTCCCGTTTATCCTGCCGCCTCTCAAACTTGCCTCTACCAAACCATTCGCACCCTGCCCTCTCTACTGGCGGAGCTCACAGCCATCCGGAATGGCGTACAGGCACTAACGCCGGCCCTACAGCGCGCCCCCGTGGGTTCCATCCTGCATCTTTATACGGACTCCACCGCGGCGATACGGGATTTACGCCAAGTATCGAACAATTGTACCCTTTCAAGGGACATCCACACACTACTAAACACGTACCCCTGCCCTCTCAGGCTGGTGTGGATTAGGCGGAATACGCTCCCCGCTCACATTGCAGTGGATATGGCTTGTCACCCGACGTATATTCCTCGGCCGCTGCCAATGTTAGCAACCGGTCCGATAGAAAACTTTCTCCAACGGAAGGACGATCTGCGTCGCGCCACACGTGCCCTCATCCCCCCGTGTGGAACGGACCTCCCCAGTAGACTTGCTCGCTGGGAAGAGGTCTTGCTGCGCAGACTTCGCGTTGGAGTGTCGCTTTCACCTGCTGTGACCCGGGCGTGGCCACCACGCTACCATGCCCCGTTCGACGACACCTGCCCCTTCTGCACAGCTCCGGCCGCACAAGCTGACGCGGACCATCTCATATGGACGTGTCCTTCACTGGCCTCAGCCAGAAAGCGACACCTGAGAGGCACAGGCCTCCATCCTGGAAGACCCCCCGACCTTCAGCGGTGGCTCTGGGGACCCCACCACCGCGCCCTTCTTGACTTCCTTCGGGAGACGGGGGCCCATGTATATTTGTAAATAAGTAATTTTTATGCCAAACGGGCATTCTATCGCAAAAAAAAGCAATTCCTATCCCGGGGAATCGAACCGTGATAATGTTTAATAAGTCGTGCACAGCATTATTAAATGATGAATCAGTTGAAGGTGAGAGATAAATAACACCTATTATCATTTTCTCAAAATTCACTTTCACACCCCACCATATTGCTTCGAGTTTAGAAGAGATGGGAATACAGAAACATTCATAACATCCTTTAACAGCTAGAACCACACAACCACCAGTTCTATCGCCTCGATCACTGCGATAAATCAAATACTTATCCTTACAGCTAAATAACTCTGAATTAGATATTTTACTAGTCAACCAAGTCTCTGTAAAGTGACTATATCGGCACTACAGTCATTAATTATTGCACTGAGGTCGTCTCTTTTGCGGAATAAACTGCGAATTTTAGTGTCAAGGGTTGAAAGAAACTGCGGTTTGAAGGCGTAAGCACCACCCCTCTCGTTTCCCTAGTCATTTGCCTCGAGTACGTGTCCAGAGTGAAGGGTTCGGGGATTGGTTACTTCCGCGCTTAATGTTGGACCAGCAGGACCTATTTCATAAACAGAGTCATTATCTGAACTGTACCCGTATTGTTTTCCGTTCATGACAAGTTTATTATGCCAAAGTTTAAATGAGGCACTTTGTCCTTTGCCATGTTCAGTCGATTTTATTTTCGCATTTCGGGTTGCCAAGCAAAAATCTTCGTTCATGGCCACCTGACTATCCTTAAGAAGTGCATGCTTAGACAGAACAAGTTCCTTTGCCTTCGAAGTGGAAAATTTTACAATGATTGTTCGACATTTTTCCGATGTGAATTGACCGATTCTGCGGGCGCGTGATATTCTGTCTTCTGGTATGTTTAGTTTTAGAGTGCTTTTAAACAGTGATAAGATTTTTTTCTTCTGATTGTTCGGCGGATTCCGTGGCGACATCCGGTAGGCCATGAAAAATGAGGTTGTCGTGGCGAGAGCGGTCTTCTGCGTCATCTATCCGTGTCCGGAGGCTGTGCGTGTCTTTTTCGATACGGCTGACACTTTCGCGAACTTCGCTAAGATCGGATTGCCACTTTTCTATCATAGCTGTCTGAGCGTCCACAATATCCAGTCTTATTTTGATATAGGATATCGCCTCGAAAACCGTACTTTGTTTTTTTTTTTTTAAATTCTGCAATAGAATCCGCCAGTGTGATTTGGTCACTTTCCATTCTGATAGAACGCTCATTCATAACTTGAACAGTTTTTAGGACCTCGTGAAGTGTATCATCAGGACCGGGGTTGCTCTCAACATCCCCGCACAAAAACAAGAACTGAGAACAAAACGGTTCTAACAAGGCTTTGGGGCATGGAAGCACGACTACAAATACATCGTCAAACTTAAAACAAGTGTATTTCAGTTGGTAAGGGCAACTAACCTGGATTGCGAAGAAGAATGCGTGTAAGCGTCTCATCGTGGTCGCGCTTCCATGCCCGCTGATCAGGTTGTGCGTCGTCCCAAGCTTTAAGGGACTCGCCGCAGGCATCAGCGATAAAGTTGCGGCTGCGCACTGATGCTCGGAGGCGATGCAGTCGAAAACACGGGCAAGATGTACACTGCTGTTGTTGAAAACCGGCTGCACAAGAACGCTGAATGTTGTCCTTTGGGCTGGAAGTGAAGTCAAAACCTGAGCTGTGGGTATGACAGCAGGATGACAACAGGAACAGCAAGACCACCCCAAGATCCGCCGAAGGCATCGAAAATCTGGATTACGAAGAAGAATGCGTGTAAGCGTCTCATCATGGTCGCGCTTCCATGCCCACTCGCAATACCCATAGCCCCACCAACAACGGCAACACAGGCCCTTGTTGCGCCTGAGCAGGCGCTGAAGTATTGCTGTGATGGTTTTTTTGTGGCTGCGTGCCGTGCTGTCGCATAAAATATGGTTTGCATTGTAGACATCCGGCATTCATGTGGGACTGGCGACTTCCCTCGTGCGGTTTCCGGGCAATGACTAGTCTATACCCCTGCTTCCCAGCGCCACACCAGAGCCGTTTACCGAAATGCTTCATCATCAATATACACCTAATTCACTCATGTATACACGCCGTATAGAGCTACCTGTGCCGGCGACGGAAGTTTACCAACTCTAGTCGAGAGCGCCGAGCAGCCACGGGGGCGAAAAACGGAAGGGCTCAAGTGAGAGAGGCAGAGAGAGAGAGAGAGAAGGGAGAAGAGGATTTTGGAGGAGGGCGCAGTCTTGGAGCGCGCGCTAAATTCAAGAGCACTCAGCGAGCATGACAAATGCCTTTCCTAAATGGTTCTCGCGTCGTGATAAAGCGCCGCCACTTTGCCCTCCGCAGCAAACCCGCACACTGACTGCCCCGGGAGCGGGGGAAAGTCAGCGGCCGTCCGGAGAAATGAACTGAGCAGTCGTGTAGAGCCAATTTCAGTGTCGGCCACCGCCCTCTTACCCGTGGTTCCGTCTCCTTAGGGCGAACGCCTTCGAGATAAGACGAGCGGAGGGAAGCTCCGTGTCTCCGCTTTTTTTTCTTCTACATAATGCGGCGGGTCTCGATAAGCCTCATTATACTGAACGCTTGTAATGCTCATCAACACCGGGGGTGATGTCGACGTGGTTTACTTGGAAGGGTGATGGCCCCGAGCTGGCGCGCAATCATTCTTTCCTTGAAGGCGTGGCTCATAAACTTTATTTAAGCGCGTCAGGGTGGCGGCTGCCAGATTTGGTTAAAGAGCTGTCCGTGGGGGTGGAATTGATGGGTGCAAGAGTGTCGCGAAAGAGTCCAAGTGTTCTAATGTACTGACGTATAGATTGACCTCGACCTCTCCACCTACTGCGTGTCACTTCGACACAGATAAGTCGTTTGAAGTAGCTATAGAGTTGGCGTAATTGGTGTTGAGCTAGTTAAAATTGAGAATATGTATGTTTTTCACATTTGCGATTTATTTCTTACGGTTTGCTGAAACGTCTATAGCAGGCTCATTTTATGCGCAGGGCTTCGTGTATGATGCGATACAGAAGAAAATTTTGTCCAGTAGAAATGATTAACGCTCAGCCGCATCCATTATTTCTAGAATTATATAGAAATAAACAACCCGACAAAAATTTCTTTGCAGTGGCGCAGTTAATCGCACCACGGCAGGAGCCTTTTTTGTGCGTCGTCGTCGCCCGCGGGTACGGAAAATAAACTCCTCCTAACCGCAGCGTAGAAAACAAAATCAAGAACGTCGTCACCGCGGGTACGGGAATTATCTTCTTCTAACCACAGCGTAGAAAACAAAGTCAAGAAAAACAAATCGGGATTTGTCGGATAATGCACCTGCATGCACAGCACTGCTATGTACCGAGCTCTTTTAAAAATCGCTTCCACTACCACTCAAATTTATTACAGAAAGGACACTTCCCGGTGAAATATAAGCAGTCCGATATCAAAGTATGAAGGCTCATGACTCTTTATTAAATACCTTCTGTATCCCTTCGGAGAGTTACCGAACGAGCCCGTTTAAGGTTCGCTTTACTGCTTAGCAAAAGTGCGAAGCTAGGAAGAAATATTTATTTAGTGTAAGCCACCTAGGATCAAAGTACGTTGGCCTCAGGACCGTGTATTAAATACCCCTTCAAACTCTCATGTTACGTATGCCTCGCCTTTTTAAAGGCGGCTTTAATGTTACGCTCAACTACATTGCTAAGAAGACAATTTTAAGTGCTGTAAGCACAGCCTTATACCATAGTGTGAAAGCCACTTGGCCTCTTAAAGGGGCCCTGAAAGGCATTTTGAGCACACTAAATGAACTAGCGCAATCGCTAGATTGGGTCGCCAACGTCACCTGTGCCAAGTATTACTCTTTTACGCGCAGCGGAAAGCTCACACTTTTGTTGCAAAGTTTGTCGCTTTTTTCTCACCCTTTCCTTCGTGTTTTTGGACGCCGCCATCTTCACATGTCTACATCATCGATTCCCAGATGTTCGTCATGAGCTAGACATCCTGCTATTGGGCGGCTTTTTCACGCACTTCCGGCAAAGAGATGAGTCGTCTGCTCAGCGTCGGCTCGCCGGCTGATCTGCCAGCGGAGTGCCGGAGTGCTTTGACATTTTACGACAAACGAAACAAGTGTAAACAAACGCTTAACCGTTTGTATTGAATGCAACACGGCCATAACACGACGTGGATTTTATCTTACGTGAGTACGTACCATAAAGAAAGTCCCGTGGCACTTCTTTGGTGCAATCGCAAAGAACGCCCTGAGCCGAATGCCCGGGTTTGACGCGTACATTTTATTCAACTTCAAATCAATCCAGAGATGCGTTTCGAACGAACGCAGCGTCACAACATGCGTTGCAAGTCTGAACCGCGATTGACAGACGATGAGTTGCCTCCTCCTGCCCGTCGTAAATACGGCACTCACCTCACACCCGGTTTGCGGGGACGAGCAGCAAGTCACAACTCTGGCGCGCAAGCGAGAAGGCTTTTAGCCAGGCACACTGCACATACCCCATGCGAGGTTGAGTGGTACGTCGTTCGAGAAAGATAATCCAGACCATGGGAAGCACTATCCACCCGCAGAAGTACAATGTCGCATTTCATCGCGAAACGAACGCGTCTACAACACACAGGAGGCGATGCACACACACACACACAGCTTCGGTCGCTGCATTGGCTTAGCTGCAAGCTTCGTTCGGACAATCAGCGATGCTACGACGATACAGAGCAGCGTGAGGACGACGTGCTAACCACTTCACGTATTTAAAAACACAGGGGCAAAGAACTAGGTTCATCGGAAGCAAAAAATCTTTCCTCCATTATAGTGCCTGAAATATACTGGCTAGTGTGCCGAGGGCGGGCTCCAGGCGGGCGCCGGGAGCGATGTACGCGGCCGTCTGCCGCTTGGGGCGCTGCCGTGCGGGAGTGTGCGCGTTCATCGGGCCCGAGCAGATCGCGCGGTTACCTCCGAGCTGCGTAGCAGACGGCAGCGGCAGAACTTTCCATTCCCGCTTGCGACGAAAGCGAGCGAAAGCGACGGGAATTCTGTCGCGCAACCAAAATTTGTCCCGACCATTCGACAAAAACGATCGTCGCGCGACAAAGCGACGGAATTCCTGCCGCTCTCACTCGCTTTCGTCGCAAGTGCGAACAGGCCTTTATGCGCAATCTCCGCCCCACATAAAACAGGCTCTTGCTTGTCGCCTGAGCATACGGTTGATATCTGACTACGTTACACTGTGCTTGCCAGCGTATTTAAACGATGTCACTAGGTTTGAAACGTACGCGCTCGGCGTGCAGCTTTGTAAACGCAAGCGGTTTCACATACGCACGCTATTTTGCTGCTAATAGAGTTTTAGTACAGCGTTTGTGGCCTTTGCATACGCTAAACGCTAAATTTTTGCGTCCCGCTACGTGACACCGCGATGAGAGTTTTAGTAGAGCGTCTCATCAGTTTTGCGTAGCGACACACTAATGCATACGGCGCCATCTGTCAAATGTTTTCCGAAATGTCTCGCCGGCTGATCTGCTAGCGGAGTGCCGGAGTGTTTGGACATTTTACCGATTTTACGACTATCCAAACAAGTGCAAACAAACGCTTTCCCGTCAGTGTTGAATGCAACACATGGGTGCAGCTTGTCAGAACACGGGTTCTCGCTGATCGAGTGCAGCGTTGGTTTGCTCTTCGCCTTCACGTTCATCGCCGCTGATAAAGCGATCCGATCCGGCGCGTTTTGTGCTCGGGTTCTGTGTCGGTTGAAAATGTCTTTTTTCACATGCCGCCGGTAGTAGGAATTACAACCACCGCAAAATAACACCCGGCATCAGCGGGGCCACATCTGAGACCGCGCTTTTTGGATAAACAGTGCGCGGTGCACCAAAGGGAACGAGCGTACGATTCTCCCCACGCGGCTGCGAGTTCGCCGCCGATACCAACTGCAGCCCTGCAGCTACGTACACCGCGAAAGGGCAAGTCCAGGCCGCACACATGCGGCCAGGTCATTCGTTCGCTTTTCCAGCCTGTCTCCATGGTGTCTACAGAGATGAAAAAGCCGAAAGAGCTGGCCCGTAGCAGACGGCAGTCTGTGGGAGCGCAATAGCGGAAGTACGTCACCGCTGAGGAGCGGAGCATCATGGGAGGGGAGGCCAACAGCGAAGAAACAGTTGAAAGGAGGAGGAAATACGGCGCGACGATAATTCGCGGTTTTTGATTTACGATTTCTCAGCTAATACTCATCGCTTTAACAAAATTCTTGCAGGAGGAGATTGCTAATACATTGCTTTATTTGGTTACATGTACATCCATGCATCGGCGGAAGGCATTTCAGGACCCCTTTAATACATACCGCCTTAAAGCATTATTTGTGCCAACCCTTCTAAAAATAGCTTCTCGACTAGGCTTAAGTGTACGGTTGCGAAAACATTATAGGGGCTATACAGGTGGTCTAGTATAGCGCGAAAGTCCTTGTCCTTTATTAATATACCGCAGTGTAATTAAGTCTCCTTACGTGGTAAGGATGTGAAAGCGTTATGGTCTCTGCTGGAATAGTAAGGCCCCTGCGCCTCGGCTTAATTGGCGTATTGGCGTTGAAAGCCTTGGTCACTCGCTCTGGTTAGCCCTACATATACGGTCTCAGCGCAAACACGTTTTGCTACTTTCGCAATTGGCATGTTCAAAAACACGCCTCTACACCACCACTGTTGGATTCTTCCCTCTAGCAACAATAGTGATGGTCCCTTTCTTTTTGCGTCGTTTTCATTTTATCTTTACTCTTCTTCCATTTCGTCTCTTGCAGAGCATCGTGGGGTAAGCCCCCCCCCCCCCCCTCCCCCTTCCCATATTCGTTACCAGTGCAAACGTGCTTCGTGCCCTATGCAATTAGAATACTTAAATTACTCATGTAGGACTCAATGCACGTTTCTAACACACGTTTCTACGTCGAAGGCCACAACGCATTCACAGGTCCACTTCTTGGGCTGCTGAAGTCAAGGCTCGGCAATGGTGCAGGAAATGCGCGCAGTACTCGCATTATGTAGAACCCAGTTTCGAGTCCTGGGACCACGCAGTTTCCTTTTCTGCGGTTTTGTGTGGTTCGCATTGTCGGCGATTTTTTAAAACATCTATAGGGCCACGCGGACGCAAGATTTCGTTTTTATTGTGAGCAGAGTTCCGCCACTTCATCTGGGCGTCCAGCGCGATCTGCTGGTTCTATTGTTTGGAACTAGTGGTATAGGAACCCATCTGTGCGGCCTCGGTAGCCTAGGGGTATAATCCAGCGCTTGGGCACGAACTGTGTGCATTCGAGCACTAGCAGTGCAAGTGTTTCTTTGCAAAACCCTGGTTTTTTTTCCGCTGTAAAATGTTCTTTTGGCTCCCTTTTAGGCATTCTTTTCGTAAATAAGGTGGCATCTCTCTCTTAGGTCGTTATGGAGCGAGGTGTAGCATATCAATACGTTTAATGAACGTTCTGCCTCCCACCGGAAGAGCTTGGGTTGTACCTCCCTTGAAGGAAATATCGGCACGCCGACGTAGGACGCCGCGAATTTAATGCGGTAGCGTTAATAGTACTTTCGTATGCGACAAAAGTGCCGCGCAACAAGCGTTACAGACGAAAACGTTGCAGACGAAGCGTTACACGCGTTTTCTAGTTCAGTTCGCGTAAAAATGTGCGTGTCCGCAAGCACGCATGCACGCTCACGAAACTTCAGAGATGCGTCAGGGGCTACTAAAGCATCCTACACCTAAAAGGAAAGGAGTGCCCTACACCGAATGTACCTTTTACTCCCGTTTTTTTACATTTAGAATTTTAAAGACCCCGCTTTGACTCAAAGCGACCAAAAGTGCATTTTTGCCGTGTCTTTTTGATGCCCATTATTTTGTGGACACGCCGTAAACGTAGTTTTACTAATTTTGCTGTGCCTTTGTGATATTCTGTGTTATCTTAACGCCGTAAACGTAGTGTCCCTTAGCAATAGAAATACTTCTACGTAAATCAGCTACGCTAACAAGGGCTTTGAAACTATAAAGCCACCTTCAATTAAGACGGCAAAGCAGTACAGAATGGAACGGAATGGTGACGGCAAGCGGAGTAATGCAAGTGGAAGCCGCAACTTGCGGTCACCTAATAGAACGGCGCACCGTCAAAAAAACCCGCATGGCAAGTGGGCTGGCCAGAGACAACACCGCCAAAATAACAATGCCTTCGAAAGATCCTGTCCATTCTGCACACTTTCCGTCGAAGGATTTACCACCTCATAATTCAGTTAGCAACGTGGGTTAATCTGGGCCTACACCATACAGTACCGTCCGGTCACGAACCCCGCGGGTGACAAGGCAGCTCGCGAGCTTCGCATCGTGTGGGAAAGTGCCCGAGGCAAGCCAGGCGGACCACAAAGCAGGCATCACGCACAATGCGTGTTTGGCCTAATCCGCCACCGGCGGCGGTGGCGGCGTTTTGTGAGCCACGACCAAAATAAAAACAAGGAGCGTCACGATTCAATAGCTGCTGGCTGCGCATTCTGACAACCAGCCAATTAACTAATTGGCCGCCCGCGACGCTTAGCTCGCGCTGCGACCGTCGCCCTTTGCGAGTGCACCGGCGTGGACTCTAACAATGTCCGCGCAGAATTCAGCGGCCCCCTCGCCCTCTAAAGACATCTGAGCATGCTCACGTGCTGTAGAAAAATAGAGCGCATGGAGATACATAAAAACGGGTGAACGGCGGGAAAGTAATAGAAAAATGTATAAGAGTGGAGTAATTACTGTCGGAGAAAGCTCGTGCGTGTCGTGTTGACACAGTCGCTCATATACCGGTAGTGCCTGGGTTTTGTAGTTTACTTTGCGTACGGAGCTCGCCGCAAGTAGCCAACCTACTGGTGTTGCGGCGTGCCGAACGTAGCCACGTGCGCACTGGCCAGCGAACAGCGCCTCGACAAAAGGGCCGCATGCAGGCTAGCGCTGTATATACAGACGGTCACTGTGTGAAGTTGATTATATTTATTTAGTTAGCTAGGCTTATTTATATAATATTTATATAGTTAGAGGGTGCAGCGTTGGCGTAGAGGTAGAGCTTCCGCCTCGCGTGCAGAAGGACCCTGGCTCGAATCCCGGTGCCCGACAACACCCACCGTGTTAAAAAAAAATCCGCGTGTTGATGGAATTGCAGAATGAGGCTTGGGGTGCGGCCTGACCTCGATGAGCATTGCCGGGAACGCACCCCCTCACCAGAGCAGGATTGGCCACCTTGGTGTAGTAATGGCCACAACCTCCCATGAATACGCCAATTAACCCATGGCCCTCAGTCTCCAGTGGCTGCGAAGCAACTGACCATGGCGCCGGCTAAATCTGTGACGCAGCACAGGGTGCCAAGAAACCCAGGAGCCGACAGGCCGCCATTGGAATCTGAACCTGTGACAATATACTTAGATTTGTATCATTGACCCCTCGCGCCAGGAAAGTTTCAAAGTTTCAACGGCTCAAATATTTTATTTCCTCAAAAGTACGAGGAGGCAGGCTACAAAAACCGTGACAGGGGCCCAGCCCCCTTTGGTCCAGCACAATTAATAAGCAAAATGACAAGAAGGGAAATGTAGTGTTGTAGTAATAAAAAAATACGAAAAAATGTACAGCACCAAACAATAAAGAACCTTGACTGAATGATGAGCGTGCGCAGGAAAAGCAGATCAGACACACGTGCCTGCGAGCGATGCAGTTTCAGACTCGGCGCGGCAAAGCATCTAGTAGATCGGATGCGCGCGGGAGCGGCCGATGCGGGGGTCCTCCGGCAGCCGAACCGCCTTTCGGAGCCGAAGACACGTGTGTAGACGCACCCTTTCGCGATTACGTGTTTTTCTCTTAATTGTCGTCTATCACTTGTTGCACCCACTCGAGTCTTAGGAGTGTGTGCTGTGCAGATAGTTTCGGAACACTCATCGTTTATTTAAATAAAAATCATCGCCGAGAAGGGAGGACACGTGAATTTCCATTAAAACAGCATTTTATTGCGGAGCCGTACACCTCTACCCACCAAAGGAATTTTCGTGGCTTCGTTAGCAGAAAACACTATGCTAAATAAAATAAATCACTTGCACCACCAGGAATCGATGCTTGACCCTAGTAGAGGAAAGGAGCGAGAGCCCGTCGTCTGGCCGACTAAGCTACGCCTGCAACCGGTAGACAGGGGGTGTACTCACTGATCACAGCGGCGGGTCTGCCGCCTGCGCTCACTTAAAGCCCTCGTGGGAAGTGCAAACCACATAATGTGTGATAACGGCGTCTGTGAATAATGTGAAGTACGTTTCTTCTCCCCGCCTGTGTCTCCCTGTAAAGATTGTGGTTGCGTAAACTACGACGAGTGAAAAAGTACCCAACGGCATAGAAATCAAGTAGTGACGTCATAACGCTTTAATATATAAAAAGGAAGACCGGTATACCTACACGTTCAGTTCATTCCAGGATACCGTGGGTAGACCACGCAAAGTAAAGACGCCAGGTTTCACTCTTTGTAGAGCCACGTGTGTGAGCTCACGGGACGTCGCATGGGTAATCGTTGTGGATGTCGCTTACAGCTTCGCAGTACAATCGCCTTCACAGCGTGGATTGGGTCCAAATATTTTAATTAAGCGATAGAAGCATCGGTTGTTCCGGCAGGTTGAAAATCGGGCGTCGTAATCGTGGGACGGCAGACAAAAAAAAGGTCAACAGCGCAGATATAAAAAAAGTGAAGTAACTGAGTTCGCAAGAGAGTTAAGGAAGTATGAACCTGATAGGAAACAGAGCCCGGGGCCTCCGGTATGTCAGCCGAACCCGTATCCTCAACACCACTGCGGCTCCATGGAGAGAGAGAGAGAAAAGACTTTATTCAAAGCGTCCGGCATGGGAGGGAGCAAATCCGGCCACGCAGGGCGCGGTGCTCCCCCGTCTTACACTACGTCTACAGTCCTATAGGCGTGGGCAACCCACTGAATGGATTGCAGCCTTCGGCGTAGAAACCTGTGTTAGAGACATGTGTCGAGGCGAGGTTCCCGTTTGAAGCCATTCCCATTTCATCCTTCCCGCTTGTTCCCTCCCGTTTCAATCCGGCGCAAAATGACCTTCCCCGTTCGCCCTTTCCCATTTCGCTGGTTCCCATTTGAAACGGTTCCCATTTGAACCTTCTCGTTTGTTCCCTGCCGCTTCAACCCGGTATAAAACACCCTTCCCATCTCGTATTTTCCCATTTAGCCCCTTTCCGGAATAACGAACCCAGTTTCGACTCG
Source organism: Haemaphysalis longicornis (assembly GCF_048455015.1). Lineage (NCBI taxonomy): Eukaryota > Metazoa > Arthropoda > Arachnida > Ixodida > Ixodidae > Haemaphysalis > Haemaphysalis longicornis. Next base: position 207,381,297 of record NW_027526295.1, read on the forward strand.
GGTGACTCGGACCGAGACGTGCGATTTTTGGGATTAAAGTTGCGTCCGACTGTATGTTTTGAGTTACGTTTGACGCAACCGAAAGTCGAAAATTACTTGCGTTGGCAGTAACCTAAAAATTAAATTGAAGTTATGTCAAACGTATTTAACCGTAAAAAAACGTTACGGCTGGCGGAGCCAAAGTATGCAGACCGGCCCTATTAACCTGCAAGCTTTTTGCAATGGCTCATTTTAGGATACGCAGCGCCAATTTAAAAAAAATTAAAGCCGTTCCACTCAATGTGAAAGCTGTCGGAAGTGCAGAGCAGTGATTCGCCATGACGGGCTGTAGCGCCGTTTTCCGCTCACTGTTACCACCAAATGCAATTCCAATTTCCCGCCTTCGCACTGCTCACGCGCCCCTGCCTGAAACTGCGCCAGCGCGAGTTCTGCTCCCTTTGTTCTTTTCTTCCCGCACGTGCCGGCGTTGCACTGCCACATTTTGCGTTTACTATCGTAAAAACCAGCTCAACGGGCGTCCTTAACTAAAGGAACGCGGGTGCTGCCGGTTAATTACGTATATTTTTTCCTCAAATGTACCTACAGTTTTCTTTGCGCTAAACAACGGGAAGATGTATGACAAGCGCCAGCGTTTCACGAGTTTCGAACCCTTATGACTATATAAACCGCTTGGCTTTCGAAGCCTCTGGGGTACGCCGCGAACAACAGCGTTACCCCTGGACGCCGCCTTGGTGCTCTATATACTTGGTTCGAGCGAGCGAGCTAGGACAAGGCGAGCGCCTAAAGTGCTCTGCACTTAAAACAACGAGTAGGTTGCTGAGTTACGTCCGACCGGGTACAGCGTTGGTGAATTACAGCTAAAACCACACCCTTCCGTATTTCTGTGTTGGTCGAGCGGTCTGGAACGTGTTGCTCGCATGCGTACTCCGCGGCAGCGGTGATGGTTCCAGTCCGAGCGGTTGCACATACGAATGCACATGCATTTATGTACAACACACACAAAAAAAGAAAGGACGAGAATTAACAAAACAGAACCTTTCCGCGGTAGCAGTGCCAGTTTGTAGCGTCCGTAGTTCTTGCCGAGAATGAAGTTTGGTGTTTTAACAAATGCAATAGTTAATTAATGGGGGTAGTACAGGGCAACTGTTTTATTTCTACGCAGGAAAAAGATCTCGCGAAATAAAATTACCAAATGCTAACTACAGAAAAAACGTGTTATGTAAGCGGTAACTATTATGGGTCAAGCCAGTGGTACGATTCATTTTAATGTGTGGCTAACGGTCACTTCATATGCTTATTTCTGTAAAAGAGTGGCCATTTGAAGCCTAAAACTGAAATTTTTGCTTGGAGGAAATAGTTCGCACATATTTTGCACCCAGGCGTTAAGAACACCCCAATCTGTGTTCTTTTGCGTGTACTTTTTACGGATAATACATAGGCGGGAACGCAGTACGTGGAAAAGCAAAATCAAACATTTACGTAGTTATCCGTCTGTAATAGACAGTTTTAGCATATCGTTACCGTTTTTGCGTCACGGTTCTCCGTGTTATCGGGAGCCGGAGTTTCCGTTAGCACTGAAAACGGTGGGACACGTTATAGCCCAAAGTTTGCGGTTTGCGTATTCCGGCCGCAGCGGCGCAAGTAGGGACATCTGATGCATTACTCTCAAAGCAAATCACGCATAATTTTGTCGCTCATATGTATTTGCTTTCGTTTAAAGTAGCTTGAACATTTCACTTTTCGGGTGAAGCGTTCGCAATAATTGTAGTTTCGAGAATACTGTATTCGTCACCTGTAGAGCTTTAAAAAGAAAACGTGTTGATGGCGCCATCTACCGAGTAGAGTTAATCAAGGTAAAACAGAATTTGCCCCCGCGCTAAATATTTAGGCAAAAATGAGTAAAATACGTCGTAGTCATTACTCAGTAACCTACACTACCTTCCCCAGCACAACGATGGAAGACTAAAAGCACATAGCGAGCTCAGAAACTTATCTGAACTATTTGAGGCTGGCGTTTTGAGAGCAGGTTCAAACAGGAAAGGTGTTTTGGGAACGGGTTGAAACAGAAAGCGGTCAAACGGGAAGGGTGTTTTGGGAACGGGCGCACACGGGACGGGCCAAACGGGAGGGGCGTTTCGGGAGTGGGTTTAAGCGGGACGGGTTCTAACGGGAATGGGTTGTTTCGGGCTACACCCGTGTCGAGATGCCCACGTGAGTAATTTGAGCATGCCAATCACAGTAGAGGTAGTTACAAGCCCGCAGAAGAGAACGTTCTAACTGAGTGTACTGCTTCCCTTGCGATGAGAACGCGGTCGTGTGCCGGCTTAACGCTCATTTCGACCTCATGTGGCATTCCTTGAAAGCTGAGATCGAACGGCGCTATCGCAACCCATGGCGCACGCGCATTTCGAACGTATGTCCTGGCCTGACGTTAGGCTTAGCGTTACCGATTGCGCTTTAAAGTCGGCAACAAGTGTGCGCTGCCTGACGTATAAGTTTGACGTTACATAGCCCGCTGTAAGGCTCACCATTGCGAATAGGTAAACCTAAGCCTAGGCGTAGGCCTAACAAAAAAATGGCCGCATATCTGCTCACTTTGCTGCAAATTTCGTAGAAAGAGGATAGTCTTCTACCGCTCGTGCCATGTAAATATCTATTTTACTTCTGACGTTCTCCTCCTCCCATCTCGCTCCCCCCACGATAAAAAACGGTGGAGGTTTGCCCAAGCCGGTTCAATTTTCCCGCATTTCACTGCTCGCGCGCCATCTACCGAAACCTTTCGTTTTTGTTGCACTTGGAATGCAACCACGAGTCATTCCAAGGCGCGAGTGTTTTTTTATTGTCGTGTTTTGGGGGAAAACGTGGTTTTCAACGCGTATTTCTAATTTGCTATAGCAAATATAAAACGCACATTTATTTTAAAATAAAGTGACACTGCCAGTTTCAGTTGTGCGCTGATGTTTTGCCTAAAATATGCCTATTTTATTTTTGCTCAGAAATGTTGGCAAGTATGAAGTGCGTTTCCAGACACAGCTGCCTGGAACAGTTTTGCCCTTATCGACTTCCCGTTCAAGAGCTCTGTTAATTTTTATGCGGCTGGCTGCATCGAGAGACAAACAGACAGAGACAGACGTACAGACAAACGATTTCGGATGCAAGTTGCCCAAAAGAAGAGAAGAAAAATGCGCAAAGGAGAAGCAATTTGAGGGCACGTTTGGTGACTCGACACTAATACTTTCGCGTTGGTTTCAACGTAAAAGGGCTTGGGTATCCTCGTAACAGGGGGGAGGGAGGCGGAGAAAACTTTACCCTTGTTCAGTGTCATTCAGTTCGCGCCTGCGGCCATGATTATTCACCCACCGCCAGCTTTTGCGGCTCTCTCGATTATCCAGGTCTGAAGGTGCGGAGCGCGGGATTCCCAGGGCTCCTATAAGGTATTTAGAGGGAAGAGATCGGCGACATTCCCATATGGTGTGACAGAGGGGGGCGTGTTTCCTTCGTAGTCGGTAGTTTGTGCCAGCGTAGAGACCTCTGTGTATGTGTGTCACATGGGCTGGAATGACAAAAGTGTTCGCAGCCAACTACACATGTGCGATTTATAGTCATCGTATTGCTGGTCTACTCATGGTAAAACCCAGTGGGGGAGGCGATAGCGTGAGAACTTTTTTAGCATGATTCAATTCACAGTGGTCACTTTTACACAAGAAAGATTCACTTAACCCCAAGCCGATTATAATTATATTGCACTGTTGACTACGTACTTGATTGGCGGTTGCAGGCTTTTGATCATATTACAGTGGAACGCCTATAATGCGACTTTCAAGGGACCGCAAGAAAGCGTCGTGTGACCGGGGTGTCGTACGACCGGGATTCGGGTAACTGCCGGCCTAGTAAACGGTCTCACGCGACGGGTGGGCTAAGAACTTCTTTATACTACCATATTTAGAACGTTCTCGCGTGATTTTCGAAGCTTTAGCTGAAATCCCAAGTTTTTAAAAAAGAAATGCCCACGTTGTGCCTCCTCCCCTTCACGGCGTCCGAGGTAGCCCGCCAGCCAAGCGCCGTGCACTACGCGACACCCGTGCGGCCACCTTACCCATGCCGTCCGGCGCTATTTATAGCCCGCCAGCCCTGCGCCTTGCGCGAGCAAGATAAGGCCGACGTGGACTAGAAAATGGAGATGAAAAAATTCCCGCGCCTTCCCGCGAGGGGAACACGAGTAAATGCAGAGCATTGGGGCCTCAGTACTGGTTGAAGGCAGTGTTGCTTCCATCGCTTCTTCCGTGATGCTGGAGTAGCAGACACGAGTAAACGTGGGAGCGAGCGTCAACCAAGGAAGGAAGGAGCAACGCAGTGACTGAAGCACGAGCGACCGCTAGCGGCTTTATATTTGCAGCGCGCGCAGTAGAGGGAGAGCGGTACGGGGGGGAGAGTGCGCATGCGCAAGCAGCGCGCGCTCTTCTACGCCCCACCGCGCTGCTATCACGCACCTGTTACGCCGAGACACGGCCGGACTGGAGGAGCGGCGAGCACGCACTTTCATATGAAAGTGCGCGCCCGCCGCTCCTCCAGCCCGGCCGTGGCCGAGACCGCGACGGAGTGTTCCGGGGGTGACGAGCGAACGGGCTGACTACGACGCATGCGCGCACCTGCTGCGGACGCGGAGCTGTGGACGCCGTCCGACGCAGGAAGAGGCGAGGCTAAGAAATGCTCTGCATTTAAAAAGCGAGCGTTGAACTGACAAGACTAAGCGAAACGAACGATAGTAGAAGGCGGGGATGAAATACGGCATTCCCGTACAGGGTGGAGACACGCTTGGAACGAAACGGTACCGTGCCGTCGCTATTGGGTCAAAGTGCTCAACCCATAGCTGTTTTCGTTCCCCACAAGACCCAGCAATGCGAAATTGATAAGATGATTAAAACTTCGCGAGTAAAGCGTGTTGCGGCGAAAATTATAGCATGGTCTTGCTACAGTGACTTGCTGCCGCGCCCGCGAGTGACCCAAAATAGCTGTGCCAACGTATACGTGTCGCCACCCTTGCGGCGGACGCGCGTAAATCAAGGCGCCCTACCAAAGAAAGGAGCCGAGTGACAACGCGGCTTTGAAAGGCATTGGAAAGCCGACTGCAGAGACATATGGGGAGAAAGCGTCGTGAAAGGCAGAACTTGGATCGGTTGGGGCGGAAAAAGCGGGTGTTCGGTCGTCGCCTAGGGGTTGCGTCGTAAGTGTTTTCGCATTCGTCGGCGGCTCGATGGGACCTTCAAATTCACTGTCAGTCTGCCACTTGAACGTCGACTTCTCGCGGTGGGCGCGTTGGGGTACTGCTTCCGCGTGGCGCCGTCGAAGAATAAGTCCCGCTCACGAGTACCCGCTTGCTTACTTGCGTCTGTTTAGCAAGTTGTCTGGCCCGCATGCGGACCTTTGCACACCAAGCAGCGTCAAACGGGGGTTCATAATAAAGAAAGTTCTGGACGAGGTGGCGAAGCGGTGTAAAATATGGGGAAAACGCCGGTTTATCCGCGTCAGAATCCGTCGTATGAAGCGAGCTGCGTGCACCCGAGCGTCATATCATGGGGGTTTTGAATGCATTGTTTCTATGGGGAGTTTGCCGGGACCTCAGGAATCTGTCGTAAGAAGCGGGTCGTCGTAAGTCCGGAAGACGTATCAGCGGAGTTCCACTGTAATATGTTGACCTTTATCCTTACCATCAACAGCCTGCTTAGGTCCACTGCCGGAGGAAGGCCTCTCCTATTGACCTTTGGAGAGCCGCCTGTTCCGGAAGTAACCAACATCCCAGATACCTGCGAGGCTAAACTCGATAGGTGCAACCATGCCACCGTGTGTACGAGATTTTGGCGCACGTAAAAGACCCCCAGGCGGTCAAAATTAATCCGGAGCCCTCCACATCGTCTGCGCTGCGTCGGCGCGTTAAACCCTACAATCAATCCAATCAATCAACCAACCATGCCAGGACGGCTCTTTCGGACACAAGCAGCACTTCGTCAGCATAGAAGCATTTTTTCCACCGTAGTGTAGTAGTTGGCCCTTATCTCCCATGACAGATAATGTTAACATTATTGGGAGCAATATTGGTGGCGCCACAGAGGTGGGGGTTTGTACTCGACCCCAGTGGGAGCGCAGGCAGCAAATGAAAATATTGTGAAGGGCTGAGTACCTGACACAACCTGCCCACGCGACAAGGTACATCTCTGTTTTGTAGCCTATGAAACACGGAGGCCAGATTAGTAGTCTCTTGTTCGCATTCGTGTCCCTCAAATGAACCTGTGCCTGCGCTGTAAGAATGTTAGCCCGCGAAATTTTGCTGTAACTACAAAGACGATATTTACGGCTCGATGGGTTCTAAGATGAGAAGTTGTGGCGCATTGGCCAGCCGAACTGATTGGTGGTGGTGGTGGTAAAAACATTTATTCAACAGATTTGCGCTTGAAAGCGGGAGAAGCCCTCAGTCCAGGGCCCCTGCGGCGGCTGCGGTCCTGCGTGCCCGGTCCACCAACTGTCGCTGGTCCTCAGGGTCCGAACTGCACAGCGCGGCCTCCCACTGCTCGAGGGTGGGGGTGCGAATAATGGGGGCTGCTGGTGTGTTCTGGCAAGCCCACGTGGTGTGGTACAGTGTTGCATGTTCGCTGCAGTGTGGGCATGTCGGTGTATATATTGTGGGGTGTATGATGTGCAGGAAGCTAAGGTGGGGGTATGTGTTGGTCTGTAGTTGCCGCCAGGCTACAGCCTCTTCTCGGGTAAGCTTCTGGTGCGGTGGTGGGTAGGGACATCTAGCAAGGCGGTGGTGTTGCAGAAGTGCACGGAACTGCTGCTGGACAGGCTCTGGGTCACGGAGCGACTGGTGCGGTGCCTGGAGGGTGCATGCTCGGGCTGTAGCGTGTGCTCGCTCGTTTCCGTCGAGCCTTGCGTGACCTGGTGTCCATATCAGTATAGTAGGGTTCAGGGTATCCTTGTGCTTTTTTAGTAATCGGAGGGCGGATGTTGAGATGCGACCGTTGTCGTAGTTCCTGCATGCCTGTTGGCAGTCCGTAATTACGTGAAGCGGTTTATTCGAAGCTGCAGACGTCATTGCCAGTGCGATGGCCGTTTCTTCGGCTTCAACGATGTTTTTGGTTTGTACGGTCGCAGTGCAAATGACATCGCCTGAGCCGTCGATGACGCTTACTGCTGTGGCTGGATGGGTTGCATAGTGGGCCGCGTCCGTGAATCGCACATGGGGGTGGGCAGAGTACTTCCTTAGTAGGAATTGTACTCGCGCTTGTCTGCGCTGTACGTGATGCTCAGGGTGCATGTTTCGCGGGAGCGGAGCAACCCTGATCAGCGTACGGATGTCCTGTGGCACAGTTTTCGGTCGAGGGTGGCTGGCGTCCGCTATCTGGTAGCCTAGTTGCCTCAGCACCGTGCGACCAGTCGACGTTTGCCTTAGCCGCTATAGTTGGCTGACAAGGTGGGCATCAATTATCTCCAGCACCTTGTTGTGCACCCCGAACGCTTCCAGCTTACTAGTGGCGGTGTGAGGAGGGAGGCCTAGCGCTTGCTTGTACGCCTTCCGCACTAGTATGTCAAGTTGGTCCATTTCCCTCGGTTTCAGCGGGAGGTAAGGCGTAGAGTACACCACGCGGCTGACAACCAGTGCTTGCACCAACTTGATGACATCATCCTCCTTCATACCCTGGTGCCGGTTTGTTACTCGACTCACCATACGCATGATCTGTGATGTAGTGTGGTTGAGGCGCTGGATGGTTAGCGTTCCTCCTCCGTCTTGCTGGATGTAAAGTCCCAGTATGCGGATGGTTGGGACTACGGGGATGTCGCTACCTTGGAGCTTTATTTGTATTATGGTTTGTTCCAGTGGCTTGCCACGTGGCTTGCGCCTCAGAATTATGAGCTCGGATTTCTCCGAGGAGCACTGAAGGCCGCGCACACTGGCGTACTGTTGGACTGCGTCAGCAGCTTTCTGGAGCGCATCCTGCATGTCGCCTTCTGACCCACCAGTAGTCCAAATCGTGATGTCATCTGCATACAGTGCATGTTTAATCCCCGGGATGGTGTTAAGTTGTTGTGGCAGCTTCATCATAGCTATGTTAAATAATGTTGGAGAAAGCACCGCTCCTTGTGGCTTTCCTTTGTTGGGCATGGTTTGAAGGTCCGTTCGTAGTGGTCCGATGCCCACAGTCGCCGTGCGATCGGTGAGGAATGCCTGGATATACTGGAACATTCGTTTTCCACAGTTCGTGTCACTTAGGTTTTCGAGGATGGTGTCATGGCTCACATTGTCGAATGCTCCTTTCAAATCAAGAGCGAGGATAGCCCTGCTGGAGTGAGGAGAAATGTGCGCCAAGACGTCTTCCTTTAGTTGAAGGAGGATGTCATGGGTTGATAGGTGAGGCCGGAATCCGAACATTGTGTGCGGATAAATGTCTTGGGCTTCTATGTATGGTTGAAGGCGGGCGAGGATCACACGCTCAAAAAGCTTCCCTACGCACGACGTTAGTGATATGGGGCGCAATGTGTCCAACTTCGTAGGTTTGCCTGGCTTCGGAATAAGCACCATTTCAGCGTGTTTCCATTCAGCCGGTATTGTGCCCCGTTCCCAGTGCTCGTTGAAGTACCCCGTTAAGGCTTGGATGCTTCTGTCGTCGAGGTTCCTAAGTAGCTTGTTAGTGACCTTGTCTTTGCCCGGAGTGGTGTTGCGGGTCAGGGCTTGAAGTGCCTGCGAGACCTCCTGTGTCGTTATTGGCTTGTCCAGCTCCGGGTTGGGATGGCCAGCATACGTGCGAGGAGTCACGGAAGGTAAAGTTGTGCCAATGTACTGGCCTTTAAGCTTATCCAGTACCTCGTCGTCGCTGCCAGGATGAGAGTGTAGCAAGCGCTGGATTGCTTTCTGACTCTCCAGCTTACTCTGGGTGGGGTCTAGCAAGTGGCGGAGGAGCTTCCATGTCTTTGCCGTGCCCAGCGTTCCCTGTAAGCCGTCGCAGAGCTGACGCCAGTTTTGTCGCGTGAGCTCGGCTGCGTACTCCGCTGCTTGCCGATTTATCTCTGCTATCCTGCATTTTAGCTTTCTGTGATGTTTCTGCTTCTTCCATCTTCGTTGGAGGCCTTCGCGTGCTTCCCAGAGATGGAGGAAGTGGGAATCCACTGCAGGCGCTTCTGTGGTGAGGGTGATCACTTTGGAGTGCTTATTTACATCGTGGTGCAGGTCCACGATCCATTGCTCAAGTGAGTTTATGTCGGTTGTGTCGCTTTGGACTCTGTGCTTGCGAAAGGTGGTCCAGTCAGTTATTTTCGTCGCCTTGAGTGTCCGACGTAAAGGAGCGGTCGGAATGATAGTCTGGACAATATAGTGATCACTGCCCAGCGACTCTTCCAGATTTTGCCACTCTGCGTGTGGAACGTTTTTTTATCAATGTAAGGTCTGGGCTGGTATCTCTTGTGATGCTGTTCCCGATACGAGTTGGATACGTTGGGTCAGTGAGGACTGTCAGACGGTGTTGCTGGATGGTAGTGTGGAGCTTGTTGCCCTTTGGCGTGGCGTACTTGTAGCCCCACACCGGATGCGCTGCATTAAAGTCTCCTACTATTACCAGGCCGTTTCTGCCCACCGCGCTCTCTGCTTTCATTATTAAGTATTCGAAGGTATCGCGGCGATGGTTAGGGGGGCTGTAGATGTTGAGCGCATATACACTCGGTTGGCCCCTGGTACGAGGTACTACTTCTATGAGTACATGCTCAATGCTGCAGCCATCAATTTGATGTTGTATGACAGTGATGGTTCGTGACGTAAGGGTGGCTACCCTAGGCGGAAGGTTCCCAGAGAGGTGTTTGACGTAGCCTGCCTGGTGTGGTGTACATTCTGTCTCCTGTAGTGTTATAACATCGGGTTTTGTGGGAGCATTGCTTATGTACTGCATGAGCGCGCCTTGTTTCTTCGAGTAGCCCCGGCAATTCCACTGCCAAAGCGTGAGGGGTTCCAGCTGCCTTTTTGGGGCCCTAGCCATCCTGCTGCGAAAGAGAGGTGGCGGGGTTTAGGGTGGGTCGTGCGTATGGCTTTTCACGCTTATCGTTGCGCACTGGGGTAGAGGTCGGCGTCGTAATATGCATGTTCTGCATCCTTTCCACCGTCACGCTGAACTTAGTAAGGGTTTCCTGGATGGCCAGCATGTTCTGCTGTATGAGGGCTTGATTTTCGCGAAGTAAATTTATCTGAACTTGCGTGTCGGTGTTGGATGACGGGGTTTCGATTGGCTGCTCAGGAATTAGCCCTCTGTCTTGTTCTTTAGCATGGAGCGCTTTTCTCAGTTCCTGATTTGCATTCCTGAGCTCCGCGTTTTCAGCTCGAAGTGCTTTGACCTCAGCTAGTACTTGTTGGAGTAGAAGTGCGGTTTCGGGAGAAGTGTGTGTTGTGTCCGGAGTTGCGTGGGTGTGATTTCGACCAGTGGGAGGCTGCGCTACACGTGCCGCCCAGTTCACCTTGGTGACATCTGCGTCCCCTGCCTGCGGGTCGCCGGTATTCCTGGTCCACGTTGATAGTCCGGAACTGGATCTGGGCCGGTTGCCGGAGCTGGATCCAGGGCAAGATCTGGAGGCAGACCTGGAGCCTGGTCGGGAATGGCTCGGAGATCGGGAACGGTGCCGGGACCGGGAGCGGCGCCCCGATTTCGAACAGGCCTTGCTCTTGGATCGGGAACGGCGCCTAGATTTGGAGCGGGTCTTGCTCTTGGATCGGGAAGGGCGTCTGGATTTGGAGCGGGTCTTGCTCTTGGAGCGGAAATGACGCTTCGACGGGGAGTGAACCTGACTCTGGGACGGGGAACGGTGCCTCGATTTGGAACGGGCTCGGGAGGCAGACCTGGAGGACCAGCGTTGCTGCTCTTCCCCTAAAGATGAACGCTTTGACGACCGGCTGGGTCGCAAAATTCCAGCAGGCAGTTCCTCGTTCCCATCGTGGGTCGCGCCTTGGCGACGTGTGTGCTTTCGTAGTCGCGCTGGGCATGTCTTGTCCGCCTTGGCAAAGTGCGCAGGTGGGCTTGCAGTCATGATTTTCCCCTGGGCTTGCTTGTCCGCACTGTGGGCAGCGGTTGGTTTCGGGATTTGGGCAGACATCTGCTCGGTGCCATACGCGCAGGCATATTGTATAGACCGGCCGCGTCGACTGGTACGGGAGGCAGCGTGTTTCAGCACCGAGGGACACGTGTGCCGCACTACGTCTACAACTGATTAGTATTGACGTTACGAGAAAATTAAATGGAACTTAACAAGGGCGGCGCGGGTATGCTGCACCATGATAATGACTAGGCGCTGCGAACTGGTGAGAATGATGGAGGGAGAGCGAGTTAAACAAATGGAGAGAACGGGGAGGGAAATCAGAGGAGAGAAGCAGAGCGGTGGTGCGCGAAAATGTAGGTGGAGTATCGTAAGGGAACGGAACAGGGTAGCCAGAGAAGGTTGGGATTACGCCAGGAGTTCTTAAGGAAGAAGAGAGGGGAGGGAGGAGGGGATATTGATGAAAGGGCGTAGATGGGAAGGGAAGAGCAGGGGGGGTAGGAAGGAAGTTAAGCGGCCGGAGCATCAGAAACGATATTGTGTTCCGACGTCATTTACAGCGAAGCAATCGGATGCAGGACAATTTTTTTTTTCCTTCTAGAGCTCATCATCATGAAGGGATGCTTTGGCTTTCATACTGTCCTTGCTGTCCAACAGACAGAAACACATATTGTCACCCACCGGCATGCCTCAAACTCACCACAGCTGGACGTAATACCCATTCCCTTTTGGGATACACGGTCTCGCAAACACTAGACCAAAAACCGCAGGTCCCTCTGGACACACGAAAAAGCAAGAGTCGCTCCAATACAACGCAACACGTGTCCATCTACCCCAAACAAAAACGCTCCGCCCTTGTCAGAGCACTAGAAAACATGTGTATAGGCAACTCCCATGTTGACGTCTTCCCTTATCCACGCAAACGTGTTCCATGCAGTCACTACAACTGACCAGCATCCACCACGAAACAAAACTAAAAATTGACAGCAGCAATGCTTCACACTACAAGCAGAAAAGCGGCAGAAATAATTTAATTGGCCGCGACAGCAGGTCCCCACGAGGATTAAGGGAATTCCTTACCATGCTCACACACTCCCAAGCTCCATTCAGGCATTGCACCATTGGGCGAATATCCTCATCCGCAGTTCACATCCTATGCTCTGCGAAGACGTGACCCACGCTATAATCAAGTTGTCTACGCACCCCGACACGAGTCTGACGTTGAAAATGAAGGGGCGAAGGCCGCTTCCCAGTCACATATACTACTGAAAGTTTCGCAAGAGGGCAACGATCAAAGAGCTGAACGAGCGCCTAAAGTTCCAACCACCACACCCCAAGCTCACCCACACCGAAACCAATTTTCTGGGTCAGTTATAATCAAGCTCATGCGGTAACCCTGGCCCCATACTTCGCACTCATCACTAAACCCTGTATCCCAACAGCCTGAACATTCTGCCCCCCTGCCAACCGGCACACCGTTCCACCAGTAATGGGATAGCTCGCAAACAGCTAGCCTCTCTCAAACCCCCTCTTCCCACGAGTCGCGGGTGGTCCGGATCATCGGCTCAGACCTGTCCGACCAGCGCGATTTGGTAGGAGAGGCAAGAGCAGCCAGCTGGGATCAGGGCTTGCCGTACTCGGTGGACCTCGAAATTTGTGTATACCATCAGGAAAAAAGATGCGTCTACCGAACGCAATGTTCTTCGCACAAAAGCATGTCGCAAAGAATCATTGATGATCGCAATAGTAATTGACACAGAACGAATATCATGATATGGTTGAATGACACAGGTGCGACCATACTGGATATTGCCAAGGAGCCTTTGCAGGAGACAAGCGGTGAAAACCGCTTTCTATGGGTTACACTCCTACGCCTGCCCCAAAAGTGAAAATAGCGCAGCAGCCTATCGCCCTCAAAAATGGAGTCTGCATAGATACATAACCCCTCTGGATATATATATATATATATATATATATATATATATATATATATATATATATATATATATATATATACATATATATATATATATATATATATATATATATATATATATATATATATATATATATATATATATATATATATATATATATATATATTGTAATTGTACACGTAAGTGGTTGTGGTGTGTTGCCGCCGAGACATTTAATAGCGGCGGCTTCATTTTTTGCGCGCTTGCTCTTTGTCGGCAGCAACAGCCGACAGATGACCGGTGTGCGCTTCGGCGTATCCCGGGCGCAATTGATTGCCGCTCTACCGCGCGGTGAACGCATTGTGTGGGACGTGGCCGTGGAGTTCCTAGAACTAATAACTTCCACCGCCCGCATGTCCCGCGCTTCCAATCGTCCTCAAGGGAATGTCGACCCCGAGATGGATTCCTGTCCATGGCATCCGCTGTCTATTTTATTTCGCGGCTTCATTTTTTTTATATGTATAGCTCGGGTCCACCAGGTTTCCCGACGGTGAAAATGGACTGGGAGTAGGCCGGGGAGAATGTCGGGAATGGGAAGAGAGAAAATTCGCGATCAAAAGATAACATCGGATGAAGTTTTGAGTTCGTGGAAAATGAGACTAGTGATGCCCGCGAGAGTGGTCATAACGGTACGGGAGTAGAGAACCGGGGCGAAAAACCATTGACGCGTCCCATGAAAGTCATTTATCCCGCCATTCATCACCGGCTCGGAACGATTCGGGCTGCCTGTACGCTTTGCGCCCTGTATTAGCGGTACTGGTTGTGAAGGAGAACCACGGGAAGTTTTAACAAATATGCTCTGTAGGACAGAGTGTTGACGTGGGGTGCCATTAATATGTTTCTTTTTTTTTTTTTTGTCTGTGTTCGCGATTTTTCAACGTCACGAACCAAATATTTGACGTTTCGTAGCCGCGTTAAATGTTGGATGCGATAGGATGTCCGAGTGTCGGTGAGAACCAATTCTTCGTCGTTTGGGACTAAGCTAACTTCTAGTAGTACCATACTCAGAGTTAGAGCCACATACAAGTGACATGTTTTTAGGCCCGGAATTTCATTCGTATTTTTTTACAGAAATTACACCGGGGTGCTTTTTAGCTCTCCCGGCATTTCGCTATGGTAAGAAGCATACACCATTTAAAAAAAATAACTTCGAGAATGCTGTCGTTTCCTAAATAATATCATAACTGAAGTATTTATACCTCGTAATTAGGAATAAAGCGCTAAGTAATTCGCCGACGAAAGTATACAAATCCAAGGCGGCTATGTCTGCGGGCTCATGCTCAACCCAACATTCTTTCAATAAAACCAGCATTCTAAAGCTTCAATAGTTCTATTTGAATAAGTTACAAAAAGCGCGGGAAACAAGACGACAGGAAAGGCACACAGTCACTGCTCTGACTAACAACTCCGTTACCTTTCTTAGTGATAGGGGAGGTAGGGCGCATTTATGCATGGCGTGCTAGCTGCTACAGATATGTTAACAGTGCAGGTTACTGTGCCATAGATAATTAAGCGTGCATTTTGTTGTACTTTTATGGCAGTTTTCTGTTATTTTACCTAGAGTCAGATATCACGTGCCCTTTTCTTTTGTTTGTTCCTATTGCCTGTTTAGCGACAATAAGCTCAGTTGTTAGTCAGGTTAGTCAGCGCCGTGTCTGTGTGCCCTTTCTGTCGTCTTGTTTCCCGCGCTTTTTGTAACTCAGCTATGCGCCAACTGGCCCGCCTCCAATCCGTATGCGAATGAACGTGTGCCGTTTTCCCCTCTGCTGCAAATTATTTGCAAATATCGGGCGGTGTTCCTGCGTAGATTATGAGGAATAAAAAGGAAAACTTTCCCTTACTACATAACATCTACTGCAATTTCGCAATACTGTGTTAACATTTGCACCTCCCCGTTCTTGTCTCTCTTTCTTGTTTGTTTTTTTACCTCCAGAAGTTGACTACGAGGTCACCGACTTTTCTTGAATGCCCTGTGTACAGGTCGGTTTCAAGCAGGTCCAACTTGCGCGTCTCAGCGCTACGCCCTGGCGGCCCGCTCCAATCTCCTCCACTTCAGTCGATTTCTTCACGGTCCGTGTCTCTCATCGCCCCCTTACCCCGTTTATTTCCGAACGGGACACCTCCGTATATTCCCAGTGCCGTCGTTAGCAGACTGAGCACGAAAAGAGGGGGACCCCGACGACGAAAGAGGCTGCTGCTCAGGCCGTGCGTGTCGCGTTGTACTGGGCACTGCAGGGCAAGAAAAACCGAAGGAAGAGCCCGAAGCATCACACATAGAGCGAGAGGGCAGGAGTTGGAGACGGCGCGGTGAAATGCTTAGCCAGACTCCTGAAAGCCGGAGCAGTTCTGCTGCTTCGCTGGGTGCCCTCCGGGGAACAGCCGATCTCCGACACCGGAGCTCCATTTGCGAAAAAACGGCCGCCTAGCAAGGGAGACGGTGTGCGTGTGTTCGTGTTTGCGTCGCGCGGCTTGGGCCCAGGTGTGCTGGGGAGGCCCACATTCGGTTCGTATAGGTGCGTGTGTGTGCTCCGTAGCAGCGGCGCCGGTGATTAGCGCGGAAACACAAATGGACCCCAGGTTCGGCAAGCGCATACATTTTGCATGGTATAGGAACTGGCTCGGAGATGCCCCGGTTGGCTCCTGGCTGGTGTGTTTGCGCGCAATCCAGCCTACCTCGTCGCGCTCGCACGAGGTGAGAGCTGGAATACTCGACACGCAGGTCCCCTCGGAAGCGAGGTCTGGGTCGCTGCCGAAGGGAGGGGGAGGGAGGAGGGAAGCAACCGCCTTTATGTGGGCGCCGCTAAGCGACCAGTTACTGTCAAACGGGGAGTAAAAGGCGCCTCTCTGCACTCGCGTCTTGTTGTTTTCTATCTG
Source organism: Haemaphysalis longicornis (assembly GCF_048455015.1). Classification (NCBI taxonomy): domain Eukaryota; kingdom Metazoa; phylum Arthropoda; class Arachnida; order Ixodida; family Ixodidae; genus Haemaphysalis; species Haemaphysalis longicornis. The sequence continues at coordinate 207,397,211 of NW_027526295.1, forward strand.
GGAAATAATGGTTCCCCTGTGTCTTCCGGCTAATGCAAGGGGCGCACCCTTCCGTGTCGACGCTAACGGATTAGCCGCCGATTGATTTTCCCATTTGCTCCTTCTGTTCTTGGTTGGAAACCGGAACAACATCAAAGTACAAATGCACGAAAATTGGTTACGAGTGTTGATATATGTATTTTTCGGGAGGATAGTTTCAAGGACAGTGACGAACTCTCTCTGTAGGTTCACCAAACGTGAAACGATCAATGTATTAGACGCTAGAAAGGAATTCGAAAATTTCACGGTGTTTTCAAGCAACCTGAAGCGCTTGGTTTCGTTTTATTAAGGTATTTACTAAACAGAGAAAGGCATCCCGCTACATGTTGAACAGAAGAATGTTACGTATATGAAGCGTATTTCCAGACGTTGTACGTTAAGTACGCCTGAAGGGACATTTTATTGAGTGCGTCAGACTAATTTTGTCGCTGCATTGTATGATTTAACTTCAGTATTCCTCTATCACAGAAAATAGAGCACGTCAATATCTTTGGATCGTTTGTTGTTTTCATAGGAAGAGAAGGCACTTAGCGGCGTTTCCGGTTGCCTCACCGACTATCGTATTTACAGTACAGTAGGTTTAATGTGTTTTGATGCAATTATAGTCTTAAAAATATAAATGCCAAATTTATTTAGTCTTCAAACAGTTTTTGTTGTGAAACAAACAGTTTGTTTAAGGTAAATTTCTACGCAATCCTTTAAATTTTGTCCTGATCACTTGCCAGTGTGCCACCACTGACATCACCAAAACCGCGAGGAGGATTGCAACGTTGGATGCTATTGAATTGAATTGAAAGATGATTACATTGGAGGAACACATCCTTATCGAAAGACCTTGCTTCTTGAAAAACTTCGCGTAACTCGAACGAAATTATCCAGAACATGGTTTATTGTACGAAGATCTCCCGATGTACGACTACATTACATATTTTTTATCTGACACGACGGCCACCCTGATAGCAGGCCGGGGAGGTGGGGGTAGGGGGGGGGTAGGGGGGGGGGTGTTGTTGAAATATTCGAGTTGGAGCTGGAGAGCTGAGGCACGCCGCAAGGCTCAGTCCTCTCGCCTTTCCTCTTCAACGTCGCTATGATCGGCCTTTGGAATATCTTAGAGAAAATACAAGGTCTACATAACAGCCTGTGCGCGGACGACGTTACCCTTTGGGTGGCTTGTGGCAGTGACGGTAACTTGGAGAGTATACTGCATGAAGCAATAAATTCAGTAGAAGAGTATGTCAAACCGGAAGGCTTAGACTGCTTCCCATAAAAATCTGTGGTGTTACTCTATCGGCCGACGCGAAAAGGACGAAAAAAAAGAAGCTTTTGCCGAAAAACCACGAATTCAGCTATACACATGTGGTGGGCGACCCGTTACTTTAGTAATATGCATTAGGTTCCTGGGCCTGAAAAACCAGGAGAACGGTCACAACATTGACATGATCCGGGAACCATAAAAAAGTATGTATGAAACAATCCGCCTCATCTCGCTTATAGCCAACCGGCATCAGGGAATGAAGGAGGACACCCAATAATCAGGCTTGTGCAGACTTTCGTCATGAGTCGAGTAACCTACGTCGCTGCCTTCCTTAACCTCAAGGTGTACGAGCGCAGTAAAATCAAGGCTTTAATAAGAAGAGTTTACAAGCAGGCAATTTATATACCTATATTACGACCTTAAACGAGCGCTTTGAAGCAGTAGGATTGCACAACATCCTCGAAGAGCTGGTAAAAGCACATAGGATAGCGCAGCTGGAAGGGCTCACCAGGATCTGGACTGGCAGACACATCCTCCAAACACTACACCTTAACTACGAAGTAAGACTCGGGCAGAAACACGACATTCCGGCCAGTATCAGAATATATATATATACATCCCACCATTACCAAGAAACATGCAACCTGAGCACAACACGGAACGCAGGCAGGCCAGTGCCCAAGCAAAATGCAAAAGGTTCGCACACCTAGAGGACGTAGTTTACATGGACGACGCTGACTATAGCCGTCATGACGCCATGGCCATTTCGATAGTTGACCAACCTCTGAGACGGTCCCCACAACATCACCGGAGCTCGGGGAAGAGACGGCCATTGCACTCGTAGTGATCTCGTCTTCCCGAACCAAATTCGTCGTAAATTACTCTAAGCCGGCAATTCTTAACTACTCGAGGGGACGCATATCGTCTGAGCCCCTCAGAATCCTACGGGCCGGTTTCCATGCATGGAGATCGAGTCCGGGGAATCCAAATCATATGGGCGCCAGCTCACTCTGGCCTCCCGGGGAATGAGAAGGCGCATGACGCGGCTCGAGGTTTCACCAACCGGGCCGTCGGCCCCAACACCCTCGACGCACTCTCGCTCCGCTGTTCGGACAGGGACAGCTTGATCACCTACCGGGATGTCCTAGATCACTACTGGATGGGAAGGGCTAAATATCCTGCAGCAGAGAAAACTCTATCCAAATGGCAGGCAGTGGCGTGGCGCCTTCTCCGGACAAACCCTTTCTCCAATGCGGTGTTGTACAACCACTGCTACATGTATGTAAACGCATGTAAACGCATGTAAACGCATGTAAAGCGCATGTAAACAGTGCGGAAACAGGGGGACCTGCAAAATATGGTCTGGGCTTGCCCTAACAATTGAAACAGAAGCCAAAGGGATGAAGATCAGAAATTAGCGTTAAACGTTAGAAGCAATGAGCAGTGGAAGACCGTACTGTTCAGTTCGAACCCGGGAGAGCAGGTCCGCCTGGTCTAGATAGCCGAGGCCGCCGCCAGGGAAGTAGGACTCCTGGCTGCCGACTGAGGGGGGAGGGGGGCTCTCTTCAAGACTTCCCTTCCCTGACTCCAATCTGTGGACAAATAAATGTAGTCACTCACTCCCGTTACACCTCACGTAAATTTACTCGTTCATTTGCATGCATGCTCAAACTTTGAGGAAAGTGTGACGTTTTCAAATTTAATAAATTCAGACAAAAAGCGTATTGTAGTATTAAATCATACCTGGTATGCAATTCCGCCATTATTAAAAGCGAAACTGTGCAAGGGAACGCATATCGTTTCAACTGCGCCTAATATGTGATTGCTCCTAATATGTCATCGTCCTGAGTTTGATCACCGTTCAGTGTTCCGAGTGAGAATTTCTGTAGTACGATTATGTGCCTCAGAATAACTGCGTGAGGAGGAAGCCAAATAAAAATGAATAAACCTACAAGAGCAGTATTGAGCAATATGGCTGCATGTGGAGCTCAAAAGAAAAAAAAACGAATCGCCGACGGCAGCAGAGATGCAAACGATACTATTTTTCGACAACACGAGCATTGCTTTCAGATTTAATAACGGCATCAATATAAGCAAACAACAGAAGCAAGTAGTGCTTTGGAACGTCCCGTTCAAAGGAAATATCGCGCCGATGGCGTTATTTCAAAGCGCCTATTTCCTTTATTTCTTAATTTCCTTTTCTTCCTACTCACTTTCCAAGTAAATGATTCTCCTGCTTCTCCGACACATTCCTCTCCGAGTCCATATCGAAAGTTAGCCTGCGCTTTTAATGTCAAGAAAGAGCAAGCGGAGGGAGCCCGAAATCTACTCCGAATGCAAAAACGGCCCTTCAAACAACACGGTTCCCCCACTACCACGGCGCCTCGAATATGAAACCATTCACTTTGGGCCGGCCGTCTACGGCTCGCGCTAGCGCGCCTCCGCGATTGGGGTCACCTAATACACCGAGCGCGCCCCGCGCTAAAGCACTAGGCGCGCTCGCGCGCACACCCTAAAGCGCGGAGATGTATGGGCAGCCCGTGTTTCTGATTTACAAGGTGCTTACGGCCGAGGTCGGAGGCGGAAGCGAGCCGCAGCGCCATTCGCACCCTGGACGGGCCTCTTCACCGCAGCACCGCCGAAAGCCTGCGCGCTAACGAACCGTAAAACGCGCCTCCCTCCCCGTCGCTCCCTGCCCTTTTCCTCCGCCCGTTCGTTGCCTGCCGTCGTAAAGTGAAAGCGCGGGGACCCAGTCACAACTCGAGGGTCCGCTGCCGAAGCAGAGCCGGCCGCGCACGATCCGTGAGCTCTTGGGTGTCTCGTTTTCCTCTCTTACCCTTTCCCTCCTGTCCTCCTCGTTCTCCTCTATTCCGTGCCCTTTCGCCGAAGCCGCTCGGAGGGCATGAACAGACAGAGCTCGTAAACAATTCACTTGCGCGGTCTTCATCTCTGCCCGGATTTTGGGGCGCCTTTCCCACCCCTCCGTGTCCTTATTTATTCTGATCTCGGGCGCCTCGCGGCCGTGACGACAACTGGGCGCACCGTCGAGCTTCCGCGAAGGGGAAATAAGAACGTGCGAATGAACAAATACGGCGCAAATCGGGGTGCTGGAAGCGCGAGAAGGCGTGCTTCGACAAATAATGCTCAATAGGTTCCTTCTAAATGCCAATGGATGTCGGCTTGCGTGTTCCTGTGCTGGCGGTTTGTTCTTTTACTCACCTATAGCTCTATTTTATGGCGTCAAAACGCAAGAGGAAAGAGGGGCACGAAGGCCGAAAAAAAAGAAAAGTAATCGTCTTGCTTTTCATATCGTTTCGCAGGCTCAACAGGCGGATCGCTAGCGGGCAGGACCGGCGTGCTGTGTGCATGTACTGCCATTAGTGTTCCAATTTTCACGGATGACTGGTGCGACTAACCTTGCCGAAGGGCTTCCTTGGAAAGACCGCTTCTAGGCAGCACCTTACCCGAGAGTATACATTTTTTACGAAATAACTAATTATGAAATCGGCCAGAAGGTTCGGTTTTATCTCTCTCTCTCTCTCTCTCTCTCTCTCTCTCTCTCTCTCTCTCTCTCTCTCTCTCTCCCCCACAGACTAAACTTTCTAACACCATTTTTGGCTGAAAAGTGTGTAAAAATCTTGCCTGGCGCACACGTTTAAAAGGTGTTTTGGCTAAAAGAGGGTATTCGTGTGAACACCCTAAAATGGGTGTAAGGTTGCTTAACACCGTGGACGGAGGGTGTGGGCAGTCCAGCTACGCGTGCCAGTGTGGATCGGTGGAGCGCACAGCATGATATACAGACATTCAACACGCACAAGTCACACTCGAACCACAAATGAATGGAGCAAGAGAACCAACGGGATGCATGGAGTAAGCGAGTGCAAAAGTACTTAAAAATGCGCTTTCCCTTCTTGCTTTCATAGCCAGGAGAGGAAAGCCCTTCGATAGAGTCGGTGGGCTTGTCGCGAAAATCAAATATTTTAGAACTAATTTAGGAATTATGCATTTTAACGTGAGCACGTACAAATCAACATACGGATTTGCAAAAAGGTTTTAATCGTGGGGTAGTTATTATGTTCAATAAGTCATAGGATTTTACTAAATACCGAATACCTATTCCACATAATTTCAACACCGACCACGGAGGGTGTTCATTCTTTCATAACCCTTTTTCCCACAAGGATGTAAAGCTACAAATAAGGGTGGTGGAAACTAAGAAAAAGGGTGGAGAGAACGAGGGTGTAAGAAAAAATGTGTAATAAAAGACCGCCAACTAAGGAAAAGGGCGTAAAAGACCTCCAACTTTGGAGGTATATTATAACTCTTTTGGAGGTATTTTATACCCATCTACACGAGTGGACTAAACATGTTCCGCAAGCGGGAGTTGTTTTGTACGTCACCATCTTTAAAACAATATGAATTGGCATAATTTACTACCACTGAAGCTGTGTAAGCTTGAACTAGGTTCAGTGGTTTTAGCAAAAAAAAAAGACAAAGAAAAACAACTGCACCACCTCTAAAGGGCACACCACCACAGATATGGTAGTAAAACAGTGAGGCCACCTTTAGAGCCTGTACGAGTGGGAGCACAAGGGGCGCATGCGCACGCGCACCTCTAACTCCACCATTTTAAAGGTACCAGTTGTTTTGGGATATTGAAACCCCCAAAAAAAGGTGCCCCAGCTTCCACTTGTGGTGCAAGGCTGATGAAATCATGGAGCTGGGGGTCGGCACGGCTTGTTTCCCCCTTGGATCCGCTGTCAGCGTGGGGACACACTGGAACAGCCTTGTAAAACCTGACTAAACTTGGTCTCAGCTTAGTGTTTAATATAGCAGTTAAATTTCGCCTCTCCATCTTCTTGGCGAACTGATGGAGGCGAAATAGTGATGTTCTTTTGATGCGCGAGCCTAGAGGACGATCTCGACTCGCTCCGATGACCGACGACCGATGCTTGGAGCGGGTGAGGGATGAGGACTGCCTTCCTTGCTGGATATTAGGTTTATTTACATTATTTACAAAACTCCAACTTTACATCAGGTCAGAGTGACGGTTACATTGTCACTCTGACAGCAGCAGCCTGTTCGGCCGAGATCTATACTAAACTAGATCCCCTCTCGACCGACCCTCGACAAAACCCAACACTCCGGTTTTGATAGCAAAAACCCCGCCTCCAAAAAGGGGGCGTTCAAGAAAGAGAGAAAAACCTTTCAAAACAAATTACAGAAACCCTTGATTGGCCACAGTAACCAGCCAATCACACACATGTCCTCACCTGCGGTCACGTGACCTAACCCTCTCTCTTATGCACTCAAAGTGCGTTTCCTACGCACGCTGTTACACCCGGCCAGAAAATACAGGACATCTGCGGCCTAAAGTGAACCATCCATTCCGTTCAGCGGGCGGCATCTGCACAAACAACAGCCAAGCCGAGGGCCCGGAGCGGTCCCCACGCGGCTGACCTCCCTCCGCGCGGCGCCTCCCGCGACGCCCCCATTGTCCCGCGACGCGCGGGACAACGAGGGTTGCTAATTCCCTCCCAGACGAAGGGCGCCACCGCCTTCCGCCAGTCCCACCGGAAGACGCGCTTCAGGCCCACTCGGTGGTCTCCGAGGCGATTGACCCGTCAACGACCCACGCCGCCGCCGGAGTCGAAGATTTCCAAACTTACACCGCGCGCTTTCAACACTAAGAGATTCACCGTCATTCAGCTTCTCGTCAGCTTGTCATGCCGAATGACCCAGCCACCTCCGACGCGACAGAGATACTCAGGCTAATCACCCCCGTCCTTTGACACACAAAAGGACGGGCACAACACATGCTCTCCGCGTCTCCGATCCGCGTCTCCGAACTTGGCGTCCGTGCGGCTACATGAAAGGGACACGGGATCGTAGCTACCAGCGGAGGCGACGCCAATACATGGGCCACCGGCGGCCTTCATTAATTACATGCGGAGCCCGAACTTAACACCTCCGCACTAAGAATGTTGTCCGTACACTAGCTGTACGTACAACATTAACTCTCCTGCAGGTTATGTCTTACGGCAGAGTCAGAACTAAAAAAAACTCAAGCCGTTACGCAAGTACAATACAACGCGGGTACAATACAGTACAACAAAAAAATTAACCTGCTACACACCAACCCAAACAGCACAACGCGCCGGCCAACTGCACCAAAAACGGATACAACACGGCATACTCAGTGCCTTTGCCTAGCCATGGCTTGCGCAACATCAAACAATAAACGAAAGCGCTCAGCTACAAGGCCCGTTAGAACAAACTCGCGGCACCCTCTACCATTAAAGGCAACAAACCCCACGAAGGGTATAAATGTTCGAACTTGACAACTGAATGAATGACACCATCCATTCTTAAACGTTAAGCGCATGCAGGAACATTCTTTCACTCTAAGGAAAGAAAAAAAAAAACACAGGAACAAACCCAAACGTACCAAACGAGGCTACTCCTGTACCAATAACAAAACGTTAAAAGAAAGTTCTCTTCACGCACTCGCGGACGCCGGTTCTTTTGGGATGCGACACAGATTGTTCGTCCCTGTTGCGGTTCACTTGCTGTCCACATTCGATGTACTGAAAGTTCATTTTTCAGTACTTCAAACACTAGTTCGCACACAAGCGCCACAAGTGGGCCCTACCTGCACATTCCATGGCCCACCATGACCATATGCCAACGAGCGCAAATAAAGGAAGGCACTCGCCATTGTACCCCAAAGGTAAACTCCCTACCGTGCTGTAACAGCGGCTCTACTCCTCAGGAAGACAGCGTTAAGACCGCCAGGCTGCGCTTCTCGCAAATCACACGACTTACGACAACTGAACGCAACCTACACATGCACAATAAAAAAACTAAAATCAAGGGGGAGAACTACAATACAGGTAAAGCTAAGAATAACGCTCGTCGGAGCGAACCCTACACATAAAAAAAACAGCAAAAAAAAAAACGCAAAACGCTAACCACTAAGTGTGCGGCAAACAACACTGAACCGTCCCTGTCTCGCACTGCACACTATTCAGCGCTAACGCCCCTTTCCGCGGCGGCACACACCGACCGTCGCACGGAAGCTGATTCCGTGTTGTGCGCCACCAGCTGATCCTACACGAACCCTGGTTCGGCTCGCGGTGTCCTGTGCTCCCGGGAGAGAAGGAACACCCTACTCGGCGGTAGCGCGTACGACGATGTCGCACCTGCGCCGCCCAACCTGCCCCCGCGTCCCGCGTTCTCGCGCCCGTCGGAATCGACCTACGCGCAAGACGCCGCGGGCCGCCTGCACATTCCTGCTTCGAGCACGCAGGCTCAACAATTAGGCCCGCCGTTCCGCTGCCCTCACATGACGGCTGTGCTACCTCCGCCTCCTCCGAGATGACCATGCCTTCGACAGATTCGCTCGATCTCGGAATTAGCTCATCCACGAGGGGCTCCTCGCGGTCGGCCGCGGGGTCTATGTCGGCGCATGGGGCGGAGCTACTCTCCTTATCCTGTGGCGTTCGAAACGCCCATGATGGAACGAACACTGTGAAGACATTGGTGTCTTCTTCGAGATTACCGATCCTGCGGAGCTTCGCTTTCTCGTAAGCGATCTCCGCTCTCCCTTGGGCTAACTGAGCGCTAAGCTCTTCAGCTGTCCATTCGGACCAGCTACCCGCGCCCCTGCTACCCGCCAGCCTTGCTTTTTCGAAAGCGTGCTGCGCATTCCTGAGAGCTAACTCCGCTCTCAACTCTTCAATCTCGAGCACAATGGCACTAACCTTCCGGTCGGTGCCGCGACATCCCGTTAGCATAGTGGCCATGGTGAACCCGGAGAAAACAAATCAGGGCCCACCTGTGCCCGCTCCGGGTTCGGCCGGGTCGCAGTGTCGCTGGTGCAGCAGCTCGTGGACCCGATGCGCCGCTCTCGCCGCCGGGATGGGGCCGTGCTCCCTGGGCCAGAGCCCCCGAGGCCTCCCGCTGAGGTGTCGCCCCGTTGAACCGCGGCTTACGCCGCCCTGGGCCGAAGCCCCCGAGGCCTCCCGCTGAGGTGTCGCCCCGTTGAACCGCGGCTTACGCCGCCCTGGGCCGAAGCCCCCGAGGCCTCCCGCTGAGGTGTCGCCCCGTTGAACCGCGGCTTACGCCGCCCTGGGCCGAAGCCCCCGAGGCCTCCCGCTGAGGTGTCGCCCCGTTGAACCGCGGCTTACGCCGCCCTGGGCCGAAGCCCACGAGGCCTCCCGCTGAGGTGTCGCCCCGTTGAACTGCGGTTTCCGCCGCCCTGGGCCGGAGCCCACGAGGCCTCCCGCTGAGGTGTCGCCCCGTCGATGCTTGGAGTCTGGCTCGTCATTAGTCGGAGCCGAACCTTGCTTTGAAGGAGTCTCTCCGGAATGCCCCACCAGCTCCAGCCCATGGTCGTGGTCATCCTGCTGACTGCGCCAGTTAAATTTCGCCTCTCCATCTTCTTGGCGAAGTGATGGAGGCGAAATAGTGATGTTCTTTTGATGCGCGAGCCGAGAGGACGATCTCGACTCGCTCCGATGACCGACGACCGATGCTTGGAGCGGGTGAGGGATGAGGACTGCCTTCCTTGCTGGATATTAGGTTTATTTACATTATTTACAAAGACTCCAACTTTACATCACGTCAGAGTGACGGTTACATTGTCACTCTGACAGCAGCAGCCTGTTCGGCCGAGATCTATACTGAACTAGATCCCCTCTCGACCGACCCTCGACAAAACCCAACACTCCGGTTTTGATAGCAAAAACCCCGCCTCCAAAAAGGGGGCGTTCAAGAAAGAGAGAAAAACCTTTCAAAACAAATTACAGAAACCCTTGATTGGCCACAGTAACCAGCCAATCACACACATGTCCTCACCTGCGGTCACGTGACCTAACCCTCTCTCTTATGCACTCAAAGTGCGTTTCCTACGCACGCTGTTACACCCGGCCAGAAAATACAGGACATCTGCGGCCTAAAGTGAACCATCCATTCCGTTCAGCGGGCGGCATCTGCACAAACAACAGCCAAGCCGAGGGCCCGGAGCGGTCCCCACGCGGCTGACCTCCCTCCGCGCGGCGCCTCCCGCGACGCCCCCATTGTCCCGCGACGCGCGGGACAACGAGGGTTGCTAATTCCCTCCCAGACGAAGGGCGCCGCCGCCTTCCGCCAGTCCCACCGGAAGACGCGCTTCAGGCCCACTCGGTGGTCTCCGAGGCGATTGACCCGTCAACGACCCACGCCGCCGCCGGAGTCGAAGATTTCCAAACTTACACCGCGCGCGCTTTCAACACTAAGAGATTCACCGTCATTCAGCTTCTCGTCAGCTTGTCATGCCGAATGACCCAGCCACCTCCGACGCGACAGAGATACTCAGGCTAATCACCCCCGTCCTTTGACACACAAAAGGACGGGCACAACACATGCTCTCCGCGTCTCCGAACTTGGCGTCCGTGCGGCTACATGAAAGGGACACGGGATCGTAGCTACCAGCGGAGGCGACGCCAATACATGGGCCACCGGCGGCCTTCATTAATTACATGCGGAGCCCGAACTTAGCAATAGCCTCTTTAATTTTGAAACTTCATATTTACGTTTGACGTGCCCAAGGTAAGCGCGAGGTGGGAAGGGCACCCTATATGAAAACAAGCGCTTATTCCAGGGGAACATTTCTTTTTCCTTTTGAAAATTTCTTATGAGGGGGAGAAGGGTATGGGGTGATGTCTTGTGTTTCGCAGCGCAAATATACATGCATGCATGGCCTTAACCAATCAGCAGCTGAACCCCTTCTCCATACCATTTCAACACCCTACCAAAAACCGAAGGTGTTGAAGTTGGTCAACACCCGTTTTCACGCAAAAAAGAAGTATAGTGCAGAGATGCGTGAGTGAAACTTAAGCGCAAAACTTTTCACAGGGACGAGAAAGGGAACGACACAGGCGCTTAAAAAATAAAAATAAAAAAATGTAATTGCCTCCCAACACCCTTTTTCCACTTAGGCTACACCGTTTTAGGCCAAAAAGGGTGTAAAAAACTTGAGTGGGATTGCTTTAACTTTCTAATAGGCGCATAAACTAACCAGGATAGCGACAACAAAACCCCCTTAAAAGTGCTTTGAAGACCTTCACCGGGGCACAGATTTCGCACCTCGTACCAAAGCTGCTTTTTCACGGTTCAAATTAACCATAAGCGGTACCCCTCGTGCTGTCATTTTACCTGAAACTGCACTTGGGATATGGGGCGCGCACTAGGGAAAGGCTACGGGATTAATTTACGCACTCTGGTGACACTCAAGGCGCGCCCTAACCGCGTACCTAAATGTGGTTGGCTTTTTTCCAGTGTGTCGAACCCCGAAAAAAAAATACCGGTTCGGTTGCGGGTTCTGTTTCAGGCGAAGTCAATTCGTTCCGGTTCAGTTCCGGTTCGACAAAATCACGTAGCGAAACGGTTCGCGAACCGGTTCGGGAGCTTGAACCGGTTCGCGAACCGGTTCGATGAGTTGAATTATCACTGAAATTCGGAAAAAAAAACATTTAGTAGTTTAAAACGACAGTCAAATCCAAATACAAACAAAAATTCAAAATGCTGCTGTTCCCCAAGGGCAGTGGCGCAATTGTAAAGCAAACTGTAAACAATTACGAGATATTATAAATACAGATGAAGTGGCGACGTTTTACCACCTACTTTCTCGCCCAGACTTTATGTTGTCCTGGCGACAATTCATAAAGCAACCGCCAAGAGATATGACGGTGGGATATATTTTCTACCCTTTCCTTTTATGTTGAAATCGCAATCGTTGCTATGGAATCACGCTAACCTTGAAGGCTTAAATTTAGGCCTGCGTACAGGCGCGTTCAAATACCAATGGCGCGCATTTTTTTATTTTTCTAACAAAACATAAAAATCCTAAAACAGGCACATAAATACTACCAATGAATTAGGTCATTTGGTCACCCTGAATAATTTGTTAGCGGTCACCTTATCGAATGTGTTAGCCACACTTTTGTTAAAAGTAAGCTTTAGTTAACGCTCAGTCACTGCATTATTGCTCTGACAACTGCAATTCCTTTTGCGATAGCTATGCCGGATGTGTGCATTACAATCAGTATGTCATCGTACCGCCTGACGCCCGGCCATCGTTCCGTGTGCTACATTGCAGAATCTTATAACAGAATATGCTGTTACAAAATGAAAGGGAAATTCGACGTGCGAAGCGGAGCATGAGATGGGACTTTTTTGGGTAGACGCTCTTTAATTCATCCACAGCAGTACTCCCCTCCGGAACGAGTAGCAGCAGAAGTAATGTGGCGAGTTGGGCAGTCAGTACAAGTGCCCCTTCGAAAACAAAGCAGATCTGAAAGAGACAAAACTGCAGAACAAGCAGAAAAGATGATCGCTGGGCGAATGGGACAGTGGGAGGTACCGGCCTGCCTTTCTGCACGTGTCATCTGCTTTATTACTGTTTCTGCTTCCAAGACAAGGTCGAGGGTTGCAGTTTCTTGCCAAGGGATTAAGTGCGCGCCTGAACAGTTTTCCCTGACATATCTTTTGTTATTTGTATCTGTAAAAAACGGAACTTCTCCACTGTACTGTCCTCAAAAACTGACCACGGAACTCACTTCCTTCGCATCGATGACACGTTTGGTTGTGAAAGACACGGCAAAGAAAAGTATAGAGCAATATCCACGTTTTGGTGCTTTTTTTTACTTATTCGGTTTTACTCACTTTTCGCGTAATATTTTGAAACAACGTGATTCGCCTCTTCTTTTTTGTTGTTCTCCGTGTAGACAAATTAAAAAAAAACTGGCGCATTTGATGCCCCGTGCTATATCTCTGCTCCGAGGCGCAGCTTATGTTGCAGGCCGGCAGACTTATTTTAACCAGCTGGTGATATTAAACGTGTATAAAAATCTCGATTCACGGACGTTCTCGATTTCCATCTACTTCAGAAAAATGGTCGTGGGGAACTGAGATTGAGGTCACTTGGGGTCAACAGCAAACGGCTTAGACACTGAGCAGCTCCTGCGGTCACAATCGTCAAGTATTAACAATTTGCAGGCGTCGGACCTTTTCAACAAATTATGAAATGCAAAAATTTTGCACACATCGGGTGTGGGCTTTCTCTGTTGCGCAGTGGAGCACTACTGCAGCCTCATTGCTGCAATAAAGTCGCAGCTAGGGAAGGGCAAAGTCGTTTAATATCCCCTGCAAGATGCCGATAATGACATTTTGCTTGGTCAGCTTGCACTACGCTCGCGCTTCCAGCAGCAACAGACCATTGCTACATTGGTGCTCATTCATTTGCCCTGTTATTAGATAGAGCGTGATAGTGTTCAATTGTCTGGAGGGGAAAGTGCGCGAGCGGGTCCGAAGTTGGTGGTACGTGAAAGGAAAAAAAGGCCTAAATTGCATTGACTGTGCAATATCAACAACGAAGGGTCGAACCGTTTCGGAATTAACCGGTAACCGTTATTTCTTTTTTCGGTTCAGTTCCGGTTCGGGTTCAGCGCGCACAAAAAATAACGGTTCGGGTTCTTGTTCAGTTCCGGCAAAAATACCTGTTCAGTTCCGGTTTTCGGTTCTGTTCGGTTCCGGTTCGACACCCTGCTTTTTTCATAATTGAGAGAAACAGCCGCCGCGGCCTGCAATTGGACAAGTTACATTGTGTTCAGCCGTCCAACGCACTAGCCACCAAGCAACCACGGTGGATAACTTCTTTTTTGGCGAAATAAACTTTATCAATGCCATTGAAAAAAACGCCTTACATTCGCACGTACTGCCGGAGTAGAAACACAAAACACTAACTTACAGACGAAAACATTCTAAAATCAAAAGTAAAAGTTTGCAGAAACTTTCAAGTGTGAATTGTCGAACAAGTGGCCAAGACGTTCTGCTGCACAAAGAACCTTTTTAAAGTAGGCTGCCTAGTTTACAAACGTGCATTGCTGGTAAGATATTTTTAGAGCCGCCATAAAGGCAGATTGATACCAAAGCAGGAAGGCCCGGGGGCCCTATGTTAAATACCTCCATAAAATCCTCCGGTGTCCATTTTGGAGCGTTCGTCTCTCCTTTCTTGTGTCCCGCCCGTCGTACTGTTTTCACTCCTTGGATCATGTACGAACCAGTCCCAGTTACAACACTCCTGAGATCCGTATGAAGCTTTATGCACCGAGCACCACTAAATACAGTTTCACTGCTACGCACAAACGCAGTCGTGAGAATAAATTTTCAGGGGCAATGTAAGGCGCCTGATATGAAAACATCAAGGCTCCAGGGCCAGGGTCGCAAGCTTTTGAGGCGGAGGGCCGAGTTAAGTGAAGCGGAAGCGACACGGTGGGGAGCGGACGGTAATTTCTTTTGTGTGTGGGGAAGGGGGGGGGGAGGGGAAGCGCTGCAGGCAAGCTTTACGCTTGAAGCTTGAAGTTTTATTGCCTTTTGTACCTGCGCAAAGACAGAAAATAAAGATGTTATCTGGCTAAGTGAGAAGATGGGGGACAATGCCATCTAGAGGCGATCTTTCCTGTTCCTGCCCAGTCCCATTTGAGTCCTACTTGTTACGTTGGCGTTCAGATAGTAAGCGACAAAAGAAGGGGGTTCCGGCGTTGAGTAAGGGGCCGCATCATACTGCTTGCTCTGGGGGCCGCATGCGCCCCCCGGACCGCAGGTGGCCGGCCCCTGCAGGTTAGAGTATCCGATACCTGCCTAAAACAATAATGTATATCTATAGACGCTAATACAACCTTTTCCAGTCGGCTTCACCAATATACAGAAATCCTTTATTGGAAGACATAAACGGCAATATAGAAAGTTTGATATCATGATTGCCCAATGCCATTTTTAAGTACCCCCGTAAGACAAGGCCTATCCCTATAAAACATTACACAGAAAGCTTTTTAAAAGTCGGCTGCACCACCATATAGAGAAGCATTGTTGTCAAGACATTTCTTGACAGGCAATATAAGGCGACTGGTATTGAAGTACGCTTTAGAATCCTAAGTAATAGCGTATTCTTACGCGGCAAAAGTGCGAAACGTCAAGCTTCAAAGACGGGCAGGCGGGACTCCGCGTTGAGTCCACATAGAACTAAGCACTTTTCTCCTTTCTGAAGAACAAGGCTACTCAGCATGACTTCTTATAGAACAGAACCTTCTCTTCTGCTTAAACCTGGATGAGGCGTGGGTAGTTGTCGGCGGGTATCCCGGTACCAGCCGAGTATCTCTCCGAATTCCATGAGTGGTTCGAAGTTAGCTGTGGTCGTTTCTTCCGCTTCCGAGGGGCGGGGGGGCGTCGTGCGGCACGCGAGCTCACGCGCGACGGCGTCCGCTTCCTCGTTACGGTTGGCGAAGCGTCCAGAGACGGTCCCCGTGTGGGCTGGAAACCATCTTAGGTGTGTGGTGGTGGTTTTGACATTGGGTAGTATCTTGGCAGCCGGGGCTCCAGTGTCCTTCTACGACAACTACAAACCAGGACTGTCCTCACACCGGCACTCGCTCGACATGTGAACCCCGGATTGTTTGCGAGTGTAATGTGCAGTGCGTGCGGGGACGGACCGGCTACCTTAGCCAACTTGATGTGGGGCTGTGGTGTTCCCGTGCAGGGGAATACCTGGGACTCATTTCCACCGGACATTGAACAGTGCGTCACGTCGCCCCATCAGGCGATGCAACTCCAAGCTATCCAGCGGCTCGATGCTGCGTTGGCCCGGCAGAGGCGAACGGAGACTACTCCTAGTAGCCAATGATGAGTCAGGCAACATAGAGGTCTAGCGAGACAGAGGGGTGGCGAAGCCCTGCGCGGCATGACCCACTCCCTCACACACCGGATAGTGATAATAAAGTCTTGTTCTCTCTCTCTCTATAGAACAGAAAGGACGCACACTGCTCCCCTCCCCTGCGTGTTACGCCATATGAACGTGTGAGCAAGCTACGCCTTCCTGATGAAAAAGGTGATGTTTCGATGCCGGACATAAACTTAAAAAATTCCTCGGGCAAATTAATCCAGCTTACGTGTTTTGAAGGCCAAAGCTTGGCGACCCTTATAAAATATTTTTTTTACGGTCTGGACACCTGCCCACACGTCTGGAGCGGACGGCAACCGAATGGCGCACAACGCTGCCCGGGAGTGTCTACTAAATCCTCCCACGGTTCTCGACACCACTCCAGCACGATCTGACCCACCGAGCACATCTCAACAAGACTGGCAACAAAAACTTCGTCAAGCTTGTGGGCCTTCTCTCTACGGCATGCCAAGGAATGAGGCACACTGCGGTTGCGTGAAAGAACTCTTTACTTACATAATCCACGCTGTCGCCCGTCCGGGCATACACACACACACCATCATCACACTTCGCGTCCCGAGTTCCGAGTCTCCGCGCGCGGTTCTTCTTCACCACCGCCCGTTCCTACCCGTCCACTCGCGCCATCTCTCCGGCGACCGGGCCGCACGGTAGGCGAGGAGGGCGAGGGGCTCCGGGCGACACCCCCTAGACCAGAAGGTGTGCCGAGGCGCTCCCCACATCTCTCCCCCCTTCAAACACGGGGTACGGGTCCATCATTGAAGATCGCCCTCGGGGCTCTAGTGCACGAGGAACCGCTGGTCGGCGCCTGGGGCCGCCCTGTGCGGCTGTGGGTGGGCTGGCACCCGCCGAAGTGTGGCAGCATGCCGCTCTGTCGCCATCGCCACCATGTAGGCGTCCGCGGGAGCGCATTCTCGGCTGCCCGGCGCAGAATTCCACCGAATGGCCAGGCTCCTCTCGACAGCGTCCCGCTGTCCCGATCTCCGCTGCTCGGCGCCAGAACCGGAGGCGCCGCGATGAGCCCGGGGCAAACCCGGTTGACAGGCGCTCGTAGAGGCTCGAAGCCCCCGAACGAGCTGCAGGCTCTGCGCCCACCGGCGCCTCCACGCCAGGAATACAGCTCCGCGGGGAGCTCAGCAGGCCTCCAATCCATGGACACAACTCCACTGTCGACCAGGAGGCGCACCGCAACCGCCTCGCATCTCCGAAGGGCAGCAGGACCCCCGGGCCGTGGTAACAACTCCCGGGTCGAACCAGGAAGGCCCTCTGCTCGGCAGGCCCGGGCCGGACTCGCAACGCCCAGGCACGAACGTATCGCCCCGCACCACCAGGCCGGTGGCGCGAAGCTCCCGGGTCGCACCGGAAGGGCCCGCTGTCGGCAGGCCCAGGCTGGCATCGTAACGGCCATTGATTGATTGTAGGGTTTAACACGCCGACGCAACGCAGGCGATGAGGCGCGCCGTAGTGGAGGGCTCCGGATTAATTTTGACCACCTGGGGATCTTTAACGTGCGCCGAAATCTCGTACACACGGGCGTTTTCGCTTTTCGCCTCCATCAGAAAAGCGGCCGCCGCGGCCGGAAATCGAACCCGCGAACTTGTGCTCAGCAGCGCAACGCCTTAGCCACTGAGCCACCGCGGCGGGTCATCGTAACGGCCAGGCACAAAACCACGCCTCGCACCACCGCACAGGTGGCGCGATGAAACTTGAAGCGGTGACTGTGCTGCGGGTTGCTCCGTGGTAGAACCACGTGAGACCCAGACCCGTGGGGGGTAGACACTACCGCACCCTCAGGTCGTAACGATGGGTGCGAACCCTGTCGCCGGCCGTTCTGTCATTAGAAGCGGGACTTCCACCTTCTGGTTCCGCTACCACCTGTTCGTCATCGCCAGTGCGAACGTGATAGGCCTTGAGATCGCTAACGTGCACAGGACCCACCAGCTCGTCGCTTTCAAGCGACTGCATCTCATACGTGAGCAGAGTTGTCTGCGCCGTAATTCTGTATGGCCCTTGCCATTTGTGTGCGAGCGCTGCGGTGAAACCGCGTGCAGCGTTGCTGAGTGGGTGCGTTCTCCTTAGCACTAGGTCACCGATGTTGTACACAAGGTGACGACGGCCTTAGTTATACTGCTCGGCTTGCTCCATGCGCGCCACGTCGAGGTTCTCCCGAGCCGTGCGTTGCGCTGCCCAAAGGCGTTCCCGGAGCCTAGCCGCGTACTGCGACAGAGAAGGGGCGTTACCCGCCGCCGCGTACAGCAGTGCATTTTCCATTGGAAAAGCGATCTCTCTACCGAAATTTAGGTAACCTGGTGTCGAACCTGTTGACCTATTTACGGTAGTCCTAGTCGCGAAAGCCAGCTCAGGCAAACGCGCGTCCCAGTCCTTATGCTCCTTGGTTGTCGCAACCAGCATGCACTTCAGGTTCCTGTTCACCCTCTCAGTGATGTTGCTCTGAGCATGATAAGGACTCGTTTTCCTGTGCCGAATGTGCAGCGCTCGACAACAGTCTGAAAAGACTTTGCTTGTGAAATACGAAGCATTGTCAGTGATCAGGTCGGAGGGGAAGCCGAAACGAGTGAATGTCTCCACCAGCTTCTCTACGATCCGCTCCGACGCTAGCTTTCTAAGGGGAAACAACTCCACCCACTTAGAAAAGTGGTCCGTTATAACCAGAATGAACTGGTTTCCTCGCGCGGATCTTGGGAGGGGTCCCATTACGTCACACGCTACAATCTGCCACGGGTAGCTGCTTTCCACCGGCTTCATGAAACCCACAGGTTTCCCAGCGCGCGGCTTCGCTACCTGGCAAAGAGGGCAAGCGCGGGAATAGCTCATTACGTCTCTCCTCATGCCTGGCCAGGTCGCGACACGGCATAACTTGTCGTAAGTCTTACTGCCGCTGCCATGTCCTGCCAGCGCTGAGTCATGAAAGTACCGCATGAACCGTTTCCGCAACTTCCTCGGGACCACGACTCGAAAGGGGGAAGAAACCGCCTCTTCGTCGTCCAGTTGGGGAAAGTAGCGAAGTAATAAGCCATCGTCGCCCAGCAGATACGCGTCAAACCCCTCAGCGTTACCGGTGCAAGCTACGCCTCCCGCTAGCCTTTTCAGCACCCGCTGGCACAGACCGTCTGCTTTCTGGGCCTCAATGAGCTCTTCCTTACTCACTACCTCCCCCCAAGACAGATTCCTTTCTGCCTCTGTTCTCGGGGGGCGAGAAAGCGCCGCTGCGAGATGCCGCTCCGCTTTCCCTTTGCGGCCGGCCTCGACTCCTCCGTCCGGCCCTTTCCTCCCCCTCTCGGGGTGGCCCGCGCCGCCCATGAAACCACTGCACTCGGCGCGCGCGCTTCCGCCACCCCCTTCCGATAAGGGGAGCAAACTTTCCGCCAACATTCGGCGCTGATCATCGGATCCTGAAAAAGATGCGACGATCGCTTCTTAATCAGTGCTCCTCTTTCCTGACGCCTCTCCCTGGCCTTCCGCAGCGCAGTAGAGTCTATTTGCCCCGTGCGCGTGTAAACCGGGCATCGGCGCGTTCGCGAAAGGAAAGAAAGGGGGTTGCGGCCCGTACTGGTAGCCGTTCCTCCCCATGTCGAGCACAACACCCTCCCTCGAGAGGAAATCTCTGCCCAGTATGACTGGAACAGACAAACCAGGCAAGCAAACAAAACGCTGTCTGCGCTTTCTGCTATCAAAACCGAGCGTGAGTCTCACAGCTCCGTCTGCTTTTGCCGAACCCGCTGCTAAGCTCAAGGGTGTCTCGGCGGGCCTGACCCGTATTCTTCTTTTCCGGCAGGCTTCGAAGATTTCGTCCCCGATGAGAGAAACCGTCGAGCCCGTGTCGACCAGTGCAAAAAGTTCTTGACCGACTAATTGCACTCGCATGAATGGGGCAGACGAAGAGGGGTCTTCCTGCGCCCTGCATGCGAAGGGGGCCAGTTGCCCGTCGACGCCAGCTTCTGGGTGCCCTGGGGGCTCCCTCGCGCCCCCCCTGTCTGGCCCCCTCTTCTCGCTTCCCGCCGGCGACGACGAGCCCCCGTCCTTCACCGTCGCCGGCGATCCGAGTTTCCCCGCGTGCTACGCATTTTCTCGGGGCATTGACGGGAGAAGTGGCCAGGCTTGCGACAAAACCAGCACAAGCGGGCTGCTTCGTCCTGCCTCCCTCTTCCGTCGCCTGCGTTGCTTCCGACCGAGGAGTTTGTGGGGCCGTTATCCGCTCCCCCTCCCGACCAGGCGCAACCCGGTTCGAGCGATTCCTCGGGTCTCGGCGGCAACCTGTAGTGAAGCTCGGCGAGTAAATCCGCCTGAATTACCCGGGCTTCTTGTGCGAGGGCCTCCAAGTTGCGAAAACTCCGGCCTCGCAGGTACGGTCTGAAACGCGGGTGGCATTGCCTGCACACGCGCGCTACCTTGACCGCGTCGGCTGCCTCGGGGTCGGCCCGTTCGTACAGCTCCTGCATTGCCCGCACGTACTCGAGGAGACTCTCCTCAGGGTGCTGCGTGCGAAGGGCAAGCTCGTCCCTCATACCGTGTTCGTAATCGGGTGGCAGGAATTCAGCGCGGAAGCGCTCCTTAAAATCTGCCATCGACTCGAAAGCCGGTTGGCAGCGCCTCCAACGCGCAGCGCTTCCTACCAGTGCCACGGGCAGGACCTGCCTCAACACGTCATCATCCGATGCGCCTACCGCAGTCTGATACGAATCCAGTTGCTGCAGGTATTCGCAAACGGATTTCACGTCTCCGTAGCCGGAATAGGAGGGAACCTCGATATTCAAACGCAGCTTCGAGACCGGCACTACAGGACCCGCGGTGGGAGCAGCTAGCGCTGAACCGAGCATTCGGGTCACCTCCGCGAACATCCCGGTCATCTGCCTCATCATTGAGGCGAGATCTGCGGGCTGCAACTGACCAGCAGCCTCCTGCGCAGCGGCCGCTGAGTCTCCCCCCGAGCCCTGCGGCTCCTCCTTCTCTCCCGTCTCTCTCCTCGTGGTAGGAGCCATTTCCAGCAAACTACAAAACAAAAAGCTGGCTCAACCACGCCAAACTGTAGACGCGAAATACAGAGGAAGCCGCGCTAACTACATACGCAACGCGACAAACACACTCTACACACAAATCTATAATGGAAGCAAAAAACGAACGTCAAGACATTACATTCGACCAACGGGGCTGAACTACAGCCACATTAAAATACAAAAAAAACCACAGTAGGGCCACGTCAAAATACACAAGCGACTAATATCCCTACAAACGCTAAATACACTCGCAATGTAACCACTCAGGCCGTTACCCAAACAACAGAGAAAAAGAACGCAAGAAAAACTTCAGGCATCTACAGCCATCGTAAAACCTAAGCAAACTAAAACACTGGCCTCAAAACTAATTTGCAAACATGTATCTACACGGCTCAAAGCCCTGGTCTCCCACTGCCAAAATGGCGCTTCCTTCCCGGAACAAAGGAATGCCGTCCCAAACCGCAGTGGGCCCCTTCCCGGCAGCCGCAGAGAGCAAATGTCCACGGGTGGGCTTGACATCAGCCCCACGTTCGGGCGCCAGATGTGGGCCTTCTCTCTACGGCATGCCAAGGAATGAGGCACACTGCGGTTGCGTGAAAGAACTCTTTACTTACATAATCCACGCTGTCGCCCGTCCGGGCATACACACACACACCATCATCACACTTCGCGTCCCGAGTTCCGAGTCTCCGCGCGCGGTTCTTCTTCACCACCGCCCGTTCCTACCCGTCCACTCGCGCCATCTCTCCGGCGACCGGGCCGCACGGTAGGCGAGGAGGGCGAGGGGCTCCGGGCGACACCCCCTAGACCAGAAGGTGTGCCGAGGCGCTCCCCACAAGCTAGAGCCCTCAGCCGGCACCGGCTAGCCGAGGCCTCACCCCCTGGTTTCCTCGCACCACTAAAGACCCTTCCAAGAACAGGAGAGGTCTTCGCGAACAAAGTTTATGCCAACTCGGCCTATACCCCTGATGTGATATCCAAGTGGACGAACCCAAGGCGTCCCTCCTTACCAAGGTGCCCCCACTGTGGCAGCAACGAGAAACCCAACCTTTTCCACCTTATTTGGTCATGTGCAGCCTTCTCAGACGGCCGTACGCAGTTGCTAGCAAGCGCCACGGTTCCGACGTCGGCGTTAGAGCATGTCGAGTATGTTAGGGTCAACCCAGATATGTTAGAAAAAATCACAGACTTTGCCCTAAAAAATGGTCTCTATAAGATGGTTTAATGGCTGACCGACTACCTGTTCAAGTTCACCAGTCACGAATGAACACTGGTGCGCATCCGTCTTGCCCCACCAACCGTAATGTGCCATCATGAACTATGCCGGACACCCCCTCCCCTCAGGGGAAGGCCAGTGTGTGTGTGTTGCTCCAACGGAACCTCGAGAGACAGCTACAGTGACCGCTACAGTGAAGCTTGAACATTACTTAGTTGTACTACACCTACTTAGTGGCGTCTTTCCCAATCCTACTTTCCATTCCCTACCCACAGGGCTTTATAGCCTCCTCACTTAAATAAAGTCATTCATTCATTCATTACGGCTACGTCCTATTTGCGCCTCTGTCGTCGCTGTCGTTTCTTCGATTTTTTTTTTTTTGCGCGAATTGCTTCGGCAGGCTTCATGAGAGCTACATCGTTTTTGCGCCCCTTTCTTACCTTCCGTTTCTCTTTTTCTGGGGTTGAATTACTTCATTACACACTTCGCACTTCTTACCACAGCTTCAATGGAATCAGAATTGTCCGTGGCTGGCACGCACCTGTTCCATTCACGTACCGTCACGTAAACTTGTCACGCGTCACTTACTAAGCTACATTTTGTTCCGCCACTGGAAACGTGCCTTGGTATGGCTGTCATAAAGCAGTCGACTCAATTTCGGTACAAACGCGAATGCACTTTTTACTCTAAACAGCGGCGACCATTTTTTGTACCGGAAAGCAACAGCCATCACAAAATAAACAATCACGGCAGCTACGCCGATTGTTTCTACAATAAGGCAGTTCAGGCTTTCGCTGAGAAAAAAAAAAACGCCGTTTGTACTTTTAGAAACATTCCGGGCGACCGTAAAATGAGCACAAAACGCAAAGGGACACGTATATGTGTAAGTCTCCACCCGAGTAAAAAAAAATTACATTGCAAAATACTTCAGGTGACGATCCTCTAGTTTTTCTGTGTTTTGTTGTTTCTGATATTTGTTTCGCATGCGATTTCAGACTCCCAAGGGCTTTTCAGAGTTTGCTCGTTCCTTCGCACGAACTTCCCCTTCCGCTCTTTTATTCATGCATCAACGTCACTCGAACACGTTGACACACGTTAAGTTCCACTTAGTCCATTCTCCGACTTCAATACGGCTTGAAAAACCTGGTTCAAGTTCGTGCTTGACTTGGCGAAGCTATACACCTGGACCTTTAGGCGCGCGGAGGGCTGATAATTCATTGAGGGCAAGTGGGGGACCTTGACGTGCCCAGGTTTCGCCACACGGAGGCCTTATTTTTCTGCATTCTCCAAAAAAATAAAACTAAATTTTACCATGCTGCTAAAAAGTAAGCCCTCGACGTCGGGCGTAATAGCGCAGCCTTAAGCCACGAGTCAGCCGGCGGGTTCCTGAAAACATGGTGAGTGGCGAAGAGGAGACCCCGAGAATTGCGCCTTGGAAACTCTCTGAAGCTTCTAGCTCTCCGTAGGTAAATGCCTAAGAATGAAGAAAAGCCCTGCCCATTTCATTTTAATTTTTTTTGAAGAAGTTCTCGAATTGTCCCTGTTGTGAGCGGAAGCTGTTAAAAGCTGAGGGGCTACTGCAGCCCTTCTTGTAGTGCCACATTTACGGGGCCGTTTTACGCAATGCAGCCAAAGTGAGCTATGGATGGGTGATTCACTGCCCGAAACAGAAATAACTTCACAGCATTTAAGCTCAATGCCACGGAATGACGCGCTTCATTTGCTGTTCCTGCGTCTAAAATGAAAACGCAAAAAGAAATTCTCCTCTGAGACGACGGGCTTTCTTGGGGTGCTGGGGGAACCGCGTGCAGACGGGCCTCTTGAGAGCATGACCAACGGGGGACGAGCTGTTAAAGTGATCTCTTTACGAGGCAGCCTATCGCTTTAAGTGCCAATTGCGTGGTCTCCTTGCGAGTAGAAAATAGTCCGCTACCTACCCTTGTAGGTCTCTGCTTTTAGGCTACCCGAGTTCAGCCCGTTTCCCTCCTTGTCTATTTTTTATGGAAGGATCTTAAATATACTTGAGGGAGACACGGCGTTGCCGCCCTTAATTTTCTCAGCAAAGGGAGAGGTGGCTAGGATTTTGAAATGGTCATTATTTACGAAGCCTATAGTTTTAGCGGTAGCAAAATTCTCCAGTGCACTTAAGTCATCTTACGTGCTTTGAATGTGCGAGCACTATGGCATCTTCTGCGATAATAATCAACGGCCTTTTACTGCTAGCACATCATGTTCGCGTCTCTGTCTTCGCTTTCTTTTTTTTTTGTCTTCTGGCTTTCTGCACTCCATTCTCTGCCTTCTGGAATTTGGGGTTTATTCGCGTGGTTGACCGTGCTTGGTCGGTACAGAAACTGGCGGTACGCCCCATGTATGGCACCGTTCACCCCGAGCGTCTGCGCGAATTAGTTCGTCAGGCATACTGACGACACTTCAAGCCACAAGTACAAGAATTCGCATTTCTCCGTTACTGGAAGGCACCTGTTTCCCTCACGAGCCGTCACGCGTGCTCAATGACGCGCGTACTATGCCCACTTTTCGTCAGCGAGAACACTGGAGTCTGTGCGCGTATGCTTTGTTACTGTAACGCAGTTAGGTGAAGTCAAAGTCAGGCAACAATAATAACGAACTTTACCTTCCCTTCGTACAGAAAGTTGAGAGAAGCACGAAATCAAAATGTCCGGCCAACCTTCGCTGAAAGTGCGTCCAACACATCGTCAATCCTTCAAAGATCTACATTGCAAATGAAGAAGGAACCCACGCGACGAGTTCTCGCGCACAATGTAAACGCATCTGCAAACAGTCTAAACGATACGTGGTATGTGAGATAAATGTATACTGTTGTACTCCTTCTTCATGATTGATGTAGGCGTTGTTTCATCTAGAACAGTTCCCTTTTCGCGATTTTCGAGTAACTGTTCTGACACAATTTAAGCCCGGTTTCACGCATGCGCCGTGCGTCCAGAGATCTTATCAGAGCTTTTCGGTCCACCAACCGGTCTACGGGGAAATGCATTAGATTTTTGACAGGGCGCCATTGGTGCAACTGCATAGTAATGAACAAACCGCGTCAAACCGGGAGAGCAACGAAGGTGTTACATTCGGAAGTATATAATGACCTGAATAAGTTTGCTTTTATGGACATAATTTACCACTTCGTCGAGTTTTCAAACAAGGCTTAACTTATTAGCGAAATGCATGCATGCCGCCAAGTCGGGTGTACGGACAGCTGGGTAGAAAGAAATTGACCGATTCTATAGTTATTTATTTTCACTTATTTGTAAAAAAAATTTCGAGCCCAGCTGTTGAGCTGCTTTTCAACGAGATGTTATTTGCCGCAAAATCAATCAGGAACCAAGGGAAACCACAGCAAAAATGGTAATGGGCTGTCGCGTAACCGTTGCTTAAACATCATATTAACCCATGAGCTTCTGCATGCCGGTTAGTCGGGGGATGCAGTTACAAGATTATAATGTGGAATTCCACATTTTCCGCCGCGGCAGAAGCAGAGATGACCACATGGTAGCCTGTGTTCTTCTTTACAAGAAAGTCACTGCATTAATGCATCTTAAGAAAACAAAAATGTTGACAGGTGAGAATAAACGTTGATGAGCGATTAACGAAAAGCCCCCGAATGTACGTATGAACCTTAGTACACAAGTACGCACGTATAAGTCCGCACTTACCTAAAGTCAAAATCAGTGCGTACGTATATACGGGCAGTCCTGATGTCCGAATGTTGGGGAAATGTTAAGCTCCAGTTTCCGTGAAGAAAACCAAGGTCAATTTTTTTCTCGACCACAGATCGGAGTCTGTGGCGCGTGAGATCAACAACTCTGCTATCCCCACAAAGAATCACTCATCGTCTCTGGCGTTTCTTTGAAGTTAGGGTAGCAGTCGTACCATGTAAAAGGCTATCGACGGAGCGTGGTGGAACTAAACATGATGTAGCAGGGTTTGTCGACACTGAAGCCCTGCGATGAGCTCTGTCGCGTGGTGCGGCCGATTGCGGAGCGGTCTGCTATCTATACTGAAACAAGTAGTTTACAGGGTTGGTTTAACTCACGTAAGCGCGCCTATAAAGCCTTAGAATGGCTGCATGCCTCTGACAGCACACCAAGCGAAGCAGTAATTATGAAATCCCACTTGGTACGAGTGTTTCAGAAATCACCCTCAAAACAACCGCGTTCCGTCATAAATCTACACCTATAAAAAGAAGTACCCGACTGACTGACTGACTGACTGACTGACTGACTGACTGACTGACTGACTGACTGACTGACTGACTGACTGACTGACTGACTGACTGACTGACTGACTGACTGACTGACTCATCAACGCCCAGCCAAAACTGTTAGATCTAGAGACTTCAAATTTCGCGAGTTTATTTGCGTCATTGAGTAGGTGCTCACTAAGGCGGGTTTTTTAGAAATTGCCCTCCTAACCGCGGAAGAGGGCGAAATTGCGGTTTAGAGAATTCGTGATTTTCTCGGTCACCCATTCCCATATCGAAGCGCTTTTTGTTTTATATATGTAGCCCTTAAGAATATCTAAAAAGTGGTTTTTGGATTTCGCCCTAACCTACACTAGCGAGGTGATTCCGCATTCCGGAAGTAAAATGGTGCTCCTAAAGATTCTCAAATAAATCCTCCACCGATTCAGTTATCCAGCTGATTTTTGCTAGAATTTGTTACTCATACAAATGCACAGAACCGTTTTTAAGGATTTCGCCCTGCGGCACCGCTAAAAGCGCCAAATTGTTTCTTACAAATGATATCGCTGATGAGCCAAAAAGGCCTAACAGGTTATGTACACGTCTAGCCAAACTGCTCTTTCAAACGGCTACAGATTGCAAGGGTACATTCTGATTACGGTGTTGGAGGTAAACATTTCTGAAAATTTTAAAAATTCCACCATGGCGAGAGTGAAAAGCGGTAAAATATTTTTTCAGATATTAATTTTTTTACTGCCCGCCATTTGAGGTATCGAACTGGTTTTTGTTAAGATAGGCAACTTGCACACGTATCTAAACACTGTTATACAACATTTTTCAATGACACCTTCCCAATAGAGGCAAGGGGGATTTCGGGAAAACACTGTAGTTTTACACGTTTTTAAATAACCACACAGCCAGTTGATATCTCCCATTCGTTTTTTCTTGAAAATGCTGCCCATTAATTGCCCAAAAACAAATTTCAGGATTTTGTCTTAACATGCGCCCAAGAAGGCCAGCGAGATTTTTTTAATCTGCATCACTCTGGACGTAAAATTCAGTTGAGTTTTCCCGCGTTCGCTTAGCGGTCGCAATCTGTTGACACCTTCGGCAACTACGCGTTTCCCGTAGGAGCCAGTGTCATATATCATAAACGTAAAAGAGAAGATGTACAAGTAAAAAGCGCAAAGGTTATTCCTCGGCATCTGTTGGGACTTCTTGCAACCCCGCGCCTCCCGTACGGAGCCCATGTGACTGTACCGATGAGCATCGTTCATATCTTCTGAGACTGCACTTTCTAAGAGGAAGAATACCCCTCACCGAGCCGGCCTCCATCGTGTATCCCCAGCGCAATCTCCTGCCGAATTCAAGTTGTGTTCACAACCTGGCACTCTCCCCCGTATCATATTAAGAGTGCAAGCAAACCAAGCTCTTCCTTCTTCCATCTACTTTTCCCATTCTTGAGCTGTGGGAGAACCTGGTGACTAACAGTGATCTGGATGTCCAGACAATACTTCCTCCAGCGCGATGGCTGCCCGCTCATCACATGGCTTTCTGAAATTGGGAACCACTCCCACTCCGCCGGCTCTTTTTTCACTTACTTTTCACTTTTTTCACTCACTGACTCACTCGCTCGAGCGCGCCATCTTGGTGAAAGTTGTTTAGCGAGAGTTGGAGCAAAACACGAGTGCCAGTCGTTTCACATGACCACGACGCGCCTGCAGTTGGAGCCCATGTACTGACAGCAGGCATGCGCTCCCGAGTGTGTACCACTTCCCAATGAAGTAGCCTAATATGACGACTAACAAATAAACGAACTTGAGCTGTACCCATTGCGGTCCTTAATATAATGGCCCACCCGGGCACCGCCGGGTACTACCGCTAGTTATAAATAATTACGTATCTGCGTTTAAGGGTAATAGTAGTGCATCATCCTGCAAAATCACCCATGCATTGTTAACCAAATAAGAGTCAGTGAATACGTCAGCCCATCTTCATGCCTACGCAAGCATATTAGGCAGTTCTAGTCAGCATTCCTTCATGGTTTAAAATATCGCGTTCTCCTGCTCTTAACCCAACAGTAAAAGAAGAATCTGCGCAACAAAACCTGCGCTGTCCTCGACTGCACGCACAGTCGTAGCAGCACGAAGGAGCGAGAAGGAGGAGACGCGGCGGAGCCGAGAAAAAAGGAGCAAATCTCCACGGGATCCCCGGAAAGTCGGCGAGAGGTGATTTTACAAATGAGCTTTTGAGGGCCCCTTTTGCTCCGGCAGGCGAGCCTAGTCGGCCGGAACCAGACTTCGCATGGGCGCAGCGGCAGAGGAAATGCGCTCCGCTTGAAACAGTGGCGTGGCCGGGAAATCTCCTTAACGGCCTTTTATTTGCCCGCGGCTCCCGCTTTTTCTTAATCTTTTATGTGCGCTCCAGGGCGTACGCGAAGCGCGCAGGAAGTATGTCGTTAGGATGAGAGGCGCACTTGCGGTTGTGGATGTGGCGGCGCGCTCTCGGCGAGCTTAACGGAGTGACAAGGTATATAGTAATGACGCTAAAAGGCTTACTCCGAGGGAAGCGTGGCTTATAGGCCGTGGCGCGCCTTTCGAAAAGCGCGCGGGAAGTACAAATAGTACAGGTGTGCTCTCAGCTGGGAGCAACAAGGCCATCAACTTTCTAAACTTCGTGTTAATGTTGCACGTACGTCCGAGCTTGTTTGAATGTTTGCTTCCCGCAGATGCCTTTCCCATTAGGCTCTGGCATGCGGAGGGGAATTGGCGAGGTCACTAGCTTTGATTATTATCAAACAACGACTATCGTTAACTATGCGTGTGCCGCAAGCTACACGCCACGTAGCGCGCATTCGATGACTAGATTAAATGTTTGCAATACTCCCGATGAAACAGAAAAGGGAACCAAACAAAAGAAAGCCGAGTAAACCCACAGCATTCCGAGTTTGCGTTGATTCCTTTCGCCGGTTCTTTCTTCGTTCTTACCCGCCGCGGTGGCTGAGTGGCTAAGGCGTTGCGCTGCTGAGCACGAGTTCGCGGGTTCGATTCCCGGCCGTGGCGGCAGCTTTTCCAATGGAGGCGAAAAGCAAAACACCCGTGTGTACGAGATTCCTATGCAAGTTACTGATCCCCAGGGGTCCAACTAATCGGGAGCCCGCCCCTACGGCGCGCCTCATCGCCTGCGCTGCGTCGGCGCGTTAAACCCTACAATCAATCAATCAATCAATCAATCAATCAATCAATCAATCAACCAGTCTTTCTTAGTTCTTTCCCTCTTTTTAGTTGTTATAGTGTGGAAACATTACAAAGCCTACCTCTGCTGGTTTCGCGAAAGATTCATGCAGCCTCCACATTTTCAAGTTGGTAACTCACTTGTACGAGTGTTGATGCGTAGCAAAAGAGGGGGCGACGCTGTTATGCGACGGCCCGACGTTAAGACTTAACGTCACGTTTTGGTGTCTAACCCCGCAGCTCGGCATAAAATAAGTACGACGTTGGGTGGCACGTCGCAAGCCTCAACTTGAAGGTTCCCTACCGTTGTGCCTAAACATAATACACTTAACCTAACGTCAAGCGTTGATGTGAAACGTCGTCAACCGGTACTCATGAGGTAGAGTACTCATTGTACGTCAGGCTGCGGGTAGGAGTTGACGTCGCGAGTCCTCAAAGCGAAACATTAAGCCAGTTCGTAAGCGACAGTCGCTGCTGTTAGTCTAAATACCCACAGAGTAGAAGATACCCATGATGGGGTATTGGACAATTCTTGATTAGGAGGATGTGCGCTGCCTTCGCACGATATTCCATGGCTAACACAGCCGAACCCTCTGTAACTTTTTGCCCTCCCTTCATATTCGCTCTACTTCTTTTGCGGTGTCCGCTCCCTCCTCCCACAAGAAACGTTCTTTGCCGCCTCTGGCTTGGAGTTGCCTTCACAAATGCTTACTCCCATTTGATTGAAATGGGAGACAGTGAGGCGTGTGAAGTCTGTGACACACTGGAGGCCATACGCCATCTTCTAAGCGAATGTCCGCGTTTTTCATCGGCAAGAAGGCAACTCTCCTCAACTTTACGGAAGCGCGATTCTCGGCGGCAGTTCTCTGAGGAGAAAATCCCGGGCCACTGGCCTTCACCGTCGTATACGCACAAGGCTACGAAAGCGCTCCTGTGCTTTCTAAAAACAACGAACTTGCACAGAAGACTATAGCACAAAGGACTACTCTCTGTGAAGTCAATGAACTCTATCGTCTATATAGTGTCATAACGCTGACCACACCTCTTTACGCTCTGTCCTTGCCTTCCCCTTCTTTTACTGTTTTCACCCCCCCACCCCCATTGTTTCCCTTCAACACGTGTAGGATAGCAAACTAGGCCACAGCCTGATTGACATTCCTGTCTTTCCTTTACCTTTATTTCCTCCTTCCTTCCTTCCTTCCTGCGTTCACGTGACTTTAATAAGGAGAGAAAAGCGAAAGGCCACTGCGTTACAAAACGAAATATTCGACGCTGAGGACGCGATGTTCCATATTTTTGTTCACTTCATCAGGAGAAAAGGAAAGTAATGAACTACGCGTGACAAGCAGAAGACGTCATGTATGCCTAGGAATCCCGCTAAAGGTGCAGTGTTTTTCTCTTGGCAAGGAGTGTAATAGTTCCGAAGCCATCGGCAAAATCACTGCTTGGTTTTCATTTATCTTCATAAAGCTTGCGGTGGACTCCCAAAAGAGTTTGAAGAATTACAGTCATGAAAGTGTAAGGGGTGTGCACTCAAGCGCACACCCCAACTTTGGAATGGAGGCGGCGGGTCGCCGATTCAGGCTTATGGTTCTTCTTAACCACAGCAGTTCGATATTAGACAAAGATAAGTGTCTCAAACCTCCTTAACTGCTTTGGAGCCGTACCAGCCACAGTTCATGTGTGCGGCGATTCATTTCCGACTGTGACGCGCTTAAGCATTCGTTCTTTCGGCCGGATTTCGAAACGTGGAATAGGTTACCGCGTGGGATTTTCAACGTGGTCTGTGACGACATTTTTGCTGACAAAATTCATAATCTTTTCGTATAGGCAGTGATACAAAAACGTACACCGTGCTTCGTTGTGCGCCTACAATGTTTGTACCGATTGATAATAGATGTTTTAATTAACTCTGCGTGAGATATATATTCCCATTTTTTTTTTTGCGTTCACTCGTATAACAGAGTATATTTCTTGAGTCGGCTCTGAAAATTTTCACTGCACCACTCGTCGCTTACTAAAAAGCGATCATTTTGATTTTGGTGTAACACACGAACCCTCCAAGGCTGAGGGCTGGGCCTTAAAATTTTACTACAATTATTTTAATCACATAACAGGTCGGATATGAGGCCCGTTGTAGGCTACACACCGACGACATCTTTTCTTATGATCAGGGTTATAAAAAGCGCAATGACAAGTTGAAGTTGTGAAGGTATACGTTCGGAAAAGAGAGGCTTGTGGATCACCAGGACAAGAAGCAAACTACGGGGCCCTCAATACAGGCACCCGCAATTTTCGAGTTTTTAGGCATGATGTGTTCCGCATTGACGAGCACAAGTTTGAACTGTGGCTTAGTACAGCTGATGGTATATACACCTATGATGGGGCCATGCTGTGGTCAGAGCTGTAGATTTTTTCACATTGTAGCGGTTCAGTACAGGACAGCCCGTATGGCTTCACACGCTTTGTGATGCATCTTGCAGTGCAAACAACTTTTTCAGCACTGTAAGAACCGCTTTTAAAAGGGCCCTGAAACACTTTCAATAAACGCTGCCACTCTTTTCTCCTCGTCTGGGAGCACTGAGAAAGCTATAGTTGTCGCCAGCACGGAGCGGCCCTGCGTGATTTGCTAGTCGCAGATACGCCTTCCGTTTCTGTTTTGTTTTTGACTTTATTTTTAAAGTGTCTAATAAATGCGTTCTTTGCTCCAACTGATGAAATACCGGTCAAAAGCCACTGCATGGCCTTAATGACGTAATTAGAGCGGTCGAAGAACGCCAACACAGGGAATAAGAAAAAAATCTTTTGAGCGAGTTTCTAAGGTATCTGATGGGCATAGACCAGTAGTTTTTGGCTGAGGTACTTTGTGACCCCCACATCTAAGTACTGGGTGCGTTGGGGGACTACGTTCTGCAAGCATTTAGGATTTCAAAACAAGTTCAAAAAAGTGCTGCGGTGTCCCTTTAAACTGTGAATGGTCGCCAGGCTGCGTGCTTCCTTTCCATGCCCAAGACACAGGTTAAATCCCAAAACAGCTCCGGTCGCTCCTCTTTCCAGAGATCACGTAATTTAAAGAGATGTGGTCGTTGTGGTGGGCACTGTTTCTCGTGGGAACGACACACGCAACGTTCCTAGACTTGAAAACTAACCTAAACAAAACCGTGCTTCGTATGCGAGACAGTCTCACGACTGAACACTCTAAACTCGGACAATTACACGGCAAAACGAAGAAAGAAATGTAAGAAAGGAATATCGGTCGTACCAAATGTACACCCAGCTTTTCTCACTCCCCTGCCCGATGCCAACATGTGACGCCGAGCGGGCAAACGCCGCGCTGCCGGCAACCGTCCCAAAGAGAGTCGACACTCGTGAGAGAAGCTCAAGAGCAACACCCCTTTGGAATCCTCATCCGCGCTCTTTCCTTCGAACCAACAGCGGCGGCGCGGCGCGCGTCTCCATGGCCGCGCATGCGCATAGCGGCCGCGGATGTCCCCCCCCACACCCGGTCCGGACCACGCTCCGCTTCCACGAGGACCCGCCGAGCCTGTCAACAGTAAAGCTCGTGGGAGTCTCGGCGAAGCAGCGCGGCGGCACCGCGCACACGCAGAGGAGAGGCGTACTCGTTCGGCACGCGGTCGGGCGCCCGGCTCGCCCCGACGCTCCGGTCTTCTCTCCCGGAGTTTTGATTCTGCGACTCCGAAGCAGCTGGCGGCATGCGACACCGGCGCCCTCCGCGGGACGCGCTGGCCGGCCGCCTGTCACATCACTGTTGCTCGCCACGTGACTGCCGGCTGTGACTCGCTTTGTCGCTTCGAATTCGCTTGCTGACTGACACACCCGGTCCTGTCCTGATAACGTTCCTCTGGACTAATTGCAAGATTTGGTCTCTATGTGTGTGCGTGCGTGGGTGTAGATGTGCTGAGGTAAACGAAGGTGAAACAAAACACACAAAAAGACGCGACATGTTCGGTGGCATGACCATGACGTCACCTGTTTCTTGGACAACATCACTGGGGCTCTGGTGGTGCTTGTGGTGGAACGCGCGATACTTTGCGGACGTAGGACTCGCCAGTGCGGCGTACACGGGTGCAGGTAAGATCACCGCTTCCCTTGCACCTTTCCGAGTTCCTTTTTAATTCTATAACCGAACATGAAACACTGGTTGGACCCGAAATCAGAAAAAAAAACTAGCTGTGTTACGCATGGTCCGTCGACTGGCTGCACTTAGTTTATCTGATATAAGTTGCATAAGTTACGTGTTAGATTAGTCAGTAAGTATTCATCATAAAAGCTGTCCAAGAAAGTCTATGTGGGAAGGCGAAGAGTGGCACTGTGTAATCGATAGTATTAAATGACATTCTCGAAAGCATGAATCGAAGCATACCTAATTAACGCGTAATTAGGGTCTCCACTAATTCTTCAAGTCTTCTCTATTGTATTGTGTTTGCTTAAAGCGACAAAGGTTTCAATTTTACAGGCCAGCAGTTTCCATAACACGGTTATCAAGTTGTGCTGTTACTTACTTCGTTAACAAGTTCATTTCTTTCAACCTGAGCCTAGGCCGAGCGACGGCCAAAATTAGTGAGGCCGGAGATGAAGAGAAAAGCGGAACGAATGAAAAACAGTGATTACGACTAGCGATGGAGCCAGACCCAATCACTTTATAACAGAATAGTAATGTTTCCATTGAGAAACAGAAACATTGACTTTCATGGCGTGCTAATTTCTCGTTGCGCCCGCATTTAATTTTGTGGCAACACCCTTATCAGCCTCACGATACGTTGGTGAAAGGAGAACATAACAACACGTTGCGCTCGTTAAGGATGCTGGTGACCTGCTAGTGTACACTGTAAGATGAGGCCGGTTTGATGCTTTGTAAACAATCCATACAGGACGGCGCGTAAAACTGGGATAGTAAAGAAGGTACAAATAACGAATGCTTTAACGAATAAAAGCAGTGTGCATAAAGGACGAACTAAACAAGAGGACAGATATGATTTTATCTTGTGTTTATATATTTCCCTAGCTATCTTTTTCCGGTTGTCCATGCTTTACAGCCAATGTTAATGGCCCGTTCTGGTTAATGAGATTCGCTGTGCACAGTTCTATCACGGTGAGGGTTTGGCAGCGTCTGTTGTTCGGACATCGTCTGTTGTTGCGTACAGTTGAAGGCAGTTGGTATAGTAGAAGCACGGCCACTCGATGGGAACTGGGACCTAGTTCCCATCGAGCGGCCGTGGTAGGGCGATGAAGAGTCCCTCCCTCCCGCCGAGAAAGTATAATACAAAATTAGGAGGAATGTATTTCGCTTGGAATTTATGGTTTGTTTGCTTATAACTCCAATTTCTAGATTTTTTGGGAGGTCAGTCACTAGTTACACGTATAACAAACTTTGGTTTTGCTTTGGGTTTTCTTTTTTTATCTCTGCCACTTACGACGTACATCTTTTAATTTGCACCTTTTCTTTTCATCCAATGCAATCAAAATCAAAATTGTTTATGGCACATGAATAGTAGATTTTGTAGAAAACTCAAATCAATTGTTTTTATTGTTTACGGAGATCTGGCGCTGATTCTAGTTCTCACAAGAACAACTGATTGCGCAGCTCTGTCATGATTTAATAAAAACATTTGTTTAATGAAGTGCAGATTGTGTCTTTTGTTTCCAAGTTTTATGTCCTTACGTGGCGACAGAGCAAATGAGATGATCGATGGTTCAGGATGATGGACGATATATTTACAATATTTACAGGGCAGCCATGATCAAGCCTGTTCAGGACGCATCTCGCCACCCCTTCACCGTCCTCGTCATTATCGATGGTGGGCCATGGCGCCTTGGGGAATTGTTCAATCACGCTCCGTGACAATATTTTGTTTAAAAGTGTGCTCGAGAGCTGGCACTCTCTCCAAAAGTACTAACTGGGAAGAAATGGAGTTCTCAAAAGGCGTCTTTTCAGAAATCGCGGTTTATTTTATAAAGAAGAAAAAAAATGAATCAGTAACCAGGACACGTTTTAATACCGAGAAAGTTCTGATGAAGGTAGTGTACAGCTCACCAAGAATAAAACCACGAAAATAGAGTTGCCGAACTTTAAAATACCGGCTTTTAGGACAGGTCATAGACGCCATGTTGGGACTAGGAACCACTTCTACCTGTAATTGTGAACAGCGACAGTGTGGAATTCGGTGTAGGCTGGCGCGTTGGTTACTGGTAAGTTTCGTGCTATATTGGTGTTAATCTTGCCGCAATTCTTGTCAGGCACAGGTAGTTTCAGCTCGCACCTAGGAAAGTTTTTGTCGGCCAACGGAGAAGCAAAAAAAAAAAAACTTCGTAATGACCAAATAATTCCAAACTGCGGACATATTTTCTTGCTGTTTAATAACTACTACCAAACCGTGTCTCCCAGTGCATGTTTACTTTGCTGGACGGGTTTTCTTTGAACATATAGCCCATTTCGGGAGCCTAAGCATTCTTATTGCTCCGATATTTCAGGGGGGACAAGTTAGAAAAAACTTGAGTCTTATAAATGCAGTTCAGTGGGTAGGAAACATTTGACGATATCGGGTTTTATCCGTTAACGAAGAACCCTGCGGGCATAGCGCCTCTTGAAAAGAGCAACAGATCTTTGCATCCTCCTCCTCCTCCTCCTCCTCCTCCTCCTCCTCCTCCGCTTGATTATCATCATCATCTCCACCATCACTAACATTTAAATCTATATCAACCTGATTGCATCCACTGCAGGACGAAGGCCTCTCTCCCAAAGATTTTTCAGACACGTTTATCGAGTGATGTGTGGTTTCAAAATTTATTTGGGAGTTTTGTGGCAAATGTACTCAACCAGGGTTGCCAAATCCTTGTCTGATCAAAAAATGCTGTTTGTGCCGCAGGGAGCCTCACCTAGTGTGGCTGCACCTCACTAGTACAGCCTCCCGTGGTATACGGTAATGTTGTAACCGGAGCAGGCAGCATTTCAGACCCGGTGATATAATGGAGGGCGGTACCTTCAAGGATGCTCAGAATATGCCCTCCATTGATGCGCACAGTTTGTGGCATCTGAAAAGCATAACTTTCTTCAACTTGATGAAGAATGTGCCGACCTGTAACTTATTGTCTTGTAACGTCTTTTATAATAGCGTGTTTTTTATAACGTATTCTACAATATTAGCCACTTACCATTCCTCAAGGATAACGTTCTTTTTTGTGTGTCCTCCCTACCCCCTGCCGGCCCGTCTGGTGCCCACAGGCAACAAGAGCGCCCCGCACCACTTTGGCCGGGTCTTCGCGAGAGAAAACAGCTACCTGGCATCGCTCTACAGCACCTCCAAGGGTGAGCACGCCCAAACTGAGCTTGAAAACGAAGCACGGACAGAAGTTGCACCGTTCATTTGGGAAACAAAGTTTGTTACTTCACGCTATCGCGTAAGACTAGACGCAGCAGCCACATACCTGGCTTATGCACAAGAGTGTCGGAAGGGTAACCCCTCTGTTGTGCACAGTACACTCAGAACCATTGAAATGGTTAATAGAATATGCGTTTGGCGAAAACATCTAAATAATTGCTTGTCGTCGTTTGGGCCTGTGAGCCCCCCTCCAAGTTGAGTTTTAGGCCTCTTAAAAGAGCCATGCTTGCACAGGATTCGTAGCTGGTGGCCTTACTGATACTATCAGTCCGCGTACCGCATTCCGCAAGCCGAATAAAGCCAGAAAATCAGTCTGCGTTTAAAAATTGAGTGATTTAACGTGGCGAAGCCCGCCGCAACAAAGGGCTGCGGATTTTTTAGGGGCGAAACCCCTTAGGGGCTCGCCCTGTCAGTGTCTCATGTCGTCATGTCGTCGTCGTCTCATGTCGTCGTAGTATTGTGTAGTCACGATGCTAAAACACCGGGACACTCGTTTTTCAATGCCTTGCGCTAGAACTTTTCGTCGCCGTGAGAACAACGCGCACTAAATAAGCACACCGGGACACACCTTTTAAACGCCTCGCGCTAGAACGCTTCGTGCTTCAAGGACAGGAGACTTATAGCAGAGCTGTATACCTCTACGCCCCAATGGTTTCATCTCCGTGGCCAAAACACCAAGGCGCCAAGATTACACTTACACACTGCATGCATCGCTCTTCCGCAGGTCTCGCGCTAGTAGAGATGGCCAGGGATTTTTTTTTTTTTACCATCCGGGGATCTTTAACATGCGCCGAAATCTCGACGCATGGGCATTTTCGGTTTTCGCCTCTATCTGAAAAGCGGCTACCGCGGCCAGGAACGGACGCGCGTACTTGAGCTCACCATACCAGAGCGCCTTAGCCACTGAGCCACCGCAGGCGGCCGTTCTTCTTTTCACTCGTTTAAGTAGAAGAAGCAGAAGAAGAAAGAAAGTTTATTTCGTTCGTTGCATACAATACAATTTTACCATCTGGGCCCTTGTGGGTGCGTATCGGAGGTGCGAGGCGCAACAGAGAAGCATATGTTCTTGCTTTGTATGCGCAGACAATATTAGCACAAACTATTATCGTCCTTTTGGCCTGTCCTGAGCCTTAGGACTTGCTCTTTGCGGCGTGTGCCGCGCCGGGAAATCTTGTTTGATAGGGAAATGGTGTGTCCCTGTTACCACTACCCTAGGGTGTTGTTCGCTGATCACGAATGTTTTTGATCTAATTCGATAGTACTAGAAGGAATAAACAGTGTGTTCAGACATACCCATTATTTTTGTCCTATTGGTTTACGCCCTGAACATTATAAGAAGAGTAACAGGAAAAGAACTTCAAGAGCTATTCAGCTTCGTGCCTCGCGATAGTCGAAAAGGAGCAGACGTAGACGTGGTATCTTCCCACGTAGAAGAAAACGACGACCCCATAAAGCAGCCTGCCTTGGGAGATGTCACAGCATTCATTGCTCATGAATTTCCATGCGGCCGGGACTTGTCGGACGAATGGCCGGCGCCGCCGCGACTGTGCGGCTGCGTTAAACGGTGCCGTCAGAATTGCAGCCCCAACTAGATGAAGTTTGCGATAGATGAAAACTTTCCGCGCCTCCACGCGATTAATATTGGGTGCGACCCACGGCCCTAATAACCAATAATAATTTCTGACTAAAATCCCGAATCCGGTCTATGAATTTCGATCGTTTAAATTTTAAAAGAACTTCTGGTCAACCACTTGATATTCGCAACCAAGTCCAGGTGCATGCCAGATACACGAAAAAGACTTGACAGGAATGCTAGCAAAACTTCAGCTACTAAAACTTCAGCAACTAAAACTTCAGGTACTAAAACTTCAGGTGATGGAGGAATCTAGCAAGTTTGAATTCGCCGCTTAGTGCAATGTCCCTCTTTCAATATAGAACTGTGGTAGCTGCAATGCTAGTGGATATAACAGGGATAAGCTAAAAAGCTCAATGCTGAAACAAAAACTCCCCTAGTGGTGTGCATTCGAGGTAAGCGTGTAATTATTATTGAAAATCTAATGTTCTCTGTTGCTCCTTCAGTCACTGCTGCTGTCGTCGAGATACTGGGACAGGTGGTCGTAATAACTTTAAAGAATGACGTCATTTCACGTCTCAGCCAACCGAACTGCGTGACACGCCGTATTTTTTTTTTTTTGTTTTTTGTTTTTTTTTTGCGTTGGTAGTCTGAATATAGTCTAAACATACCGATAAGCCAATTCCGCAG
The DNA here is from genome assembly GCF_048455015.1 of Haemaphysalis longicornis. Lineage (NCBI taxonomy): Eukaryota > Metazoa > Arthropoda > Arachnida > Ixodida > Ixodidae > Haemaphysalis > Haemaphysalis longicornis. The sequence goes on from NW_027526295.1 coordinate 207,436,618, forward strand.
CTGCGTTTATTTAACACCACTGACTGGGCCTCAGTACTTCTCTGCGCTTCCCATTTTTACACCAGTCATATGGAGGAAAATAAAAGTAAAGTAAACGTATCAACAGCTGCACAACTTTACGGTTGGTCCTATACACCTTGCCAACTATTCATCGTCATCAAGTGGTCAAGCCAGTGCAATTTCATCTTTTGCCACCCCTCGACGATATAAGTATCTAGGACCAGCCTCTAGTCGACCGCTAATGCCGTTCCATTTCGGATGACCAAAACGCTATTGGCAAAAAAAAAATACTCTCGCAGCATGTCACTAGAAAAAAAAAAACAATAACAAATCAGGGAAAAAGTTTTGAAGGCAGCGCCAATTCTTCAAAGCTAAATAATTAAGCAATCTCACAAAGTTTTCGAGATTATTGATCCTCTTGGGTTTTGATTGATCACATGGGCGGCCACTTGAAGGCACTTCTACTTTTGCTCGCTGCCCTCTTCCCACTTTTTTTTGTCTTCTTTATTCCTTTCTTGTGTGCACCCTTAAACGCCTCTCCGGGCTGAACTAATCAGGAACTTTTCCCACAGCCCGCCCCGTATTGCGTAAGGTATCTGCCGAGGTGTTTAGCACACACGAATTGCGGATCTCGTGCCTATGCGCTCACTAGGTTTCGAAGCCTTCGAGATTCGGTGGTCTCACTGCGTTCGGTGAGTCAATGTTGCTGAGTGAGCTTCTGACGAGAAGTAAGGATACTGCACAGTTTCCCTTTTTCGCGTGAGTGAATCTTTACCATCTAAGGAAAAATCTGATGTATCTGATGTATCAGCCACTACAAGATAAAATCAACTGCCGATGTTTAGGGACACACGAGATGCTCACTTATCCCACTTGGAAACGGTTGCTGTTGAACCTGCGGCACCACAGTTTATGAGGAATTAGAAATAAGAGACTGCAATTTACAGTCTACCCGAAATTACTTAATTGTGTAACCTGCTTAAATCACTAACCGCGATTTAAATTGAAGGTAAATTGAAACTGCTCGCTCGATACGCGTTGAACTCCTACCTAGCCTCAGAAAACAGCTCGCTAAAAATTTTGCGTTTTCAATCAGTGACAGCTATTCGGTTAAAGCGACTGCTGGAGATGCATCGCACGGAGCTGTCATCACTTGTTAGCGCAAGGAATGCTCGCATATGACGGCTTATGCGCTTTATCTTGCGCCGATATTTCATAAATGTTAAGGTACTGAGCCATAATTTTGTGTCACGTGGAATGTGCGAGAGCGGTACTGGCGAGCTAATAGTGAACTAGGAAAAAGTTAATCGGCCCTTCCTCTCTGACAAGAAGGAGGACCGGCGGAGCTGTTATGTGCTGTTCTGAAATGACGAAATGCCACGATCTGCCTTATGCGGCTTCCAGCTGGCGGCTGGAAGCCGCATAAGGCAGATCGTGGGTCCGTCGATGAGCCTAGCCCGCAGCAGCCACTACCGCATCTACAATTGCCCAACAGGCAATACACAGACCCTGCATGGCGCCGCCGGCGCAAAAGCTCAGTAAATTGGGCAGTGAACAAACCCAGTGTGAAGTCAAGCCGAAAATTGTCGAGCGATATCCTTTTTTTATTAAGTGCGAATGCACTTCTTAAGCGAGCCTGAATCGTCCGCCGCCGTAGTCCGCATAGCAACAGCTGCGGGTGCGCGCGCTCCTCGTCTTCCTTAGCAACGGGTGGAGATGGGCGCGCGCTGCCTGGCCGCTGACATGGCACATACCCACGTGGGGGATTGGCCAGGAATCGGGCGTGAGAAGGGCTAATGCACCCGCTTAAAGGAGTACTGACACGAAATTTCAAAGCTGAGATCCGCTCTAGCAATCAAGTACAACGACAACACAAATAGGTGTCTGTGAATAAATGCATCTTTCTTTCTTTGTAGTTGTGTGTGTGTGTGTGTGTGTGATCTCTCTTTCGCGAACATTACCGAACCGCGCAAATTCAACTCGTGCATTCGCACTTTCACATTCTTCCCCTCGGGGAAAGGCGGGGAATTTTTTTTTTTTTTTAGACGGAGGCGCGGGGTGAATGCGTGCACTTTGTCATTGCACTCGCCCTTTCTCTTCCCCCGTATCCCCCATATCCCCCTAATGAACAGTGGATTAGACGCTTTATCTTTCTCTTTGTCGACGCAACGGTGTACGCACACGGACGCCTCAAATTTGCCGGGGTGGCCATACAAAGCTTCGCTGTAAAAGTGTATTTACAGCGCTTGTTTTAACACAGCCTTTTTCAGGAGGCCGTCAAAGCATCGGAAGACGATAATTTTGAGATATTTTGACGACTGTAGGGTGCTCATGGAAGCGCTTTGACGACATCAACATGGTGATAAGGTTACGTTATTACTACGATGATTTTACGTTTTATCAGGATAACCTTTATGTTCACTTATTACTCGTTGCGAGCACGAATTCACTGGCCTACATCCACATCGTGGAATCTCACCTTACAAGTGTTAGGTCCGTATCCCTTAAGTTACTACCAGTAATTTTCGGTTGTTGCCCTCTTAGGAGCCATCGCAACTGATTGTACGAGGCTCATGCGATAGCGTATACGAACGACGTTTCTGTCGCGCATGCGCACGCGCGGATATTTCGCGCACATTCATATTCAATATCTCGTAGGAATAAATGACACGTTGCATAATATTGGGTCACATTTTAACATATATTTACGGGCTTTTTAAGTTATGTATAAACAAGCACCGACAAGATGGCCTTGTGGTGTAGACATTCCGTTTCTGGGTAACAACCTATCGCACCGGGTGCAGATTCTACGGCCGTTTCTAATTTTTTTCTTTTAATTGATTGTTTTACTTGAAACACATTTCTTTTTATCACGCGCTTTATCTATGTATAACACCTTCATGCACTATAAGCGAAGTTTCGGGTTGCTTTCCTCCCTTTAAATCCTTTTCTGGTCTTGTTTTTTGTACATTTTAGTGGTTTAGTTCCGTTTAAGTCGGTTTCGCCTAGCTTTTTTAAAAATGTTTTGCCATTATCGTGATTTCTTCCGTGTTAAGGTCCGTTTTGGTTGAGAATTTTTCTTACGTCGGGTGGTTTTGACTTCTTTACGTCGGTTTCAACTGTGCTAGCGGAGCGAAATCTAGCTCTAATCTACTGAGCATCATTGGTTTTTTTTTTTTTTTTTTCTGTTGGACTTGTTTTGCGGGTGGAGTTGGTTTTGACAGTTCATGTAGACAAGGGGTGAGCCGCCGAGACCCCTCTCGATAATTCCTTTAATCCTGTGCACACATGATGATTGTGAGGCATGAGAGAGACCGAGCGATTTCTTTTAGAACAGTTAATACTTTACTTACGATACTTTCTATATACTTTAGGTGGGGTTTTGCTAATTACTCACTTTGTATTAGCATAGCATGAATACCCCCTTCTCCCCCCCCCCCACCCTCCCGCCATTCTTACTATAGTAGCGAGTATTCCCCTCGTTGCCATAGTAACAGCGCTGGCCCTGTGGTTGCCTTTGCCTCAGAATCGTGACAGTCATAATGCTCCTGGAGCGTACGATTACCAGCTGCCCAGTACAAACCTTTGCGCAAAGTAATATCTTTTTTAAGACATGGCAGCCTCATAAAGCGCTGTAAAGTTCTCTGACTGTTCTTGCTCATCCATGCTGCCTATATCGAGAAGCACAAAAAAGCCACGTCGGCTAAAAACCGAATGTGTATCTTAAAATACAAAGGCACCAGTGTGGTATGTAGAGAGCAGGCGCCTTTTCGCGTGATATAATTATAGTTTTCAAACGTCAAGAGTTGAAAAGAAAAACCGGACAAACAAACTGGAAGAAAAATCCATGCCTAAGCAAAATAACGGCAGTCTGTGAGGAAGCGAAAAAATGGAAAGGTAAGGATGGCCGAGGAAGAGCCGGATGTCAGAATAGAATTGAGTTTTGATTGTAGAGCAACGCGTTCTTGTTTTAGACGAAAAGGAAGGTAAAAGAGGAGCTTGGAGGGGAAGCCGGAGGAGCCTGTCAATAATTTCATTTCGCTAGCTGTCATGTGCAATCGATTTTGTGCCGTATGGCTCAACGAACTGACATGCCATTTGTACGTCTAGTTTTCCGTTCACCGTTCCTCTTTCTGGCGCTATTGAATTGTGCGAGTCGCCAGAATATTAAAGTTCGGAAGCAAAGGTTGGAGCAACAAGCTTTTGACTTTACATTTCGGAAATGTTGATTACCCTTGTATCCCACTCATTATTACAGTCTTATAGTAACATTCGTTTTGCTTCACGGTTTGCGAGCGGGGTATTAAGATATCGAATTGAAATCGCACTTCAACGTAGTAAGTGCAATATCAAATCCTGCTTTGTGAGGCGGCCTGTGCTGAATAACTTAATGTATTTGATATATGACACAGGCAACAATGCATATGAACGGATTACTTTTTTATTTAACGTAAGCAGTATCGTTCTTGTTTATTTCGTGTTTCAAGCTTAAATCTATCGTTTTAACAATATCGTTTCATATATTACTGTAGTTAAAAGTTTTTTCTTTCCTTTTCAGTGACCTGTTACAGTCTTTGAAGCTGGGCAGGAGGTTTGTTTCATAACTTCCTACCTGACGTCTCTTGCAAACTGAAGTACCTCCTCTGAATAGCACGCATCATCAACACACATGTCCGAGGAATATATATATATTCCACTGCGGCATATATATATATATATATATATATATATATATATATATATATATATATATATACAGAAACAAAGACAGGAAGGAAGGCCGCCAGTCTACAACCCCAAGGGTGGCATAGGGAAGTACTTGGGCTCCTTTTAAAACGATTAGTGATGTTAAATTTTTAAATTTATGTTAGAAACAAAGTGACAGAACCCACGCGTCGAGAATGGGGACCGAATCCACTCCTTCTGATGAGATCCGGGATGCCTTACCATTTCGGCTATCTCGGGTACTGTGTTCTCCGTCACTTTCTGGGGTATTTATAGTAAGCACAACTGTATCTGACGCTTGAGGGTGGCGGCCAGCGCCACTCGGACGACACAGGGTGAAGCGGACCTTCTTTTTAACTTCCGGACCATGTCTAGACGGTCAAAATTCTGTCATGAGTAGTCGCCTGACAAGAAACCCTCTTACGCTACCCGTCGGCACCAAGGCTGCGAAAACCGAGGGCATCGCTATGCTTTGCAGGATAATATGGTAAAGAATGAGGGGATCATTGAGGAAATGCATAAAGGAAGGTCTGCAACGCAAGGAAGCCAAAGAGGCATCCGAAATCTATTCGGAAAATGTTGCTTTGATCCCCACTATGGACGCGTGTTTTTCTTCACTTGCTTTCCTACATAAATTTAAAATTTTAACTTCACGGTTTGAAGTGAACCACCAATGCCGAGAGATACGGGTGCCTGTATACGTCCTATCTTCTCTTCGCCCACGACTGTTTAACGCCGTGTTTTCTTTGTTCTTCCAGTATGAACCAACTCTCTAAGCAACATGTTTTTTTACACTTTAGCTGACGGTCGTCGCTGCAACGGTTCCCTACGCAGGCGACGTTTTCATAGGCCCGTTCAGAAAATTTTCCAAGCTCTTCCACCAACTTATTTTTGAAATATTGTAAAATTAACCAAATAAGAATCTAACGAGTTTTCCACCAAATACTAACATTGTTGCTAACCTCCAGCTTGGGGTGTAGAATAGTAGGCACAAGCGTTCCGGCAAAAGTACCCCTTATATAATAACACACCATTCTTTGAGGGAAACATCGAGGGAAACACTTATATAATAACACACCATTCTTTGAGGGTAACATTGAGGGAGTGGTAACTACGCATGGTTGATGGTTCAGCGAGGATGATGTAATGATTATCAGAAAGACGACAGTGCGAATTAATAGCACGATGAAGAAACTCCGATGATTCGGTATCGGGACGTACAGCTAGAGGTGTTAGCCCCAAGAAACGAAGTGCATTAGAGGGTGAAAATTCAGAATCAAACCGATGACAGATAATGCGAACAGCTTTCTTTTGTACATATTCAATCTGGTTTACTTCGCATTGCTTACACGAATTCCAAACTGGCGAAGCATATTCGAGCATGGGGCGTATTAGTGTCTTGTAAGCAATCAGCTTTGTTTCCCTGGGTGCTTCAACCAGCGTGCGGCGAAGGTAGCCAGTTTTTCTCAGTGCCTTGTTTGTGATAGAATTGATATGCTTTGACCAAGATAAATTTGGTGTAAACGTAACTCCGAGAAATTTATATTCATCGACGGTATCAAGTGATTGTGCGTTAAATGTGTAGCTGAAAACAGGGGGAGATATGCTATTTGTAAACCTCATTATCACAGTTTATGAAAGTTAATTTTCATTTGCCATGTCTTGGACCATGCCCATAAATGCGAAAATGATTCTTGCAAATCTAGATGATCTTTAAACGAGGAAATCTTCGAATATAATACAGAATCATTCGCGTAAAGTCGAATCTTGGATTTAATGTGCATGGGCAAATCGTTAATGTAGAGGAGAAAAAGCAGAGGACCAAGCACTGACCCCTGTGGAACCCCTGATGAAACCGGAACTATGGACGAGGATACTTTGTTTAAAGATACAAACTGTGTGCGTGGCGTAAGGAAGCTAGTAATCCAAGCAACCAGTTGCGGATTTTTAAGAATAGCATTTAATTTTAGCAACAGTTTGGGATGAGATACCATGTTAAACGCTTTGGAAAAGTCGCTGAATATGGCATCAACCTGGGTACCCGTGTCTAAACTATGGCATATATCATGACAAAATTCGGCTAATTGGGTTAGTGAGCTGAAACCGTGGTCGAAACCGTTAGATAAGAGTTTATTGCTTTCAAGATAACCCATATTGTGTTTGTATACTATATGTTCTAGGAGTCTGCATGAATAGGAGGTTAGCAAAATAGGTCTTTAATTACCGATGCTCTGCTTATCACCAGATTTATAGAACGGGAGAACTTCATCCAATTTCCAAGAGGATGGTACTATTCTAGAACTGAGTGATTTTCGGAAAATTACTGTGAGATACTTAGACGTCCACTTTGAGTAACGGATGAGAAAAAGGTTCGGTATATCATCTGGCCCTGCACATTTTTTGGGATCGAGATTCAAGACAAGGTTTAAAACACCTTCAACGCTGACGTCGATGTCGGTTATCGGGATGCCTCGGTCAGCGTGAGGAAAAGGGGGATAAACATTGTTATCGAGTGAAAATACAGAGTGGAAAAAGGCGTTGAAGGCGTTCGAGATTGAAACTGGGTCATTGGTGCTTTCGCTGCCAACTAGGATAGAACTGGAGGATGGGTCCTGGGTTGATATTGACGACCAAAACCTGCGCGGGTTGTTTTTCAGAAGACCGGTCAGCTGGTGTTGATAAAAGAAGTCCTTTGCCGAGTTTGATTTTCAGCGTAACTCTTCTTTAGCCTGCATGAATCACTCAATGGTCCCAATGTTATCTGCGCGCTTCGCTCGCCTGAGCCTGCGCACACGGCGCGAGAGCTGCAAGATCTCATGGTTCATCCACGGAAGCTTAGAGTTCTTTTTCTTAGTTTTCAGAGGGATAAAACGTTCGATGCAGCTTTTAATTAACGTTTCGAAATGGCACACGATAGTATGAACATCGGAGGCGGCGCTGAGCAGTTGAAATTCGTCAAATATTCGGGATATTAGTGAATAAACACATCAAGTGGAGAACTACCAACCGTAACTCGGGTAAAGATTGTTATGACATTACTTAGACCACCTCCATTTATGGTAGACTGGAAGTCTCTCTGTGCGTTTGTATATGCAAGCATGCATGCCAATAAACGGCACCAGCAAGTTTACCCTGCAGATTGCGGAAGAAATACCGATAGCCATTTGGACAGTATAGAGAGAGAGAGAAACTCTTTATTAAAGAAGGAAAGGCAGAGAGGTTTGCCAACATGCGTACGTCGACATGCTACTCTGCAGGAAGGGGAACGGGGTGAAGACAGATGAGTAGTAAAAAGAAGAGTAGTAGGTGAAAGAGAGAAAAAAAAGAGAGGGTCATATAAAGGGACATGTGGCGTAGCATAGACTGACCGCTTAAGGGGGGCTATAAAGTCTCGGTGACGCCAATATCTTCAAGATACCCAAATAACGCCTCCAGGACTTTCCGTTGAGATGACGGAGAATGCCATGGTCCAAGTAGCAGGCTCAGCGTAATTGGTCCAGGGTGAAGACGTGGGATCCTTTGCTCTAACCGACTCCTTGCGTCAGTGTAGGCGGAGGACTCTAGCAGGACATGCTCGACGGTTTCGGGGGCACCACAGTTGTCGCAATGTGAGCTTGTACTTTGGCCTATGCGATGTAAGTAGGCATTAGTAAACGCCACATTAAGTCGCAGCCTATGAAACAGTGTTTCCCGCCGGCGAGGTAGTCGTTCCGGTAGCCTCAGTCTTATCTGTGGATCAATTGAGTACAGAAAATCATGATGATGTTCCGGAAGGGTCCATAAGCGGTTTCTTTCTGCTAGAGCTAGGGCCTTGGTCATAGTTGAGGCATCATTTTTTGTAAAGAAAATCTTTCTTTTGTTTTTCATTTCTAGGCCCCTGCGTGCAGCCTCATCTGCTCTCTGATTTCCTAGGACACCACAGTGTCCAGGGAGCCACTGAAGGGTTACGCGATGGCCAGCAGCGTAAGCGAGATGGTGCAGGTATTTTACTTCGCGCTGGATGTGGTCGTGGATGCTGAAGCAGCTAGCACGTCGGAGGCTTTGTAGGGCGGCTTTCGAGTCTGTGAATATGGTCCAGTGTGTCGGTGGCTGAGGAAGTATGTACCGGATGGCTTCTTTAATTTCATAAAGTTCAGCTAGCGTGGACGAAGTCGCTCGCTCAAGCCAGCATGACAGTGATTTGTTAGCTGAGGGAATAAAAACTCCTGAAGAACTGCGCTCAGATGTTGCCGATCCATCTGTAAAAATATGGGTCGTTGCGGAGTAAAATTTGTGAATATGGGCAAGTGTAACCTGAAGTAGGACAGTTTGGGATATGCGCTTTTTTGAATCAATTCCAGGTATAGAATGTTTTATGGTAACAGGTGACAAAGTCCATGGCTGAAAACCCAGTGGCATGGTGTGCGGTGCTTGATTTGGCACGGAAGCATCAATTGCCCTTATCGTTCGTCCAAAGCTGGAAGCGTCTTGATCCGTACTGCGAGCCAGGAAATGGGTTGTGGCATGTAGTCTGTACCTCAAGTAATTTCGTAGCGTCTCTTGAAGCCGTAACACATCCATGGGCAGGCAGCCAGCTTCTGCAAGAGTCCCACAACATGACGAGCCTGCAGGGAGGCCAAGGCACTTCCTCAGACAGTTGTTTCTTGCCGCTTCCAGCTGTTTTCTGCTTGTCGGGGACAGTGTCTGCAGGACGGGAAGGCTATAGCGCAAGATACCATCAACATATGCCTTGAAGAGGAGCACCGCAGAGCGATAATCACTGCCCCAGCGAGTGCCACAAAGATATCCGATAATTTGGGATGCTGCTAAAATTCGCGTGCGTAATCTTTTTACTTCTGGGGACCCGGAGAAGTTTCTGTCTATGACAATGCCAAGGTATCTTTGGGTGCGTACGTAATGCAGAGGCCGGCCACTGAGGATTAGAGGGTATCAATCCATTCTCTTGCGGGTGAACGCCATTGCGACACTTTTTTCGGAGGAAAGATGGAGTCCTCTCGGCGATAGGTATGCCGCTATTCTTGAAAGAGCCTTCTGCAGCTTCTGCTGTGTGATCCGACGCGATCTTGAAGCACTCCAAACACAGATATCATCCACGTAGAGTGTGACTTTGACACCCCGGGGAAGAACGCGTTTAAGGTGAATAAGCGTAGGATTAAACAGCAGCGGGCTTAAGACAGCTCCTTGAGGGACGCCTTTATTTACGTCGTAGCATGGTGTGGGGCCTTCTTCTGTGCACATGAAAAGTTGCCGTCCGTCGAGATAGTTCGCAATCCATGCATATAGCCTCCCTCCTACGCCGAGTGCAATAAGAGATTTGGACAGTATCTCTGTTAATAGTATCGGGGTAAAAGGGTTTCCAAACGTTTCAAGTAATGTTGCCATGTCATCTACTTTATCTGTCATAGACCACCGGTTTAAAGAAAAAAAAGGAAACGATATAGGTGGTATTTTTGTGTTTACTTATGGTTGGATGCCAGTCGGTTGAATTCCCATAATTTGGTTCTTGCTCAGAACGCACGGAATATGCGTTCCGACAACATGTACGAGATTTTCATAAATAAAACCGGAAAAAGTTTTGTTTTGAAACCATGCGTGACCACAAAAAATAACACTGCTGTGCAACGAATTCACTTATGCGTCACCCCGGGCATAGCCTACGTCGAAAATTCAAAGGCACCAGTAACTACCCGAATGGGACCAGTAACTACTTCGACGTTTCTCCTGCATTGATGAGCGGTAACTTTTTTAGATTAAACGTCGCACACAAGCTGCGAAGGCCGAGTTTTCGTCCTCTGCGCCCGCCCGCGACAGGGAAAGCGGGCGGGCGCAGAGGCTACGTGCGCTTAGGCTGCGCGCGCCGCGGTGCGGCGAAAAACGCGGCCACGCCCCCTTTTCAGCGCGCTCTCTCCGGGCGATTGGGACGGCCGGCGCAACGGCGCGCCGCCGGTAGCCGATCGCGGAGACCACACTCAGCGTTACCTCACCGCCGTACTGCATGCTTTGCGTGCAAATGAATGACTGAAGGAGAATGGTGAGCGGATTGCTTTGCCGCACATGCTTAAAAGTGCTGGTACGATCAGCAGTTTGGCCAAAGTAGTGCCCATTTCCCCTCCAATGTTTTTTTATAGCTTTGATATGACCTGGTTGGATTAACGACCACTGCCGTACTCTGTACGGATGGTATGTTCACTTTTCGCAACATCTTGCCCGCAGTGAATGAAATGTATGAACGCGAATTTTCAACGCCTTCGAGCAGGTTTAGGCATGCCCATGCTTACTTTTCATTAGGGCCTCACCGTGGGAACTTATAATTGCAACGTCGGCTTTTGTCTATTTACAGTGAGCCTGCCTTTGTCTATTTGTCTATTTATGTCTTTGTCTTTGTCTATTTACAGTGAGCCTGCCATCAAGTTTGAGAACTCACGACTGCTCAGAGGAGCCGACGCTGTTTAGAGGCGAAACACGTCGTCATGTTTCGACGACGTAATGGGGTAACGGGGTAAAAGTAATGATGACTTTTAAAATAGGGAAACCAAGCGTTAGGAGCCCAAGAAGTTATTGGAATCCAAATCTTCTCTGCTGTCGTCCTGTTTCAAGCGATATGCTTAACTATGTATCGACACCAACTAGCCCAACTGTCGATTTTACTTTTCTTCTCCAACAGCTCGCGGGCGGATTCGGATGGTCAGAGTCGGATGTTGGGAACTTAAGGCTTAGCGTCGCGGCAGATATTTGATCGCCGCTATCGATCGCCGCTATCGATCGCCGCTATCGATAATACCGAACGAGAAAGTAGTTCAGAGGAGATAGACATCCCACCAGTAACGACCGAAGAAGTAAGGAAGGCTTTGAAAGAAATGAAATGGGGCAAAGCACCTGGTGAGGATCAGATAACAGCAGACCTCTTGAAGGATGGTGCAGAAATTGTACCTGAAAAACTGGCAAACCTATATACGCAATGCCTAATAACCGCAAGTGTACCGGAATCTTGGAAGAACGCGAACATCATCCTAATCCGTAAGAAAGGTGCCATGATGGGCTTGAAAAATTACAGGCCGATCAGCTTACTGTCAGTCGTCTATAAGGTAACAAAGGTAATCGCTAACAGAATTTCTGCGACCTTAGATTTCAGTCAACCTAAAGAACAAGCAGGGTTCCGTAAAGGATGATCAACAATGGACCATATCCACACAATCAATCGGGTGATAGAGAAGTGCGCTGAGTATACTGAACCCCTAAATATAGCCTTCATAGATTATGAGAAAGCATTTGACTCGGTCGAAACCTCCGCACTCATTCAGGCATTACGGAACCAGAGGGTAGATGAGCATTATGCAATATTACTAGAGGATATCTACAATGGGTCCACAGCTACCATCATCCTTTATAAGGAGAGCAGTGAAATACCTATAAGTAAGGGCGTCGGACAAGGAGACACAAGCTCTCCAATGTTATTCACAGCATGTTTAGAAGAAGTATCCAGAACGTTGGATTGGGAACAGGTGGGAGTAAGGGTTAATGGAGAATACCTCAGTAACCTCCGATTTGCTGATGACGTTGCCTTGTTAACTAACTCGGGGGACTAATTGCAAAGCATGCTATCCGCACTGGACAAACAGAGTATAACCGTGGGCCTGAATATTAATATGCAGAAAACCAAAGTAATGATCAATAACCTCGGGACAACACAGCAGTTTGAGATATGGGGCGAGGTAGTGGAAGTGGTTAGCGAAATATCTACTTAGACCAAGTTGTGACCCCGGATCCCAACCATGAGGCAGAGATAATTAGAAGGATCAGAATGGGGTGGAGTGCATACCGCAGACATTCTCAGATAATGAATAGCAGCCTACCATTGTCCCTGAAGAAGAAATTGTATGACAGCTGCATCTTACCGGTACTCACCTACGGGGCAGAAACTTGGAGGCTAACTAAGAGGGTTCAACTTAAAGTGAGAACGACTCAGCGGGCAATGGAGCGGAAATAAATAGGTGTAACATTAAGGGACAAGAAGAGAGCGGAGTGGGTCAGGGAACAAACGCGTGTTAAGGACATATTAGTAGAAATTAAGAAGAAGAAATGGACGTGGGCAGGACATGTAATGTGAAGGCAAGATAACCGTTGGTCGTTAAGGGTAACAGAGTGGATAACTAGAGAAGGCAAGCGTTGCAGGGGGCGGCAGAAAGTTAGATGGGCAGATGAGATCAAGAAGTTTGCGGGGATAAATTGGTCACAGTTGGCACAGGACCGGGATAATTGGAGAATAATGGGAGAGGCATTTGCCCCGCAGTGGGCGTAAATAGGTTGAAGATGATGATGATGACGATCGCTACAGTAGCGAATGGGAGTTCATAACAGATCATTTGACCACACTGTTACCCCCTTTTTGGAATGTGGAACTTTGCATCCGTGGTGATTGCCATTTAAGCGATCGATGATCAAGGTCCCTGCCACAGCCTTTGCCGATTCTTGCCCGCAGGTATCGCCATCCTTCGGCCGCTCGCCGCACCGCCTGTGATTAGACCACCCACCGGTGCCGGACCGACCTCCACGGCTGGTCGGCGTACATCGCGGCAGACATTTAAGCATCGCTTTGAAAACAACCGCTGATGACAATACCTAGCACAATTTTTCACTACACTATTATCCACTTTCGCGAATCTGGAACTTTTCCGCGATCAGTGTGGTTTTAAAAAGCGGCGACAAGGTGTTGCTGCCGCCGCTACCTGCTTCGGTTCAAGCCGTTTCGTGGGCCGTGCGGGCAGGCATGGCGGACGTGTGTGCGGGGCGTTTCTGCGTGCAGTAAACGCCTCATGATTTCTTTCTTTATCATTTATTGCGAACTACAAGTGAAACCTAGGAATTTAGCTCGGCGATCGTCGTACACTACCATATTGATAGAGGAAATGAGCCGCAATTTGGGCTTACACCGGGTGCAGTAGCATACGTCCGCATACACCACTATTCTGAAGTTGTTTGCGGGCAGTCAACCACAGTTGATTCGGTTATAAAGTCCCCATGAGGCCAAACTACGCTTCACGCACTGAGAATTAACTCTAAATGCCGAAAATAACACAAAAATACGCTTAAAAAGAACGTCTTAGACGAAGTATTACACGCGGCAAGCCAACTACGCAGCAAGATAGGAACTGTGATCCTACAAGTGACGTCAAAACAATCGCAGCGTCAGCCTTTCCAGTGGTGGCCCTCGCGGCCAATACTGCTTCGTAGTAAAAAGAGCCTAACGATTGCCTAATGCTTCCCTTGGCGTTGCAGACTGCCGGATTTCCTTTTTGCATTTCCTCAACAATCCCCTTATTCCTTTCCGTGTCATTCCGGAAAGCATAGCGAGGCCACTTACTGCGACATTATCAACCTGAACATCTAGTAAATGTTGACTAATGGACAGAGTCAAGGAGGTTAAAAAAATTACAGAGTCGACACAGGGAGCTGCTTTATCTACCGTTTTTCCCCGAGGAATAGCCCTAATGTGGGCGGGCAGAAATAACGGCGGAGCTGCCGTGATAGGAAATGACAAGGCCGAGGGGGAAAAAATCGAGAACTACACCGAGAATTAGGTAAAGAGGAATTAGCAAGGTTATGACTCTTGTTATATATGTGGTTATAGTTATGCATACGGCTCAAGCAAACACCTTACGCAGCGCACAGTTTCGGAACCATTCCCTCGGGAAATCCCATGGTAGGGCTGGCTGAAGATATTCCAGTGGTTGCTACCAGTTTAGCATGGTTGAGTAAAGTTGTGGCAGTCATGGCGAAGCAGGGCATTAGCGTGCTTATCCGCTTCCCGCTTTCCTACGACGACGGGTCATGTAGTTCCACGCAGCTGGTACCGGCGTTTCCGCGACTGCTCCGTCCTTTTAGCACGGCGTTCTGCCACAGGATCAACTGCCGATGAACCTGGTCCGTTAATGGTTCTCATTGATGTCATAGCACTCTGCGCATTGAGAGCAAGCTTCGGAGTTCCGACATCGGCGCGGCTAGACACCTGGCAGTTGTCAAGAAGCACACAAACACCGTTTACGTGCCTGCGACAGAAGCGCAGCGAAGCCAGTTTTTGCCGCATCGATGTCTTGTAAACAGCAGGATTCCCTCGGAAGGCTGCGAGACGTCGCTGCGCCAGCAGATTTGGACGCACTCCAACGGCCGGACTCCGAGTGCCGAAATGAAGTCGAGGCCGGCCGCGGCACTCTCTTGCCGCGGCACTCTCTTGCCGCGGCGCCATCTTGCCGCAATGCGCCTCTATCGTAGGCATGTAACCGCGGCTGCAGACGCGGCTTTCACACTTCGCACACGCATCCCACAGCAGTGAGGAGAGAGAGCCGAACGAGGCTCGAAGGTGACTGAGCCTTGCCTAGCAGCGGAGACGTCGCCTAGTCTTTCTTGCTCTCTCGGCGTTCTCCCACTCAGCGTTGCCTAATAACTGAAAGTTCTTTCTTCGGGCATTTTTCCTCTCATGTTAGCTGTCCTCATAAGATGCATTCTTCGCGAGTGGTGCAGCGACCCCCCAGCACTACAACAGTCACCAACGCCCCCCCCCCCCCCCTTCCCTGAAAACCCTCAGAAATCCTAAAATTTGCCGAGAAGTGGCAAAGAGCTTCTACAGAAATTTTGTTTTCAACGCCCTTTTTTGTCGCCAACTTCTCACGGAGTTCCAAACCTTGGAAGGGTTCTTTGTTTTTTTAAGTAAGCGTACCCCTGATTGTGCATGCGAGATGACCCTGCCCGAGAAACAGACAAGTAACATTTTTAAAGCAAAAGTTCGGTTTCATAGTCGCCATGCTCATCCTTTTTTGTTTGTTTGTTTAGATATCAGCAGCTGTTGAACGTTAAGCTGAACTCTCGGGGGATGAACCCCCTGCAACATTATTTTGCCATCACGTTGATCCGGCCGTTAGCGGCAAAATCAAAACCCGGTCCGTAGAATTTGCGGAGGTATAGCTCTTTCGAATTATTTCCCCATTCAGGGCGTATTAAAACGTAGTTATAGCATACGCATAGTCTTGTTATCCACAAGTTGTTTGCGTACAGCCTTTAGATTCTAGTTGCCCGAATGTTTCCCCACATCCACATATAATTATGTTCGTGTCACCCTTTCGCCATACCAGCTTCTGTATTGCAACACTGATAAGTTTTTGTATTGTCGTTCTTGTAGGGAAAATATTACTCTTTGATTACCTTAACGCGATAATAAGTAGGCACGAATCAAAAGGTATTTTAACAGGACCGATACTTTTTAGCCCTTTGCGCATCATTATATGTAAAGAAACGTGTTGCAACCTCGAACTCCTTACATTTGCGAGGCAAGACAATGGGGGAGTACAGGTATGTACAGGTATGTCGAGCCAGGTATGTCGAGCCAGTGTACAGGTATGTCGAGCCAGTAAACGTGCTTGCCGGCTATTACGGTTTTTCTTAATTCAGTAAATTTTCAACACGGAAGTGTTTTATGCCGGGATCCACCAAGATATCTGACGTACGCCATATCGGTCACTGAAATGACATCATCAGAAAACGCGGCTGCGCCAGGACTCGAGCCGGGTTCTCCGTCGCCGCAACGGGAGGTGCCAGGCGCTTTACCGACTCCGCTACGAGCTGAAGCGCATACTGCCGTATGAACGCGCCATTTATTTTCCTATAACCGCCTCTATTTCGTGGTGCTGCCATCTGAGTGAGGTGAAGCGAAGTAGTGCATCACGATGAGCGCCGACAGTTGGCGCCAGCTGAGCTCGTCGCAACGCAACCGTCTGCGGTACACTCCACGGAGCAGGGACGCAGTGGTCGCACATTTGCGAAAGCGATGCGTCAGCAGGTTGTCGCTCGCCAAGTACACCCACAAGACCACCCCGCAAATCATCCTGTTTCGCTGCAGTGGACCATGAGTTCACAAAACGATTTGCCGGCAACCCGTTCGGTTTCGTTCGCATAGTTAGAGCGTGTGGTTTTATTCGGGTTTACGCAGTGCTCCGGCGCGTGCAATTCAGTGTCTAATGTTGATGAGTGCGACGGTGCCATTCCGACGAAATATAAATACTGATGTACAAGTGCATATATCGATGCAGAATAAACATTCAACTGATCCTGTAAAGGCACATCTCTCTTACGTTTTTTTACCGATTCCTATGAAAGAGGGATCAACCACATTTTTCGTTCGCCTTATAAATCAGGTGTGCAGACGATTCTTTACAGTTAGGAACAATTGCACTCTTCGATGGTGTACAGGTGCCCCAAAAACTGAACGGAGCACGACTGCGCGAAATTACAATAATTTCTATTTTAGAATGACTTTCTTGAAAAGTCACTCAGAGGTGCCTGGCTAGGCATGTGCCGGAGAAATACCCTCAAAATCTCCAACCCGTGCTCCGTTTACGTTTTGGGGCACCTGTACAACCAGCGAAGCTTTTCGGCACAGAACATAAAGATGACAGATAATTTAGGGGAAAGGCAGGAGCCAATTTTATTCTGATAGCATACGCCCTTACTCTTTCCCCCCAATACCCCCTCCACACCCTTTCCCTTGGAACGATTGAGACTTTAGACGCTTTCACTGCGGAAGCGCTCAAGGCGCTGGCTTGACCTTGGTTCAGATTGATGGAATGAGACGTCTTATATGGGTATGACCTGGAGAAATACCTTCACTTAATAACATCCTTGAGGGCAGCCTTATACCAAAGACCTCCTTTAGGGAGTTACTCCTTTGCTGGAATTTTTACAACAGATTTCAAGTTGCCCTCAGTAGATGTGAGCAATAAATAGACGTGTGCCTAATAATCTTAGAAAAAAAAGTGCCGGTTCGCTAGCTTACAATTACGAAAAGAAAAGAAAACAAATTTCAAACAAGGTCAAATTTAATGACTAAAATTAAATAATGATTCATTGGCGGACCTGTAATAATGCGTGAGCATCTCGTACCTCTCCCTCACGAACTTGCGGCTTGATTCGATGCGCAGGTATACCACCAATTCATCGCTTTCACCGCAATTCCGTTCTTTTTCGCCACTCGCACTGGATGGAGGCACTATTTTACAACGCGTACAAGCGGGGCCGGGGGTCAAGCGACCAGTCGAAACGGTGCGCGACCGCACCGGTGAGTCGACCGAAGCAGGCGCTGCGACTTGTCGTCTCCCTGGCAACGTCACCAGCGTTGCGAGAGCAGCTTTGATTACTCTCGAACGCAGATCTCTCCACGCATTCCCAACTCTCACGTTCTGTGCTCTTGTGTCGCTCGCGCTGTTCCCGGAAATGTCGCTCGCCCTGGTTATAGATCGACCCGAAGATTCTGCCAACAAGCCTCATTTATTGCTCACGCAATAAAAGTGTTTGCTCTGAAAATTAACACAAAACCACCGGATTGCAACGCATCCACAATAAGGTTTTCGGTTGCACTCGTAACCAAACGACGTGCAAACTCTTGCGACAGACGTCATATCGCGTGCACGAGCTCTTGAGGAAGCGACGTCATCAGAGCAAAGCTCAGACCATTTGATGTTGCTTGGCTAGTTTCCAGAAACTTTTGCGTCCGCGGACATATTTGTGTCGGCAGAGAACATTCTTGCGGCAAAGCCAACTTTATGGTGACTGCTCTGTAGCTCTCAAAATAATGTAAATATATTGAAAGCAATCAAATTGAAACTTGTCCCGAGGACTGCTCTATCATTACGCTGTTTTGTTTACTTGTGTTGATTAGTTAGCCAACAGTGAAGTTGTAAACGTTACAGAATTACCGTGTGCCGTCAAAACATTGCCATCTGCGGAGAAAACGCGGTTACAGAAAATGGCTGTAACTCTTGCTTAGTTGTAACTATTCAGAAATAAATTGTATAAAAATTTGCCGCTAAGACGACTCTAGCATTCCTCCGAGATTCATCATTTTTCATATTTACGTAGTTCACAGTGATGTTGTATATGGAATTCCCATCTTCGGGCAACGTTTGGCCTCCTGCTGGAGAAAAAAATTCCCCGCATTTCCCCGAGGGGAAGAATGTGAAAGTGCGAATGCACGAGTTGAATTTGCGCGGTTCGGTAATGTTCGCGAAAGAGAGATCACACACACACACACACAACTACAAAGAAAGAAAGATGCATTTATTCACAGACACCTATTTGTGTTGTCGTTGTACTTGATTGCTAGAGCGGATCTCAGCTTTGAAATTTCGTGTCAGTACTCCTTTAAGCGGGTGCATTAGCCCTTCTCACGCCCGATTCTTGGCCAATCCCCCACGTGGGTATGTGCCATGTCAGCGGCCAGGCAGCGCGCGCCCATCTCCCCCCGTTGCCAAGGAAGACGAGGAGATTCCTGGCCAATCCCCCACGTGGGTATGTGCCATGTCAGCGGCCAGGCTACGCGCGCCCATCTCCACGTGCGCGGACATCGCCGGTGGACACAGGTTCAGGGTCGCTTAAGAAGTGCATTCGCACTTAAAACGGACAACTCAATGTTTGTCCGCCAGAATAAAACACTAGTGGAAGTAGCTCAATTGCAAATTACAAACAAACGTGTTTCGTTTTGTGCATTCCTTTGATTGCGCCCAACTTAGCTGGTCATCGTTCTGCACTGAGTGGAAGGGGGAAGGGCACAGAAGTTTTTTGTGTGTCTGCGTTTTAAAGCTAAGCGAAGGCATAGCCGAAGCCCCTGATTTACAAGGCAAATACTTCACACTTTTCTGGAGAGATATCGTGGCCATGGTCACGTAGAAGCAAGAACATAAGAGTATTTGTGAATGTACACGTAAAAATGAAGGCGTGGATTGTCTGATGCCCAAACAAAGCCATCGTCGGCACAGAGGGGCAACTTCATCATTTTTGTAGTAAGGTATCGCTGAGTCTCTTGAGTACCGTATTAGACCGAGCAGAGTTAAGTAATCTTTTTTGGGGCGCACCAAGCAAAGCGTAGGTTGATTATGTTGGGCCATCGGTAGTCTGAACGAGAATCCACTACCAAGACAGAAAATAACCTCCATGCCCATTGAAAGTTCCGGCTCCGAACCATTATCTACAAGAGAACCGAGAATGACCTTATGGGTCACGTCGTCATGTGTTGATTTCGCACCGAAAAGTAGCAGCAGTCGAATGATGCCCCCCTACTTTCTATTAAGCCCGTGTCATAAGGTGAATCACTCTGCGTATGTACGAAACGGTCTCCTTGAAAACTATCTATGGTCAAAATACGGACTCTGGGGAAAT
The DNA here is from genome assembly GCF_048455015.1 of Haemaphysalis longicornis. Classification (NCBI taxonomy): domain Eukaryota; kingdom Metazoa; phylum Arthropoda; class Arachnida; order Ixodida; family Ixodidae; genus Haemaphysalis; species Haemaphysalis longicornis. The sequence goes on from NW_027526295.1 coordinate 207,456,544, forward strand.
TCATTCACTGTAAAGGTTCACACCTTAAAGCCTGACTCTCACTTAGAGCACGCCAACCTACAAACATTTGCTTGCCCAAAATTGAGGATTAGGCATACATGCAGGGCCTACACGCGCCGTGTTGAGTACGTAACTAAACGTTAGCACCTTTCGCGACGATGGCGCAGAAGCAGACACATTGTATCTGATCAGCACGCGTGCACAAATTTACGAGCTCGTTGGTCTAACTCGAGGTAAACAAAGGGTAGAACAAAAAAAGTGGAGCTGCGGATTCAGACTCCGGTCTTATCTCGCCTGTAAACGTAGAAGTACCTTGAAAGCTGTCAGTGGACAGGGCGACGCTCGAGCCGTTCGGTTTAAACGCGTCGGTCGTGCTCTGCCTACGTGGCAGAGTATTTCGTTGCGTCGCTCGCCCGCCTTGCACGACGCCCTCTCCTATTTCTGTTCGCGCGCATATTCGTTCCTGGCTACTCGGGTTTTCCTTGCACCTCCTTACTCCCCATCGTTCCGTTCCCACCTCTACTTATTCCGCTCCCGCATCGCCCGCTCTCACTTCCTATTTGCCTGTGCGGGGCCGAGTTTCTCGTAATAGAAGACTCTGTCGGGATCACTTTGTTTTCGAGTGCATTGAATCCCAGAGGCACCGCTACACAATGGCAGGGGCAAAACACGCGACGGGAGCCAAAGAAAGCGCCCTGACATACAAACAGGCCTGCTCCTCCTCCCCCTCCCTGTTGCTTCTGTTTCTTCTTTCGAAATCATAGGCAGCGCAGAGACTCGTTTACAAAGAAATCGGCTGGTAGCGAGGGAGAGACGGGCTCGCAGCCCCAGAAGCGCCCCCGGAGAAAGCCGGGTGGATTCGCTTGTCCGCACTGATCGCTTTATAAAAGAAGGCAAAGAGACGAGGGCGTACGTGTTTTCATTTGCGACTCGAGAAGCGATTTACATACAAGAAAACCGAACCAGAGGTAACGCGGGCGCGCGAAATAAAAGCGTAAATACGGCTTAGAGCGTACGAAAGTAGCTTGCAAATGATCCTAGTTGAACGCCCCCCCACCCCCTCCTCAAAAGAAAGCGGGATTTCGGGCGACCGTGTGTGTGCGTGTTTTTACGCATTGTCCCTTTTTTTTCGCTTTTTAGTTTCGTCCGATGGGCAGTGCGTTGAAGCCGATTTCCGTACCCTCTCCTTTTCCGCACCGCTGTCTATGTCCGTCACGCCGCCAAATCCTCTCTTCTTTGCGTTTCCCTTTTTTTTTTTTTTTTTTTTTCCTTTTGCGTTCCGCCCTTGTTGTGGAACTGCGTGCGGCGCGACGAGTTGGCGGCGGCGGCAAGTGGGGTTTCTCGTCCAATTTTCGCGTTTATTTTCCGACAGCGTCTTGCCGCGAACTGTTGCCGGCACGCGAGCGACCTGCCTGTTACGCCGAACGACGCGTATACCGTTCCCCTTCTAAACTGTTTTCTCCCGAAAGGCGTGTATTGAAACGTCCTTTCTCGCAGTTTCCCGTTCTCTCCCGCGCGCTGCGACGACAAGGGGAGAAACAAAATAACCTTGCGAGGCAAAATTGAATGCGGAAGGAAGGGAGAATAAACTGCTCGAGCGGCTGTCTTATGCTGTTTCTCGGTTCTTTATTTTACATTTTTTATTTGCTTTCTAGGTTCGCCAGCGCACACAAGCTGTCCCTTTTGCGCTTCTTGAAAGGTGACGGCGCGAGCACGAGGCCTGCTCCGGGATCACCCTGAAAAACTCATTCCCTGCGTGACAATCGCCAGTCGATTCGTTCTTACTAAGAAAGCTTGTAGGGAGATCTTTATTGTGACCTCCTTTGTCGCTGAGGAGCGTTAATAGAAGCCCTAAATAGGTTTGAAAATTCCTGCTTTCGTTGAAAATGGCGAGGGGAAGGAATAAAAACTTCAACAAAAAAAAAAAGTTCCACATGTTCTGTTAACACTGTGTATTCAAATGAGCCACAGAATTTCTAACTTGTAAAAAGTTTAAAAACCTCATCTTGGTGGCCTTGTTCATCTCTTCGCTGGTTTACTTCAACGTTCGCAAGTTGTCTGACCCGAATGATGAAAACGGAACGGTCAAGAACATTTCGTAGCAAAATAGACAGAAATTGCCAACAATAATTGATGTCTACGGGGCGTTAGTTCGCCGGCTAGGGCTAACGAACACGCTGGACAGGTGGAGGTAATTTCGGTAGGAATAATGTGTGCGTAGGATGAAAAAAAAAAGGGGAATTTAGGTCGAAAGGTCTTAGACGACAGATAACTTCCTGCTACGCTGGCTGTCTTTAGAGGCGCAGCCAACGCAGTGAAAGCTGTAAGGGGAGGGAACTAGAAAAAAATATATTGATGCTCCACAGTGCGAGAACTTTTGCCCTAAAGAAGAGTTGAAATCAAGTTCCACTGAAGGCGGGCAAGAATGAAAGAGAGTGCAATAGACAGAGAGAGAGAAAGAAAAGATGATAGCGCGTAAATAGGGGAGGGCATCAAGAAAACGTGAAGGACAAGGCGGAATTAAAACACAAACTAAAAGAATCACGGCTGAGCAAGCGAATGAAGAAAATGGGTACCGGGCCGGAATTGTTCAACACGGTACGCTACTCGGCTCAGCCGTTCCATCACAATCAGTGTCCCTCAGCTTTCGTTCGGTCGATGGTGCTTCATTTGGTTCCTTGTCTGGGAGTTTCTTTTCTTGCCTATCTTTTTTGCCCCTCTTGTTTCCCGTCCCTTATCTAGGACACATGATCCATCCTAGACAGAAAACAGGACTCACCTTTGCTGAGGATAAAGATCGAACAAGGACCTTTTTTTTGGCGCACTTGCCGATACCGAAACTTGGCGAAGGCACCGCAGCTCGGCGTAGTGGTCTTAAGAGCAACCTGTTCCCATTCTAGTTCCAAGGCTATAGTCTAGTTTTCTGCTTCTCAGGGCGGTCTGCAAACGTAGTTCGATGTCATACGTCTTGTCAAGTAAACATTTAAGTTGCATAACAAACAACAGCTGATAATATGAAAATTATACTTGGAAAAACTTGCTCGTTAACGCCTTGCCGTGGCCGCCATCGTCAGCGTCAACGCAGGTGGCCTTCCTACGAAATAATGAGCACCATCATAATTTTTGCGGCTGTTTCCATCGACAATGGACAGGAAGCAGACAAATGAATCTCCGTCACAGTCGCCGCTGTCTTCGTGGGTGCAAAAGATTGCTCAAGCAGATAAATGTCAACCGTAGTAATTCTTCCCGATATCTTTGTGGACGCCCCGACATTGAATAACGTTCGCCGCATTGATTTGCGCTTGACTCAAGGGCTGTCAGCATTTATTTAGAGTGAAAATCTTAAGCGCCTGTTCCTGGCTTGAAGGTTCTCTGCTTAACCAACCGGAAGGAACGAATGAATAAAACAGCGGAAGAAGATACGGTGATAGCGAAGAGAGTGCGACGAAGAAAGCAAAGGAAGAAAGTGTGTTGTTTGATTCGAAACGAAGTTGGAAAGGAAGGGTACACTGGCGATAATACAGTACTCAGTCGAAGGGTGCACCTGCAGACAACCCAGTGCGAGGGAAGGTAGTATGGTGATTAGAGAATAAAGTAGAAGAACAAAGAGGATAAAGGAGAGGTAGGAAAATTTCTGTGGTGCCTGAGGGAACGTGTGGAGTCTATTTCTTTTCAACCTTGTGCTGGCTGCGCTTCCAGACTTCATTCCTAGAGGGAGAAGGGCTGGTAATAGCACGACGAAGACAGCTGACGATAAGCGTACAAGACGTAGTGCTTCATCTGTGCCGTCTGCTTGAATCGCGCAGCCAGCGACGGTGCTCAGTAACGGAAGGGGGCATCTTGAGGTCTTCTTATTAGGGAGGTATACCCATAAACACAGGCTCATCTTCATTTTATAAACCTACTATTCATAAAATTATAATACAGCCTATCATCATGCAGTTCTTCACGCATTATCAAAGACGAAGTCAGTTCAAGGGTTCCGTGCTTGCCGAGCAGAGGCTCAGCGCCGTCGGTGCCAGAATCCAAGATCCAAATTACTTAACACTACATCGCGAAATGAAATCATCTCTGTAGCCGCGGTCAAAATCCTCATTACAGAGAAACACAGTGGTTGGGCAATTTATTTACTTTCAGTAATTATATCTGACTGATAGATGGCGGGTACAGATTAAAAACGAGAAAAACACCCACACGCTCGTGCTCCTTTGTACGCACCGTAGGTCGTCATTTGATGAATCCGCTGTCGCCTTGGTATTTCTAGACTGCTCTAATAATAAATCACTGCCTGCACTATGTCGACGCAAGATCCAATAACCTGTTCTTGTACACTGTGTGCAGCGTTTACATGAATAGCCTTATTGTTTTATATGGCATCCCGTCAATGCTTGATGCCTACTTGGTGCCACACTAGTCAATAAGCACAGACAGACAGACAGACAGAATTTCAGAGGTAAGGGATGTAGCGAATACTGACGGGGAGATTAAAGAAAGCAAAAGCTTCAAGGAACTTGAAGAATTGTTCAAAATTGTTCCAAAAGCTAGCACATAATGAACAGTGGAAAACGCTTTGGTCCAACCTCTACATGATGACGACGGACATTTCTCTTGTCCTGGTTCTGTATTCTCGGTAAACGGCTCGTGACTACATCATGTTCCGTACAGGCACAGCGTGGGCTTCTGAAATAAGATTGCGGTCACCGCAGGAGGTGAAAATTTTATATACTTCGATATCGAAAGTATTAGTGCGCGCCCATTCCTGAAGGGCAAAAGGGTCATGTTTATATCTACTCTGACACAGTGCTGTCGGAACCGCGTCTAACCACCGCGAATTGATTGGTGTTATCAGGAGGGAAATATTCCCAAGCATCTTTCACAACGCCTTTGGTAAAACTGAGACAAGGAATCATCCCGATTCCCCAGTGATAGACTCAGAAAACGAAGTTCTTTTCTTAAAAAAAATTAAGGTTAAATGGATGTTCAATCACAAAATAATCTGCGCTTTCTGCCACACTCCTCTTTTGCAATTTTGACGCGCAAACTTATTACCCACAGATAAAATAAAATTGTAATACTATATAAGATGTTACCTGGTTTACAACTCAATCTTTAAACCGTTTTTAATTTACAATTTTTGCGATTATTTTTCGACAATGCCCTGCCGCGAACTGTTGGCAGCCCGCGAGTGACTTCGCTGTAACGATGAACAACACGTGTCCTGTTTCTTTTGAACTCTTTTCCTACGACTCAATTTTCCATAAAGTGACATTTTCCTCAACATAAAAAATCATTTTATCGTCATACTTTACAATTATTACGCTTTGATCATGCCGTGTTTGAGAAATTGTCAGAAACCATGCTTAGCAATCACATACCAAGAAATAACAATTGCGCACATCGGCAATTTGGACTGGCAGACCAAGTGCAAATCATTAATTACACATATGTTAACGCCTGTTGCTACCAACAAGGTCACTTAAAACTTGGAGGTCCCTTCAGCTTTGGATTAACGCCGTCCGCATCCGTAGAAAACAATGACTCGTGAGGGCGTCCTTCACTGGTAGACGGCACCACACTCAGCACACACGTGTTTCCTCGTCACGGCTAAACTGCTTTCCGGTGAGCGCCGACTCACCGACCCCGTCGTAGACGAAAGCTGCCGTCAGTATCGCAGCGTCACTTGGTGGTCTCTACGAACGATAAAAGCTTTGTGCTCCTCCTTATTACTCGCATTCGCCCTGAGCCGTTTTTCGGTTGCCGGCGCCGACGTCGCCTTTTCTGCGACACGAGTTCCTCATCCGTTTTGCGTGAATGCCTTGCATTTTAGGCTGTGTAGTCTCAGGCTGTGTAAATGGTTCGAGTCGGGTGTAAGTATGTTGGTATGTCCCTCTTTCTTGTGTGCGCTGGCAATAAATATTTATTATTTTCCAAGATATTTCATACCGACTATAATGAAGCGACGAGCAGGTCAAGCTGTCTTGAATATATTTCTTGCGTTCCTTTCTATGTGCGGTCTAAGTAAATAGGTTCGGTAATAAAAATTTATATTCGTCTGGTTTTGGAAACATTATCCGCAGCTGGTCAGCCTGATGGTATGCTTTGCCGCAGTGGTATAATTAGTGTGGCAGAGCACGCTTTCGGGTGCAACTGGATGAAAGCAGCGGTTTTACAGGGAAGCGCCCAGTGACCCTTTCAATGGCATCAGAAGATCAAGGAGGTAATGACTGCTAGTAAATAGCCCAACAGGCTGACTGGGGAGAACCTTTGAACAACGTGGTGTGCCGCCCCGAATTATGTTGGCTGCAAGGTGAACAGTGCCGATTGACGCACTCCTCACTCGCGTGCGGTACTCGCGATTGCCACGTGCGCACCAATCATTCCCGGTCAGTCATCACACGTCCAATTAAAGAGACTGCCAAATGGGGATTATAGCTGGGCTGTCATTCAATGAGCGACAAATTTGAAGAATTAAAAATAAATTGGGGTCTTGGTTGGGGATCAATTGTATTTGTGGTGTTCTAGATTATATCTACGGTCGATTCAGAACCGACTGTCAATCTTGTTAGTAGTGCTGCCGTAAAACTATGATAGTTACTATTGATCACTGATTGTGGAAAAACTACAGACATGACACCATTGGTAGTTACCTCTAAAAGTAGGCATTTTTTATCGTGATCAAACCAAGAACCTAAATTTGCATATAACATTATTAGTTGTAAATTGGATAAGTGGCGAGAAATGTCAAAAGTTCTATAAATTTCCAATTGCATCAATATACCACTTAAAGAGAACAAAGCAGGGCCGTGATGGAAAGACGCAGACGAATAAAGCACCCGTCAAATAGTATACTTACCCAGAAGGAAGGGAACAAGCGCCAGCATTCGAACTGCTGTGGTAAATTAGATCGTAAATTGGGCAGTTGGGTATTGTGACAACTTAGACATATTTTGATAACCCAAACGTATGCATAAATTATTTTCTGATAAAGTCAGCCGCACAAAAAGCATTGCTCAAACGTCCTTAATCCCGGATCGAATCTCACGTGCACGCATCTTCCAGAGTGGTTGTGCTTGGCTTGACAAACGTGCGCACGGGACGCTGGCTGGTCGCCGCGAGGCACACACACACGAGCCCTCCACATATTCTCGGTTTTTAACTGCCGGGCTGTCGCCGCAATCTTGACCAATCTCCCTAAGTGGGTATGCTTGACAAACGTGCGCACGGGATGCTGGGCGGTCGTCGCGAGGCACGCACACACGAGCGATATAGGCATTTTTTTTTGTTTCTTTGGTGGCGGGGTGGTCGCCGCTTTCTTGTAAAATCTCTCTAAGTGGGAGTGCTTGGCTTGACAAACGTGCGCAATTGACGCTGGGCGGTCGCCGCGAGGCACGCACACACGATCGCTCGGAATATTCTTGTTTTTGTTTTTTGTTTTAACTGCAGGGTGGTTTCCTGGAGGCCCGTGCCAACGTATACACATGCTCACGTGCGCGCACTTGGGAATTTCTTGGTATTCTTCACTACGGATACGAAAAATTAAGATTTACGAAGCAGCTTCGCGGTTAAAAATCACGTTGCAGAACGTGCGCGGCAAATCGCGGAAAGCGACCTCAACCCAACGGCTGCAGCCCCCTTTTAAAAACAAAAAAAAAACATGACGCATGGTGCGAATTCACCAGAAAATGATAGAAAAGCGAGAAAATGTAACTTTGGTGGCACACAGGAAAACACAGCTGTTGCACCATTCTAGGTTTCCCCTCCCACTAAATCGAACTATTTTCTAGACCAAGGAGGGACTAAGTAAACCGAGCGGGCTGGGTGAGCCAGAAAGTAAGGCTGACAGCAGGGAGTAACCTTTAGTAACATGATTAGGATTTCATTCTCGAGGGCTTACACTAGTTTTTTTTATGGTTTTGGGATCTCCGTAAAAGTGAGAGTGGCTTTAAGGGGTGCGCGGCTTCGGTAATTGTTTAATTGGTGCGTATTCAACCAATCGGCAGAAAGTATTTGGGTTTACGCCGTCTCCAACTTACATAAAAGGCTTCTTGCCATTAAAACAAGAAACGGCTCCAATAATATTTGCCTTAATAAGTAGATGAGGCGATAAGCGTTTTAATAAAATGCCTGTTGCCTGGTGAAATCAAAAGCCACTACGTGTGAAGAAATGTGGTTGGTCACTCAGAATGATTTTAATTCAGCGCGAAGGCGCAACTATCCCCGCTAAGCTTGCGCTCACAGGTAATGAACTGCGGGAGACCCCTTCTACAAGCTGGAATGCCGCTAATGCGTACTTTCAGTGCAAACGTTTCCTTCATCAAAGCTTAGGTAGCTCATTGATATAGGCAAATCATGTTATGAGCGCTTATCCTATTTCTCCAATACACTTGGATTACGCCGTACAAACGATATTGGCATAATTATTACAGGGACAGCGTCTTTTTGGTAGGGGGCAGGATACACGAAATGAAAACAATGAACTTTGGGACAGGCTGAGGTAGAAAATAAAGGGTGGCCTGTGATGGCAGGTGATGTGAAAAACCAGGGTGAATTCACCTGCAACAATTTTCTCGATAAGGTAAGCACTCGTAGGCATCGTGTGCAAGTTGTTATTTTAAAAGTGCGCGTTGTGCGGGCATTTTTCAGCGGTAGTGCTGCAAGGTTGGATAATGTGTATGCTACCGTTCGCAAACGTGCCCTGTGAGTTTGTGCCAAAAGCCTTAAGGGCGGTTAGTTAATTTTCAATTTTGTCGTACACCATGAGTTGGTAGGGCTTTCACACCACAAGAAAAGTGCTCACGTGGCTTCAACTTTGGGACACGTGGACCTGCCTCTTTCTGCCCTTGGAAACGTGAACGTGTGACCTTTCCCTCAATGCGGCTAAGCTAATGAATTATAGGCTTAGCGCTACCTGCCAAGGCGACATACGCAACCGAGGTGATGCAAAAAATTATTTGGGAACAGCGCGCAAACATGACAAACCCGTTTATTTCTACGCATCTGAAACTGACATAGTCAAGGAGCACGTCAGAGACTAATGTGCTAATAAGCTTATTGCCGCCGCGAGTATTAGGCAGACGCTACGGGAGAACTTATTCAGTGCTAGGAAAAACTCGTGGCCGATTGCTACGTTCGGAAATGAAGCACCCCAAGAAACGAGTGCGGGGCGAGCGGAAGATTGCGCTATAGTGGCCATAAACATTGTCGAAGTGGTTTCGACAGCGACTGGCTCGGAAGATAATGCAGGTAAACTGATTATCCCACTGACAGCGCTAATATTCAACATCGAGTGTTCCTTGCGCAAAGGATTTTTTTATATTCTGTTTTTATCTGATACAGCAGAACACGCTCTGTCGAAAACGATTAGCGGGGAACCATTCCATACTTATTACCAACGAGAAAACATTACGAATCAGTGAAATATCACTGCCAACTAATTTCTTCTACTGAGTCATTGTGTGCGTTAGTTTGACTTTCTAACTTTGCCTCTGTGACCAACTGTGAAGCTCAGCGATTACACTGTAACTATTAATATTCATATTATTATTGATATTATTATTATCGACGTCATCAATATATTATTATTGTTGTTGTTATTATTATTATTATTTATTATTTATTGATTAGAGAACTCTATGTTATAATCACCAGCAATCTAGAACATAATACTACTGTTTCGCCTCCCAACAAGCGAAAAAGCAGGAAATTAACAGGAAACGAAGGCTACAACAGCGTGCAAACATAGTTGGACGGTTGAGAAATTTGTCTGCCTGGGGATTGTGTATTTTTTAAGGACGTGCTCTGCCATCAATTAAAACGTAGGTACAGTACTGAGCTCCAACTATGAACCGAAAATTTTTCGAGAGCTGCAGAGAAAAGCCATAAAAGTATTAACTCCGTTGTTCCGCGATCAAACGACCTGCTTCAGTGGGCAACGGATTAGTCAAGCACCAACGTGTCCCAAAGACGAGGGGACATAAATTCTTCAGCACTGTTGAAGTGCATATAAAATTGAAATATTTCTGTGCGCTCGAAATTCCGTGGGCTGGTACTTTCCCGGCAGCGACACCCAATGGAAATAATCGAAGCTCTGTAATTTTTCTTTCTATGCTCTTTACTTTGATTGGCCATCAGGACCAGTATGTTTTATAATTGTGAAGGGCAAACAAAACCATTCTTATCCTGCTTCTGCGTTTCATAAACTGCGTTTTTAAAGGCACCGTGAAAACAAAATACAAGCCTGTTCAACTTGAAAAAACTAGCCTTTGGTAACTCATTCAGCCTCGTTGTATCCACGAAAGGCGTTTTTTTTAACTCAAGAAAACGCACATAATATTGAAAATATTCAAATTTCGCGCTAGAGTGACGTAATATGAGAAAGAAGGGCGTAATATGGGTCAGCCCTAAAAACATGGTTATGAGTGCGTTAAACTGCATCTTTGCTGCGTTTAAGTGATACGGTAAAACGGAACTAGAAGCCCCACTACGATCGCGCAGTCATGCTTCTTGATGGTGGTTTAGGTCGAAGGCCGCCAATCACACTAACAAGATTCTATGACGTCATAGAATAAAAATCGCGGGAAAGTGGCGGGGGAGTTGTCACAGGTTCATTTGTTTTCTTTGTACCTCGATTATTTTTCTGTGTTGCTATAGAATTGGTGTCACTCTTATCGTAACAAAGCAGCCCTTTTCACAGCAAAGCCACTCCCAACGGTTTCATCTCCGTGGGCAAAACCGTCAAGGCGCCAAGGCCTGAGATGCCGAGCGCATGCGTCAGGGTGCTCAGGCATACAGCATGGAGCTCGGAATTCGTGTAAGGAAACCACAAAGCAGGCATCGAAACCGCATTATAGATGATAAGGCGCCTGTGAACAATAAGAACCCCCCCCCCACCCACCATGTATTCGTGGTAAAGATTATGTTTGCAGTATATCTTTGAACTCACCTCCTCACCTCACCTACAGGGCAGGAACGTGGAGGCTCACTAAAAGGGCTCAACTTAAATTAAGGACGACTCAGCGAGCAATAGAACGGAAAGTGATCGATGTAACATTCAGGGACAAGAAGACAGCGGAACAAGAGTCAAGGAACAAACGTGTGTTGAGTACATATTAATATACATTAAGAAAAAGAAATGGGTGTGGGCAGGGCATGTAATGCGAAGGCAAGATAGCCGTTGGTCATTAATGGTAACAGCTTGTATCCCTAGAGAAAGCAAGCGCGGCAGGGGGCGGCAGAAAGGTAGATGGGCAGATGAGATCAAGAAGTTTGCGGGGATAAATTGGTGGCAGTTAGCAAAGGACCAGGATAATTGGAGATCCATGGGAGAGGCCTTCGCCCTGCAGTGGGCGTAGTGGGCGTAGACATGATGATGATGATGATGATATCTTTGAAGGCTGGGAGTGACTAGAGCCACTAAACAGAGCAGTTCTTGCCCAAGACGCAGAGCGCATGCGCCAGGCCTCAGTGGCCGTACTCTGATACCTTATCTAGCGACACTACGTCAGGCTAGGCAGGACCCGGCATTTGCCGCCAGAGAAGCCAAGCGTTGTGTCAGTTGATAAAGTATTAGAGGTCCGCGACTGACGCCCGCAAGTCAGCAACGGCGGCCATTTTGGCGTTAATAAGTGTTGAGAGAACTTCGCCTCTACGCCATCACTGTGAACTTTGGCCGGCTCGCTTGTTAACAATACTACCGAAGTCAGCAAAACGGCACCTTCGGACACTCTTCTGCCGCGGAAATGCTGTTACAGGTGCTATCTCTGACTCGCATTCGGAACGACATCAGTCGCACGCAGCCGCAAAGCAGGCAGGACAAGGTAAGCCTAACAGCGTTAACCAACTAAAACGCATAAACAACAAGATGGCGTCACCCATGAACCGTCGCGGTGTAAAAAATGTCACGTAATGCGAACTGACCAATGATCATGGTGGCGGCATTGAGCAATAGGAGGAAAGAGTGTTGATATTCTGTGCCTCGATGTAGTGACACTAGCCGAGCGCAAGCAACGAACCCGCCCAGACGACGAGAAACACTTCGTACCCTCCTCTATTGCCATTTGTAGTGGCTTACAACAGCTTTGCTGGACATCCACTTTCGCAGAGCGGGATAGGACCAATTTTTTTAGTAAACCAAACTTGTATTTTGTCTCCATGGTCCCTGTCATTTATTCCACCTTATTTGTAGACTTTATATTTTGTTTTTTTAGCTGATAATCTCAAACCCCTGGATAAGATAGAGCTTTGACATTTTTTATGGCGTCATGAGATTTTTATAGCCATATTTGGCCAGCAGGAACGAATGCAATGACAGTGCACGAACTACTTATCCGGTCGAAAAACGATTTGGCCGGTAATGTGTGCGAACATGTTTTACGGGTATGCTTAAATTTGTCATCAATTGTATTCATGGCCATACAGTTGAAACTCGATTTTACGAAACCCGATTTTACGAATTTCCCGATTTCGCGAACAAATTCGGATTCCTCTCGCAGTTGCCCATAAGCTTAATGCTTTTACGAACTCGAAAGAACGAAACAAGCGTCGCCGCCGAACTCGATTTAACGAAGTAGTCCGGGAAAAAAGATGCATACAGAAAGAAGTTTTTCCAAATTCATGGCGACAAGAATGTCTGGAGGTGTGCTGCCGGCGCAGGAGCGGTAGCACACTGCTTCAACACTTTTTAAAGGAGCTTCCACACTTCTACTTCTGAGGCTGCGTCGGGCTTCACAAGCCCGCAACAGGAGCAGGAAGAGGCATCGCCCAGTTGTTGGGAAGAGCTTCGTCGGCGTGACGAGGTGGCCGCAGGTCAGAACTTCGACGACTTCGTGAACGCCGACGCAGACACGCACAATGAAACAACAGAAGTTTTGGACGACGAGGAGGGGGTACAGCTCGTTTCCTGCGCACAAAAGGAGTCTGAAAATGCGGACAATCCGGACACTGCCGAAACTCCCGTGCCCACACCAAGCCGGGGGGTGGGCCCTAGCGTCACTAAATAAGCTACGCTTAAGAGTACCGCCACTTCGTGCACTCGGCAGCGTCTGGGGGCCATTTGGTTTCTGGCTTGCAGAGTTGCCATCTGTCCCAACGAAACCACCGCCGGTTGCGACGGGCAGAGTGCGACCGGCCGCTCTAGCGTCCGCGCAGCAGAGGGAGAGAGAGAGAGGAGAGGCGCCCAAAAACAAGATGGCTGCGCCCATATGTAAACAAACATCACGTGGTGCCGACCGACCAATGAAAATCCCGGCGGCACATAACAATGACAGAAAAGTGTGCCGATACTCTAAAAGCCTTTATTTAGTGACGCTAGTGGGCCCCGTCGACCATCTTTTTGAGGCGGTTTGCTGGGGCACACGAGGGTGCCGAGGGTGCTTTGACTTCACTGTCCTGCTACGAGAAGTGTGTGCTCACGCTGTTCACGAAGAGCGCGCAGACAAAAAACACGAGCGTTTTCACTGGGCAATAACTTTGTCGTTCTCGGGAACAAAATTCGTCGTTCTCTCGATTTTAGGAAGTCCCCGATTTAACGAAATGATTCGCGGGCCCCGTTGACTTCGTTAAATCGAGGTTCAACTGTATTTAGCTATGACCTGCCAAATTGATAGACTTCTTGTAGTTTTCACTTTTGTTTTATTCTTGTAGCCAGATGTGTCAATGAATAACCTCATAGGGCTACTTGTGTTTTGTCTGGGTATATCTTTCATTTCTTTTTCGACGAATGGTGTACATTATACTACTTTACGATAAAATGTGCAAACTTCGCCAATTAGTCACGACTGCGCAGATGCAAGGCGTGTCACGGTTAGTACATTTTCACAACTTTACAACTTTCGGTTGTGTTTGTTTTTGTGTTTGTTTATTTTTCTGCATTCCTTATTAAAGGGGGTGGGTATATCTTTAAGATTTTAATAGATAAGCTTTATTTCTTGTGTTTGTATTTTGCTTCCTTTCGTATCTTTCGTCAGTGAATAATTTATATTTACATTAGTACTACGATTTAAGTCGTCAACATTACATTTATGCAGTTTTTTGCCGGTAAGTGGCATTACACAATCGGTGTTCTTTTACGACGGTTTGATCGTGTTTTTTAATCACATGAGGGTGCTGGGTTTATAGACATTTGTGAATTCCTTTGTTCTTCTTTACTTTCGTTTTGTTTTGTTTTTTCTTTCCCGTTAGACAAATAATGTACATTTGCCCTGCTATAACGATTAGACGTCTTAACTAGGCCAATTACGCGAGACGTTATGCTTTTCGCGGCTGGGGCACTAAGAAAGAATATCCTCACGTACTAAAAGCTAATTCGATTAGCCTAAAGAAACATGCAGTCATTAAGGCAGTCACATGAAGGTAGTCAGCGTTACACTCTACACTCATAGAATAAATTATGGCGTTATTTGGGCAATACTGACAAGTGAAAATAATAAACTCGCTTTTTTCTTTAGACTTACGTTTCTTCAAGATTTTCTAATGAGGCAGCCAAATAATTAAGCAAATTGGTAAACGTCTGATCTGCAGATTGGTTAGAAGGCCGATCAAATTAGCGCTGTCACGGTAAAGTGAACCTCTTAGCGGTTACAAAATTAAGAAGCTAGGCCTAATTTTCCGAGCAAGTTCAGAAGAAGCCACAAAATAAAACGCAGTTAGAAGAAAATTGTCGGGAGGCCCTGTGGCCTAAAGTATCGCTGCGCAAGCGTGTTGAGTGTTTACGACAGTAGTTCGTTGAGCAAGCGCGCACAAAATGTACCGCAAGAGACATTAACAGCAAAATGCAAAAAAAAACCCCTCTAAGGCAAAGAGGTCGCAGTAGGCGGGGTCCCTATTTTTATTTGAACGGTGGTTGTTTCATTAGGGTAAGCGCTCCCCAGGGCCTCACTAACTTTGCTGCCTTTCTTTTATGGGCTAACAAACGCTCCGTTTCACTGAACACGAGACAAGCAAAGTGCTTCAAAACTTCATTAGCTTATTCTCCACAAAGACGATTCGTTATCCTACAATTAGTCTTGTTACCGCGGCAGGCGGCGTTGGCCTTTTTCGTTTTCTACCGCCGCAGGTTAGGCAGTGTTCTTGTTATACAAAGTGTTTGTTCGCCACATATGTAGAGTACTATGTTTTCAAGCGAGCCTGACAGCAAGAGACCTTCGGAAGAGCTAGCTGCCATTTAGAATGCTGTCATGAGCAATGCTTGGAGATATATGCTGTACTGCCACGAATTTAGGAATTTTCAGTATATTGAATGTGAATATAACATCCCTTGGCAACAATAACAACAAAGACGATAAAACAGAAGCACAGTATGCTTAGCCGACAGCAGGCTAGATCAGAAAATATATATCATATGTAAGCGATATCGTTCACTAACAAAGAACATGAACGCTCATTACGCTGATGAGTTGGCACCTGAATGCATACCGGAATGGTTTCTGTGACGCTGCAGAAATCATAGCATACCTAATCACGCGCTTCCACCATTGGACACAGAAGGTCACAAAATAACATGGCGCGGAAGGAAAATTCGTGCTGCGTTGTTCCCCCATCTTTTGTTGCAATAGCGACCCGACGCTAAGGCGACCCTGTCGTTCAGCTTCACCGCAAAGCAATCTATTAACCAACTCATGAAGGCAACGGAAATCGTTTGCTGAATTACGATGTCGCCCATATTATTTGACTCGAAACTTCGTGGTGTAGTGTGGTATCACGAAATGCAAGCCCGACAATGAGCAGTGCCTCTATGCGGATAACAACTTATGGCCAAATTTTATTCACTTTCTTGTCATTTGCCAAATCTGCTTTGTTGGTGGCATAGATTAGTCATCCTACAGTGAACGTAAGGTGTCGCTCAACCACTACTGCCTCAGTGCGTAAGACCTGTATAGTTAATACGCCCTTAATACGTACGCCTGCGTTAACCCCCGTCTTTATCATTTAGGAAGCGCAATAAGTTGATAAGACGAATCTTGTTTTAACCTTCCTAGGAAAGCTTCTTATCGTTCTTATTGTCGACAACCGTCTCATTGGCAGGTCAAATAAAAAATACTGCGTCAGGAAGCTGAAAATTGAATACGTACTTTTTTTTAGATGAAAAGATATTTGCTAGAAATTATCGTAAAAAATCAAGCTTTCTGCATTCAAGGGCGTTAAAAATGCTTACATAATCCAAAAACTTTGCACGATTTATAAAAACTTCATTATGAAATGGTCGCGGTGCAGCGTGAGAAAAATAAATGGACCCGAAAGAAAAATTTTTCATGATAACCAACCAACCAACCAACCAACCAACTTACGTTTCCACTCGCATTGATCATCGCCATAAAGTAAGACTTCCGTCAGCGCACACCAAGTGTTTTCAGGAGTCATTTGTGCCAAACACTTCTGTATGCTGGAATCATCTTCCTCATGATATTAGATGCAGAGCATCTGATTCACTCGCCTTGTCCCTCCGGCGTCGTCGTCGTCATCGTCGTCGGCGTTGTCCACCCCTCCCCCATTCTCCTCGCCGCGCCAGCTGCGCTCTCCGCCGCTCACCCCCCTCTCCTCTCCGATAGCAAACACTCTCTCGCGAGGGGCATTGGATTGGATTCGATTGGATTGGCTTTGATTAGATTGGCTTGGCTTGGCTTGGATTGGATTGGATTGGATTAAAGTGGATTGTGTTGGATTGTGTTGCGTCATAGCCGCGGCACGGTGCGTCATAGCCGCGGCTGACGCGCTGGGGCCGGCGCATGTGCAGTACTCTCTCTTCCGTGGTTTCCTCTCCTTCGGGCGCGCTGCGCATATAACCGGTGTGCCGTTCTCCGGCGAAGCAACATCCACGCTTGGCTCAAACACCTAGAGTCCACTCCGCTTTACAAGTACGCCAACGTCGTCATCGACTGGGACCGGCTTACGCAGTCCCCTCAACGTTATGCGCGCTATAACGTCGCTCCGTCGCTCCCTTCGCCGCTCCGCCTATGCGTCGCATCTACACAGGGGTTCCCGCGAGGGGAGGTGGGAGTTTTTTGTTGGTATCAAAGATGCTGCTTTATTTAAAGTTGCTGTCACTAATTTTATTTGTACGTAGCCTTAGTTCAACCCTGAAGCAAGCGATGTTACTTGATTACAATTTTTCTGTTGTTGTATTTTGATTTGTATGCTGTACATGTATGTATGTACCCACTCCCCTCTGTAATGCCCTCGGGCCTTGAGGGTAACTGAATAAATAAATAAATAAATAACTGGGTGGCAGAGGAACTTTTTTTCTCGTGGTGGCTGTAACCAAGATTTATCATCTTGATAAGACATGGCTGGCTGTATTTAGTTTTAAGGCGAACTTACTGCTTGTCCACTAACCTAGATTTCGGTGTTGTCTGTGAGAAGCATGCAGCACTTTCCGCTGTAGAAGTCGCATGTGAGTGCCTGAAAAAAGGTGGAAATACAACCAGCCGGAATACTGCCCTACAGAGGGAGGGGGACGCAGCTATGCGACGGCCTGACCACCACGCCTTGAGGCCTACCGTCGTCAACCGGTACCCACACCTTGACCTACAGTGGTTTTGACGTTGCTAGGCATGTACGGTCCGAAGTTAGGGGGGATGGGGGGTGGGGGGTAATTGTGGGGCCGGTTGTTAGTCCTAAAGCCTTCAGGTGTTCTCAAACGGTACCCGGAGCTTGACGTGAAAGGGCTTTGTTGGGCTTGGTAGGTCATTCAGCTCAAGGTTAAGGTTACTTAATGTTAAGCCTGCTAAAATAAAGATTGGCCAATTCTTTTTGTCATATTAAGAAAAGCGCAAGGATGATCATGGCATGGTCAAAAACCCCCACGACATAGCTCGGCAAGAAGTGATGCGCATGCATTTTCACTAACACGTAGCGCAGTTTTTACTGCATAGCCGCAATACGCACAGCGGCAGAGTATTGTGCAATAGTTTATAAGCTGGAATTTATGGTGCTTCCACACGATACGTTATGGTTGCGCAGCCAATTAGTAGTTTATTTATGAGTCAACGCTCCTATATTTGGCGGCAGAGAAAGCAAAAGCAAATTTTCAAATTTTGCCGCTTAAAGCCAGACTTCATGCTGTCAGTCGTGGAGAGGACAAAGGCGTGCACCCGAGGGGCGAGAAAAGAGGAATAGAACGAGGCTTAGAGACGGGCAGGCACGGAATGCCTGCCCAAGTAGGGAGCGGGAGTCACGTGTCAGCGGGAGGGCAGGCAGAATCCGCGATTAATCTCCCCGTCCCCCCACAGCGTGACTCCTTCCCGCGGAGGCGAGCTTTGAAAGGTGGCCCCGCAGCCGGGCACGCACGCTGGCCTTAAGCGATCATTTTCCTAATGGAAGGCCGAAAAACTGCTTCTTCGCACGCCAGCTAGACGGCTGGGCGGCAGCATGCACTTTGAGCCCCGAAAGCTTGTCTTCTGGCGCCAAGCAGCGCTGGGAAAGGTTTATAAAGGCGCCTCGGGCCTCATTCCAGTTCAGGCGGCCTCTGGCGGGACGAGACTTGGCCGCTCTGCCTGTCGCCGCAATGGGATGGAACTTGTATGGTGCACGTAGAAACTGTTTTTGCTTTCGTTTTTAATACAATGCATACCTTTATGAACCCGACAGGTTTTTGGGGGTTTGTTCAACCGCAGTTTAAAACCCCCACTCATCTTCATTAAGAACGGTACAGGAAGGAGGCGAAGTAAACAAACGCACACGCACGCACGCGCATCTGCGCTCACACAACGACGGCTGTCACGCACCGCTGACGTCACGGCCACGTGGCTGATGCAACCACCGCCAATACGGAGCTCGCCATTCGGCTTGTTAGGTCGCCTAGCTCCGTGAGAGTCTGAAGTAAAGCTTGGTGTCGGGGTTGTTGGTATCCATACGTGGTTTTAAACGGAGATCTCTGAAATGTAAAAGGGGCTACCCCTCATGGTACCGGACAGAACTGGTAATGTACGGGCTGGCGAATCGTAAACGTGGGAGTGAAAGTATATACACAAAGGACACCACTGTGCGTATTCGTCACATTCATGTGCAATTGATCTCGTAGACACTCGTCTCTTTTGCCAACGACGTCCCTTTCCAACAACAGCTATACATTTCTGCCCGCTCTGTTTATTCCGCGTTTGTCCCTTGTGAATTTCAGCTCTCTCCATTTAAACGTATCTGTAAGAGTCCACCTGCTTGTCACTTTAGTGCAACAGCATCACTAGGCATCCTGGGTGCGTGCGTGACATAGGGCACGAAGAAGCAGAGATCGCCTGTACACAGCGCAGCTACATGTTCAGGCTTTTGTTAGTGGTGTTGCCATAACCTATATATGTCTCATTCTGAAAATAAAACATAGTTGAAAGTTAGCGCCTGTAACTGTACTTGACGCCCTTCGTCCAAACGTTTTCGCGGTTAAAAGCCTTGAGCATCACTAGCCGACAAACTTGGTTTTTGCGGTAGTCTGCTTAAAGCCGATCGTACTTTCCTGAGTAGAAAGGGCGTGCCGAACGGAGTGCGCAAATGTCGAAACATATACACTTGAACTTCTGGACATGTAGAAGGAAGAGAGCGGAGGGGGAGGAATCGCGATGACCCGACGTCAGGCCTAACATCACGTTTGAGGTCCGAAGTCGTCAACACGTACCCGCAGATGAACGCACAATGAGCTCGAGGTTGTTTGTCATGTGCGCAGTACTTCGTCCGTGAAGTAACCCGCAGGACAGGACTGGCGTTACGTGTTTTCATGACGTTACAGCATCGAAAGTGGACCCCACGAAGCAGACTTCCTTCGGAAATTTATTAAAAGACGTCGCAGAGATTGCCCCCGCTTGGGCTATAACTCTGGGTACGGGCGACAGTCCCTCCAGGCACAGCCCTAGAGCTCGTCAGGACAAGGGACCACGCCCTATGTGCCATTACGGTTTGCGGCCATTACCTTGTTCTGCTTTTTGGACCTGTACACAAAATGCCACAGCAAAGCCTTCCGCACTAAATCAAGGTCACCTTTTCACCCTAAAGCAGGGGGGGGGCTCTGGAAGCAGTGAAGGGAACAGAAGAAAACGGAGACCACCCATACCAAGCATTTATGTCATTAAAAGCGCGAGATGGATATTCGTTGTCCATCTCTTCCGCCGCCTTTTTAGACCTTTGTAGAGTCGTGGGTTTAGTTGGTACAACGCCAGGATAGCGCCCGAGGGTGAGCATGTAACCCAAGTTGAAACGCACCGCTATTCTGTGCCAGTGCTTGCGACTATGTATGGTTCTCGTGTTATTCCTCCTCAAGGCCCAGCACGCAAACAGGCGGTGAAACCTTACCGCTGCAGTTGTGAAAAGGAAACATGGGGCCTAGGAGGTTCCGTTGGGCACGGCGTCGGCGGGAGGATCAGGAAAAAGGATGCAGCGTGTTTTTTTTTTTTTTTTGACCGCTGCAAATAAAGGAAGTGAAGACGCTATCTGGCCAAGTGCGAAGACGGGCGGCAATGCCAACTGGAAGTGATCTTTCTTTGTTCCTGTCTAACCCCAATTGAGGTTAAAATTGGCATGTCAGCCTTAAGATAGGAAGTTACAAAGGGAGGGGGGGTTCTGACGTCGTGGGGGCCCACATAAGATTTACCGCGGGTCGCAGATTGCAGACCCCTGCCTTAGATGAATTACTAATAAAATAATGTCGTTTGCGTTCCTATCGAGACACGTTATTGATGTATTTGGGTTTTCAGAGACCATAAAAGTTCATTGTCGATTGTTTTCCGATCGCGTAGTAAACCTCGGTTTTAAACGGCATGTAGAGGACATGGAAATGACCCTTAAATGCCTCTGCAGGGTAGTTTAAGGCTGTAAGCATTACTGTAATGATACCAGGTTAGGCGCAGCCCCCTTGCTGACGTGAAACACTGAAGAAGACACGATGCAGCTATTTGGTGCTGCCATAAAGATGCTCTCCGTCGGTGCCATTTCGGGTACGAAACTCTGGTCTCTACTCCACCGTTCAGATGCCTACTCTAACCCTGGTATTCTCAGTCCTTCCTCCACTCTAGCCTCCAGTGGAGGAGAACCTTGAAATCGATTTCCCCATGCATAAGCAATGGGGAATCCTTCCCTTCAGCCAAGTGGAGGGAGCAAACGGAGTGGAGGAGGGACTCAGAATACGGCCCTAAGAATCACTCAGACAGGGGTCTTGTTATTGCTACATAGCAGAAGTTCGACGATATGTACAGCCACACTCCAACGACAGCCCCACTAGAGCACTGCACGGGCCCGGGCCGGCCCGAAAGCCCGGGCCCGACCCGGCCCGCGGGCCGGGCCGGGCCGCCCGAAGTCGATTTTTGGTGGGCCCGGGCCGGGCCCGGGCTCAATGCCGCGGGCCCGGGTTGGGCTCGGGCTCGACGCCGTGGGCCCGGGCCGGGCTCGGGCTCGACACCGTGGGGCCGGGCCAGGCTCGGGCTTGAATTCATAGGCACGGCCGTTAATAGGTCCGACGTGAAGTGTAGAAAAGAGCATCAAAATGAATATTCTTGGTTTATTTTTGCGCGATTCTTGCTGTTAGTTGTACGCATTGTTTCAAAAACGTGTTTTGCTAGGTCTGATGGCCACTATACTGCAATCTTAATGACATTTCTTGTACTGCATCAAGATATTATATATTGGTGTATAACATACCAAAGATACGATTACAAGTAATGCCCAAGAGGGGAAGGAATTAATTCAGATATCCCGGAGCTGTGCACGTATGTCTATGTATGTACACGTGTGTTTTAGATGTCGCACCAATCAAAATGCGGCTGCCGTGGCCGGGAATCAAACACGCGTGCCAGAGAAACACCACCGCTTAACAACCACTGCAGGTGAAGTATTTCAACGCGCGTACATACTCGTTGATTCAAATGCGTATCAAAAAATTTCAGCAATACCAACTTGTGGCCGAGACAACCACGTGAAGTTTCCAAGAGCCTGGTAATCAAAGGTGATGGTGTCTCTCGTCTAAGAATACGAGCTATTATTATGCCGATGTGGCGTGAACTGCAGACGGTGAAATCTAAACTACGCGCACTTCTAAACCCTTATTTTTTGCGTTCAGGTCATGACGTGCTTGTACAGACTAGATGATCCGTCTGATCGCCCGGAATATAATAAACAAACTTTCTTCAGCGTCAAAGACCGGGCCTGGTCACACACGCGCAGGCCCTCCCTAGGCCAAAAAATAAATTACCGGGCCGGGCCGGGCCTGGGCTTGAGATGGCGGGCCCGGGCCGGGCTCGGGCCAGACTCACTTATGAATGCTCGGGCCCGGACCGGGCTCGGGCTAGGTGTTACGGGCCCGGGTCGGGCTCGGGCTTCGCGAAGCGGGCTCGGGCCGGGCTCGGGCCTTAAAATCAAGCCCGTGCAGGGCTCTAAGCCCCACCACGTTTGCCTACCTATTCACACGTTTAGCTTGCTTCTGCGGTTTCTTCTGGAGTTACATTAGGGAAACGCTTACGAGCTCTTTACGCCACTTTAGGTTTGTCCCCCGCCGCGGTGGCTCAGTGGCTCAGGTGTTGTGCTGCTGAGCCCAAGGACGCGGGTTCGATTCCCGGCCGCGGCGGCCGCATTTCTGATGGAGGCGAAAAGCGAAAACGCCCGTGTGTTCGAGATTTCGGAGAATGTTAAAGATCTTCAGGTGGCCGAATTTAATCCAGAGCCCTCCAATACGGCGCGTCTCGTCGCCTGTATTGGAAGTGAGCGCGAACACAGGCGGCGCTGCGAAGCGCGCCTCCGTGACGTCAACTTAGGGATTTTCGCATTTTTCGTCTGCTTCACTCAGGATCGCTCTCCCTGCTGTTTCTTTGCGCTCGGTCAACGTCTGATGCTTGTCCGCACCAGAATTGGCGTGTGGGTAACTTTTTATCATAATAATAGGCTTAAAATCGCATACACTAGCTCATGGTGTCAATTAAAGTATAGTTTTGGATACCGCTACGGGAGAAACATTGCCGGCGCCACCCCATTCCTTGCGAAGCCGGTCCTGTGCGGAGCGCGAAGAGTCGGAGCTAGGCGTCAGCTTCTCATGTAATCATTCGAACAAAAGGAACAGTCAGCTACTAATAACCGACAACAGCGAAAATGGAAGACGAAAACAAATTCTAGGCCTTCAGGGCTGTCGGCTTTGGCAGAAGGCATCACGATTCTCGGTAATCATATGTAAGGTAAAACAGGTTTTGCAACCTTGCCGAACGCTCGAACGCGTTTTGTCACATCACTTTACGTTGTCAAGGCATGACAGTTTGCCGACATGCACTATAGACTGCAAAAACTGTAGGTTGAGTTCCAAATAACCCAGTGTGGATATACGCGCGTGCTGATTCTATACCAGGCATCTAACCAGTATGGAGGTTTATTGAGCAAAACGAGTCACGTCTTCGTTACATTTATAGTAACACATATATGTTTGTTAAGACCTGGAGGGATATATTGGAACATTTTGCACAGCCATATCTTCCCGATATTCGGATATGCGTTATAGGAAAACTGCACTCAAGAGGAGGAGGAGGAGGAGGAGGAGTAACGGGATGAGGGGAAAACTTTGTTTAACAATTAAATCCATCTGGTTAGTGGGCCGGGTCCTCAGTCCAGGACAAAAGAGTAAAAGTAATTTTCTTCAAGTCATAGAACGCCATCCCGAGTAGAATAGGATTTGTTCTTCGCGCCTGGAAGGGTTGAAAAGCAATAAAGAGCTACTTGGAATTCTTCTTCGGTTTCGAGTCTTGTAATATATGCAGGTATACTATTTATTACGTTAGTTAGCGAGTATATCATGTCTTCAACACCGTGATCATGTCATCATTGCTCGAGTTGAGAGTCAGTTCGTTATGATAACGATATAATTACGATAGAAATTCGGAGCACAAAAGCCGCCTTCGAGTACTGTAGACCACGTTGTTTAGGGCGCGATCGTAGTGGCGTAGCACAAACCTTCTCATTGTATTTGCATGTGAATAAACAAAGCACGCTGCGGATATGCACCTTCTTGCACGCAGCCGTAATCAAAGCCAATTTGTGAAGAAGGGAATGTATGCCATACAAAATGAAGGAAATATCCACACGACCTTTGTGAGGCTCCCAAACATCCCGAAACCTCCTAATAAGAAGTTGGTGACGGTGCAGAAAAATTAATGCGTTGGGCAGAAAAAAAAAGCAAGAAGCATTAATCCGATACAAGACAACAACGGAAGAAACAGAACAAAGCCGCTTTATTTCCTGCTATGCGATAAGCGTGTAGAGGCCGCCGCTTGGTACGTAGTATTAGACTGTTGAGTCTTCATAGGAGCATCTCAAAAATACTGCAGGGAAGCCTACGGATTTTGAGTACTTATCGAGAAGCTCTGATCGCTGATCCTCGCGACTAAGTAAGAAAGGACGAGTTACACACGATCTTCTGACCGATACTCTGAAGAAAGTTGTTCTCTATCTCTTCGTGTGTTGCAAACTTGTGGGGGATACAGCTTCAAATTATTCAGATGCGTCAGAAGCTGGTAAAATAACTGAGTCGCTAGAAATACGCTTTTTAACTCACTACAGCAACGAAGCGGGCGATTTCTAGCCCAGGCACTGTTGCCCCTCACAAGCGGAGTGTAGCAGACGACAGCGGCGCGAATCCCTAAGCCGACGTCAGAGCCAGGGGGCGCCACTCAAAGATCTCACCGCCAATAGCGTCGGTGAGATAAACCTCACAGTAAACAAATTTAGGTTTGTCTCCGGCCGCGCTTTATAAACTACACATCCACTCTGGCTTCATTGCACTGGGCGACATTGGCGTCACTGGAGATGACGTCAAGGCGACAAGTTAAAGAAACAGGTGAGATGAAAGTGCCATTGACTTCGTTGTAATACGGTGTTTCGAATTTCTGTGCCATTGACAACTGGAGGAGTTTGATGCAAAGTCGAACCCTGATTTTACAAAGCTGGCGGGAAATGCTTTCGGAAAACGGAAAATCTGCAAAAAGTAAGAAATCTAGAATGAGGCAGCAATTTATTTCCCGGTGACAAGGTCTGTTATTTTGCCTTGGGTGTACGGCTGATGAACACAGCCGTTACGCACTTTTTAGAAGCTTGCGATGCTATGACTGCGATAGATAGGGTTTGTGAGATCGCCTCGGGAGGTCGACGACATCTACTGCCTGGCTAGCTGTTGGCACACAACCTCGGTGCCCGTGCCGCCATCTTGCGACACATCTACTGCACTAGCAACGAGGTTCGCAATTTCAACATCCTCAAGACTCCCGCTAGTGGCCATGTCTGCACTGGCAGCACCGTTGAAGTAGTCGGCCGAGTTTACGCCAAGTGGAACGACGTCCCTTTTTTATTTTTCCACTTTCTACCCATTCTCCTAAAAAAATACTTCGTAGAATTCGGTTAGATAATCAATTTTGTTCGAACATTAAGTTGACAAATACATTTAAATTCCACGACCAAATCTCGCTGAGCCAAAATTTGTCCGCAAAATCGAATAACTAGCAAAATCAGTGTTAAACTGCGTTTCTTCTTTCTCTGCAAGTGGTGAGAAGCGGTGAATCCCATATCTGACAACAGCCGGTCTCGAATTCGCGCGCTGTCGACAGTGAGCCAATTTGCTCGTACAATAGAGAGCGGGTCTCAGATTTCGCTAGAGATAGCTGGCCGGTCTATAAACCCCATAGCTAGGGCCCCGGCATCCCCGGGGAGACGCCAGCCGGCTTGTCCAAGGCACACGCCAGCCCAGCTGGAAGCCTGCTGTATGTTCTGCCCGCAGGGACTCCGTTGTTTGGACCAGCAGGGAATCGGTAATCGGGTGTTATTAGAGCTTACAGTCATTCAATGACAGCTTCTAATGTCTCTGTATTATTTGCTGCAAGTGTGGCGGAAACGCGTCGTCAATTTTCCTTTCCGGCGTAGTATCGTTAAAGGAGCCATGAAGAGAAAATACAACTTCGTTTAATTTGAAAGAACTAGGACTCAGTATCTCACTCAGCTCCATTACAGCCACAAAAGTTGTTTTTTTTAACGAAAAAAAAAGCAAGAAGTATTTAAAAACTCTCAAATTTTGCGCCACAGTGACGCGTTATGAGCAAGAGTGACGTCATACGGGCCAACAATAAAACATAATTTTCAGTGCGTTAACTGCACGTTAGCTTTCAAGTGATGCGGTCAAATGGAACTAGAGGCCCCATTACAGACGTCCAGTCATGTGTCGTCGCGACAGGCGAGTTAGGCGGCCGCCAATCGCACAAACAAGGTTCCGTGACGTCATAGAAAAGTTGCGGGAAATTGGCTAGGGCGTCGCGACTGCTTCACACGTTTTCTTTAATATCTCCGTTATTTGTTCGAAGATTGCGATGATATTGGTATCATTGTTATCGGGACTACGCAATATTTCTAATAAACCCAACTTGTGTTTTGTCTTCATGGCTCCTTTAAAGGGGTGTTTTAAACGGTGTTAAAAACATTCTGCAGAAATTCAGAGAATTTTCTACTAATGCGTAGCATCCGCTTGTCTTGAGTGTGGCTTTTTACAGTCAAATTTTGGGCTTTCCTAAATCCTGTCCGACCAATTATCTGAATTTACGCTATCATAACGATTCGAAGTGGAACATTTGCGAAAGCTGCTTTATTGTGAAAATGCTGTGCGTTACACGGTTCTCCATTTTGCGTAGTTTTATATTTTTATTAATTTTTTAGTTAATTTTTTAGTGTTTCAAGATTTCTTTCTACCAATCACCTCATTCACACTAATATAACTATCATAGGTGGAATTTCCACAAAATCTGCATTACTGTGAAAATGCAGGTCGTTATATGGTTTGCGATTACCCGTATTTTTTTATATTTTGTTATTTATTATCTTTTTCGCAATTTTGTGCGACCGATTATCTCCATTTGCGCTATTATAACGACTACAGGTTGAACTTTCCCTAAATATGCATTATTGTGGAAATGCAGTACGTTACACGGTTCGCCAGTTTCCGTAACTATTTCATATTTTTCTTATTTTTCCTTTTTTGAAATTTGCATCGACCAGTTATCTCCGTTTACACTGTTGTAATCATTACAGGTGGAACTCTCGCGAAATCTTCATTATTGTGGAAATGCCATGGGTTAAACTTTTTTGCCATTTTCCGATGTTTTTAAAATTTTTTTTTTGTTTTTTAGTTTTCAAAAATTTCCTCCAACCAATTATCTCAATTAACGTTATTATGACTATTGCATTTCGGGCTTTCGCGAAATCTGCATTATTGTTGAGATGCAGGGCGTTACACTATTCGCCATTTTCCGTAGTTATTTTAGATATTTTTCTTATTTCTTTGACTTTTCAAAATTTCGTTGAACCAATGATCTAAATTTGCGCTATTATAACGATTACGGGTGGAACTTTCGCGAAATCTGCAAAATTGTGGAAATGCTGGGCGTTGCACGTTTCTCCATTTTCCGGGATTTTTTTTTTCATTTTTATTATTGTTATTTTTTAGTTTTTCAAAATTTTGTGCGACCAGTTGCCTCCATTTACGCTATTATGGCGACTACGGTGGAACTTCAGCGATATCTGCATTTTTGTGGGAATGCAGGGCGTTACACAGTCCCGGCTGTGTGTGTGTGTGGGGGGGGGGTGTATTAAGGAAAGAATGCTACGCATTAAAACGATACAATGCGTCAGCGGCTGAATCAAAGTTCACTGCGCGCGATCACGCCTACAGCGGCAAGTGCGCCAAACAGCGTGGTTGTGTCGTCTTGCGGGATCACTTGAGTGCGGGTCTAGTTCGCGATCTCGGCCCCAAATGTGAACTACAGCTCGACAAACTTGGTTTAACAACGTTCAACCACGGTAAGTTGTACTAAGCGGTACACCGATGACAAAGCATCACTTAACCTTCATAACTACGCAATACAACTTCGCAAGATACTCAATAACTTTACAGTAATTGGTAGTTACAGTACGAGTAGCGTCAGAAAAAGCTAGACATGCGGGAAAGGAAGGGAATTGACAAGAAAAAATGAAAGGAAAAGCAGTCCAACCCAAAGGTGAGCGCAGGGTGCTCGATCATGAGGGAAAATCGATATCAGACAAGCTTTCAACCTATCCAGATTCTTTCTGAAGAAAGGATGGCGGGAAAGCAGCTATGTGATAAAAACCTCCTGCTGTGGAGGCATTAAAAGCAAGCTTTGTGAGTTCGAGTGCCAAAAATCTTCCTCTAACAGCGTCTGTCTGGAAGTCAGAAGAGTGCCCGCGCACGACCGGTGCATTTGGAGATATCCGCAGCCTGTGGTAGTTTCACCGCGTTGGCGGACATGCTCAGAACCCCGAAATGTGCCATTTATTTCTTACTGTCGGCGGAACTAATGTACAAAAAATATACAAAAAGAATAAAAAACGGAGGCAAAGCGGTTCTGGACGTTCTAAGTTTCGAGTCACTCATATCGGCGTCGCATGTATTGAACCGCACCAGCTATTATTATTTTTGCGCGTTCAGAGCTGCGGTATGCTAATTATAAATGACATCACTCATTCTGCATGCGACATTTCAGCACATTCAAAGAGGTTGGATGAGATTGTTTTTATTTTTTTTTATTTTTTGTTTGGCGCCAGAGAAAATACTGGCTGCGCTGTGAGAATTTGAACATTTTGTTATTTTGCTTCATGTACGCTTTCATTTGTTCCTGATAAATTTCGCTACTTTTTTACTCCAGAGTTTGACTCTGGATGTTAACGGGACTTTGCAGCTTTGAGGTCAACGGGTGCCACGAATCAAACCAGAACCTAAGGCTAAAATGATAACCATGATTTCATTCTGAAAGGAATATAAAACGTTGTTTTGTGCCTAGAATATCTTTCCGAAATGTCAACCCGACTTAGGTTCAATTTCGAAAGCAAGCAGGCACTTTTTGTTTCAGACTACTCCAAAAACGATCCGGTTACGCCGGAGTTATGAGAGGCGCTCAAGTTGAGGAATGCGTGATAGTGAAACCACACGGGGCTCTTTAACGTGCGTCTACGTCTCCTTAAACGAGTAGTGACACGAAATTTCAAAGCTGAGATAACTACGCGAAATGTTTCCTTTTTATCTAGAGATATCTCCCAGCAAGTTTCAACAGGAACCGTTCACTATAACGTATTTTAAATCCATTTTAGTCTTTGCCCACATGAGAAAGCCCACAGTGGGACAGCATGGCACCATCTGCTTCTTGCCCATAACTGCCGACGTCGGGACTCCCGTGACGTACCCGACGCGCTGGCTCCGGTTGGCGCGCGCTGCTACGCCATGTGTATCCCGTCATGGTATCGGGACTGACGTCATGCTGCCCAGGCGCGTTTGGAATGGAGAAAATCTCGGCCGGTCTGGGAGCGCGCGTGCGCTCACTCGCGCACGCGTCCAGACCGCCAGCGGTGCGACAAGAATGGTGACGTCACGGACACCTTCTGTCATGGCGGCCGCTCGGCGTTCATTTTGCCGAAACCGAAACTGACACGAATAAACGACGCCATAAATGATTGTTTGCGCTGCTATCGACCGTCTAATGTGCCATTCTATGATTAGTGAGCTGATATGCTCCCATAGCTACGAAAAAGACGTAAACGAAAATTTCGTGTCAGTACACTTTTAACAAGGCCGGAACCTTCGTGATCAAAATCAATTGTTATTTTCTCTCTCTCTCTCTCTCTCTCTCTCTCTCTCTCTCTCTCTCTCTCTCTCTCTCTCTCTCTCTCTCTAAACGTATAAAGTGCTTTTGTATATTTCTCCGAAAATCGACTCGTCCGCTACCTGTGCGCGACAAAGAGACGGGCGGTGCGATTTCTCCGGTTAAAGCCACAAGGGTGGCGCGTCATATATAAACAGCTCGTAGAGAGCTTGTAGCAAATCTCAGCGTCAACAATCCCGGATCCGATTAAAAGAGAAACGGGCGCTTTCGCCTTTATTTTTTCCGCCGCGAGAAACCGCTGGAGCAGGTCCCTGGGGTTCCATTTCGCTCGTCGTAAATCTTAGCAGGATTAAAGCTACAAGACCCGCGACTTTTCTCGCCCCCTCGAGTGGCTTCAAGCACGCACAGGCACCAGGGGAAGCAAAACATCCAAACAAACTGTTTAAGGAAGATTGTTGAGAGAGAGAGAGAGAGAAAAAAAAGCTAGACAGGAAGAATCCCGACATTTTGCGGGAAAAGAATAGCGTTTTAACGGCCTTCTTTAACGCCATTTTTTTTCTTTCTTCTACGCGCTCGACGCGATATTGTCTTAAGAGAGTTCCTTCCTTGCTGCGTGTCTGAGGGCGCGTCTTTTTTCCGGGGTCTTTGAGATAACGCCGTTTTGGGGCCATAAGCTGACATGACGAGACTCCTATTTATTTTCTAGCCTACGTGATACAAAAAAAAAAAAAGAGACCAGTAGGAGCCGTATGAGGGAGAACAATCCTAGAGGAGTCTATGCCTCGCTACCTATGCCCGCACCAATCCGCTTACGACGGAACAATCTGGGAGCAGCGCCAGAGCTACGGATATCGGCCCCTTCCTGCAACCAGGATCTCTCTTCGCTAGGCGGCCGTCTTTGGCTTACGCCTACTTTGGCCGCTGCTCTTCTATTCCTGGGTTGTACTACACTTGGTCGCCGTAGCCCACAGCTGCATCCGTGTTGTGTTTCCCGATATTTTATTTCACGCATTCTAGCACACATAGGGGCACTTTGACCCGCCGTTCTTGTTTCATATTTTCTTCTCAGCAAACTAAAAGAGTACACACATGACCAAAAGAGAGAGAAACGCCCGCACCGCGGAGATTTCTGACTCAGCACAGCCGGAACACGGAGAAAATACAAAGAAAATGCACAACAAACTAGCAACTGTGGCACACAAAAAAATTGTGGACGCATCTAAAAAGGATGCTCGGACCCGAGTACCTCTTCACCATGCCGGCAAGGCGGCGCCTCCCTACAATTGTTTTTGCCCCTCGAAGGCCGCTTTTGAAAGCAGATGTTGGGTTTTTTCTCTTTTTTTGGCATGTAGTAATAGCAGTTGCAGAAACCTGAGATTAAGCTGCAATGGATGAAGGCCTGACTATCAGTTCTCTGCACGTGGGTTTCTCAAAGTGACCTTCCCTTTCTTCTTTCCTGCCTGCCGACGCTTACCCCTACTGCTTCTCTCACCCTCTTCCTCCCATCTTCCTTTTTTTCCCTCCACAGCCTCCGCATAGCGAAAAGGATACGCTCTCGGGACTCAATCCGAATACTCCGGCGCTCTTGCAGCCTCCCAATATTTCATCGCCCATTGCATCACCATTTGTTTCGAGATGAACCGGCGGATGGATGTTTGTGTTCCGGAAAATGGAAACGCTGCACTTGGGCATACCGCTGCAGGCGAACACGGCTTAGATCCTCGTAATGCATTCCGTGTTTCCGGGGTGAAGTAAAAGAAAGTGGCCTTTTTTGTTTCAGATATTCGTTGCCCAGACCACGAGTTCTGGCTATCTCGGCTCGAACAGCTGGCAAAGGTCCCGAACAACGGAAGGGGCTTCCCTTCTATGGAGCAGCAAATCCTAATGCGTGTGTTCTTTCTTCCTCCCGTAGTAACCCGCTCTTGCCGAACATGTCTGCGGCCTGAACGTCACGGGTCTTGCGAAGGGCCTTCTTTATTTTAGGCGAAATTTTGTTACTGCACTTCATTTTATTATTCGCGTAAGTTCTATCGCCAAATAAAACCCTACGTAGTCTTTAGCCGCTTGTATTGCACCGCTTCTATTTTGAAGTATCAGTGATATGATTACACGATTGCTATACGTCGCTGCAACGGAATGTGAGGATTGTAAGTGCACCCGCTGCCGTACTTACAGAAGCAATAAAATGTGCTTTGAAGCGCCAAAACATTTGAGGATGTAGATTGTGTTTTACTCAAGACAAAATATTATGAAAAATAAAGGCCTGTCGAGAAACCTTTAGCAAGTAAATCAAACAATATTGATCGATAAGAGGTTTAACGCGCGGACGCTTCACCGGCGATGAGACGCGCCGTAGTGGAGGGCTCCGGATTAATTTTGACCCCCTGGGGGTGTTTAACGTGCGCCGAATTATCAAACCCAAGGGCGTTTTCGCTTTTAGCCTCCGTCAGAAAACGGGCCGCGGCGGCCGGGAAACGAAAATAAAACAATATTGCTCATTTTTGCATTACCACTAACACAAACGGCAACACTGGCCCCACCTCTTTACGCTCTATTTTTACCTTTTCCTTCTTTTTCTGCTTTTCATCTTTTTTTCCCATTGTTCCCCTTCCCCACGTGTAGGATAGTAAACTGGGCCACAGCCTCGTTGACATTCCTGCCTTTCCTTTACCTTTATTCCTTCCTTCCTTCTTTCGTAGCAAAATCCGCACATTACATCAGAGTGATGGGGCTTTGTAAACTTTGCGTTTATGGCCAATTTTTCGCCTCAAGCAGTTTTCTCAGCGCGTAGTTAAGCTTTGTTTAAGATCCTGGCGCAGCGGTTAATGAGCCTTTTCTGTGAGCCCGTGGCATCTGAAACTACACTACAGTTGTTATCGCTTTATTTATAGTCTTATCTATATTTTAATTTAGTTAAAAATTCGTCTATTAAATGGCTGAATGTGGCCCCGCCTAACCGACAATGTCATTCAAACCATCGCCCAAATTGGGATTGACGTTTTCTTTTTTCAGAGAGAGCTTCACGGGTGAACAATCCGCCGGGTTGCCAGGTTGGTTTCAGGTTTGACGAAAATGATCCTTCCCATCCATTTATTCTCTAAGAGGCTAAATCTAAATACATATTGTTCTCGTCACCGACACACTGTTTTCATTGAAGCGGGGAATTATACAGCACTGCGTCTTTAATTCGCAGCCTCGATGTAAGTTGTCTATCATGTGATCCCACGTTGGGATTGTTGGGCAAGCGAAGGTTAATTGCACGAAGCGGAAAAACCAAACATGATGTCGCCAAGCACAGGTTAGGGCGCCATTACAGGAGCGGGCCTGTGATGGCGCCCGAAGCAACAACTCGCAACGTGCGGGGGAGTGACTGGTTCCTCAATTCATGCAGCAATGCAACCTACCTCTAGTCAGCGTCCCGCAAAACGCGGAGTGCATTTTATGAATTTTGTGGCTGCATTCCTACCTAATTAGGCGGCTGCGTTGTCGTTTTAGCGGATCGTTCGCTGTGCTGTATAAGCTCTGTTCCAATACAAATTAATCCAGCAAAAAAGTCTTATTTTCCGAATTCAGCTTCGAAGTCAACAACTATACGGCCTTCTTTTCTGTCGGACCTTAAAAATGACGCCGGCGCCTCATTTATGTGTACTAGCTCTACAGCAAACAATCTTGTTCTTTGATTAATACGTTTCGTGTAACTTTTCAACGTTTGCCTCTTCTTGCTCACTTTTAATTGCCTATGATTAATTATAATTACGAATTTGTCTGTCATAAAACTGTGGATTGCGTTTGTTGACGTGCACGCTTCAATGTTTTTGTCTGCGGCGGTGGCAATTGCGCTGTTTCAACTCTTATTGCAATAGACGCCTTGTTAGATCGCTTCCTAAGCTGTCTATCCTGCTCTTTGTGAATTAGAACGCGCCCTATATTGGCAAGGTAATTTACATAAAAGTGTAATGCAATGTGGAGTAGCCTAAAGTCTTCGTCAGCCACTGCAAGCCCGTACTCTCTATTTTCACCACAAGTCTGAGTTGCAGTGCATTCGCGTATCGGATCGTCTTTGACGCGCGAAAGTTTGAAAACGCCGCTTATGCCAAGTTTATGAATCTGGCGCCTCTGTGTTTCTCTGATTTTTTTGTCGCGCACATTTCGAAGTACCGGAAAGGTGCTTGCACCCCTCCCCCGTGCTTGTTTTACTTATTTTTGTTGTAAATCTAGCCAGGTACATTTTCTTAAGGTCCTACTGGAAATAGCTGCAAATAAATGAATAACTTCGTATTCATTAAAATCGCAATCACATGGGCAATGTACTAGTGGTGTTTTTGAGAGTTTGTAAGTAACACCCTATTGATTTTGCTCTGTGCCAAAAAAAAAAAATCAGTTTCATTGCGAGATTACCTTAGATTGCCTTTATCACCTTCAAATATCAGATCGATATATTTTAGCTACTGTAAATAAATTATTGCATTAATATTAAAATTGGCAGTGTGTACGTAATGCGCCGATTGGACTAACCCGTGTAAGTGTTTCGTACTGTCCACGTCTGCGATTATACGACGGAATATATTTAATTTCATTTCTGGTACTATACGTTGGTGTTCCCTGTCCGTTGCCTTCATGTATGGGGAAGCAGCCGTCACACCAGGCTGCACGGTTCAGTAGTTTCATCGCGGCAGGCATATTTTCATTGTTTAGAAGGTTAACCTAACAATGAAATCGAGAAATATATCCTGCTTTCCGGTAGCAAAAGGTTCCTTTTCCCTACGCAGTGACGTTACACCTACTGACCGCAAATACCCGAAAAGTGCTAAGGGATACCCCGTATAGCCTGTTTTTGTCCCACAGACGTTGCAACATGGCGGACATGCCAGCGGATGATTAATGACGGCTCCTCTGTGAAGGCAGGAACTTGTTAGGCAAAGCGAAAAGAAGGGTTTTATCGCTCGTGTGGCGGCGTCAGTGGTTTTGTACTGTCTCCCGAACTGACGGCGACCATGACGGATGCCGCACATGTTCCGAGTCAACACTATAAGCTGATTGCGCGTCTGCGTTGAGGGCGCCGACCCGAAACGGGACGTCCTTCGCAGAGTGTGGTAGCCCGAAGACAGAACCCTTGTCCTCAGCGTGGCAGCGGCACCTTTGTATTGACGCTGGATTAAAAAGAACAACAAATTTCTCGGCTTAAAGTTGTCATGAAAGTGCATTTATTGAATTCGGCGCCGGCATTCAGTTATGGGATCATATTAAACAGCAGCAGCGATTCATTGCGGTAAGAGATGAAAGAAAACACGCCAGACCTAACAATGCGCGATCACCAAGTGTCCGATAAAATTAAGAATAAATTGGGCCAGCAACAACAACAAAAAAAAAACACAACCATGTACTAGTATCTAAGAAACATCTGGCTGTGCATGCATCAGATGCAGACGGTGTTTGTTCGAAGGAATTTTGTGGCACGAGCAAATTATAAATGGAACGGGCCAGGCTTCGCTGTAAGCACTAAACAGCGCGTCGACATGCACTCTTGACAGGAGTTCTGTCGCACCGACATCGTACTAGACGGTACAAGCGTATTTCGCAAAATGTGACTCTTAACATTTCAAGCTAACTTTGCTGGACTACCTTTCGCTACACCTGAGTTTTTACTGCTATAAAACGACCAAAGCAACACTGTACCGTACAGTACTGATCCGGCAGGGTTCTGCTGGTAGTGTTCCTGAAAACTTTGTTTGCGAGCATCATGCATAACGAGGTCAGCTTTCCATAGGCAGTCAATAGAGTCAATAAACAGATCCCCAATCTTCGGCGTCGTGTGCTACGTTATTGATACGCCTGTCAAACGATCCCATCTGAATGCATTATGAGACAAATGGCCTGTTTTTGCATCCTGATTATTGCAGCAAAATAGCCGACACCGGACAGGACGAAGTCTGATATTGACTCGCCGACCTTTCACAACAGCTATGCTATGCCAGTTATCTCGCGTTTTGCCAATAATGTTTGTTTGAAGCAAACCAATTTTCTTCGGTGCCATAAACATACATGATGTGGCCGAGATATTAGTAGGTCTAGCACAATAAAAATGTCATTTGGCAACGAACGGTTTCGGTAACCTTTCGAACATTGGGCCACACCAGAGGCGTTTCATTCACTACAATAAAATAAAATAAAATAAAATAAAATAAAATAAAATAAGTTAACAAACAACTATTTAGGAAAGCAGTTCTTCGTCAAGCCCTGCTTAGCTCTCATCGAACTGTTGTGATGTTTTGTTTTTACTTGCCCTCTTCAGTCGTCAGCGCATGCAGCTGTTGTGTTGACAGAAATAAATACGACGTGAGAGTAAGCGACGGCAGTTTGGTCCCCCTCCCACCCCGTGATATTTTCACTCCGGGCGTGCTAGTTGGTCAAGGGTTGCTATGGAGGCGGGAGGAGGGTGAGGGAAGACGATCGGCTACGGTCATGCTAATCATCCGACCGGCTGGCACGCCCATGAAGCAGCTAATGTCCGTTAATAGTATGATTGCTAGGGCAGTACAAAACGTCTTTCAAATACGTATACAACTTGAAAGAACGGTTCGTCGGACTGGTTCTCCGTTGCTTGTCCCATAGCAACGGCTAATTTAGGACTGGTCTCACATGCGAACATCCTGTTCTTGAAGCAAATCTTTTCGTATATCCGTCCTAGAAAAAAAAAACCCTTTTCCGCTGTCAAAGCGTTCCAGTAATGCAAGAACGTATTTGAAATGTGCTTTTTTTTTAACAGGGGGGAACGACAGCGAGGCCAACGAAGCGAGGAGTGTTACTCGGACCTTGAATCATGTCTCTCTCTCTCTCTCGATCTATCTATCTATCTATCTATCTATCTATCTATCTATCTATCTATCTATCTATCTATCTATCTATCTATCTATCTATCTATCTATCTATCTATCTATCTATCTATCTATCTATCTATCTATCTATCTATCTATCTATCTATCTATCTATCTATCTATCTATCTATCTATCTATGTATCTATCTATCTATCTATCTCTCTCTCTCTCTCTCTCTCTCAGCTTGCTACAAACAACACCCTTCCACTTGCGTCAATGCCTAATCAATTATTTGCCAAAAAACTTGTCTACGTGACCTTTGCCTCCTTCGCTTCTCTCCCACGCCCCTGTTAAAAAAACAATAGGCGAACAATCCCTCTCAGTTGTTCACACTGATCAGCTTGAAAGGCCGCCAGAGAGCCCAAACACAGAAGAAAACGAAGTCACAATCGGCCGTGTCCGGACAGGGTCGACCCGCAAACGGTAGCGGCATCAGCGGCCAGCAGCAGTGGCGCGTCCGCCGAGAGAGCCGATGTCGTCGTCGGTGGCGGGTCCGGACGGGCGAGCAGCAAGCAGCGGCGGCGGCGGCATCGGGGTGGTCACGTAACCGGTGGCCGCGAGAACGGCCCGTTCGTCACGCCGCATTAGTCCTGCTCGCCTCACGTGCGCTCCGAATACGCTTCTGCCTTTGCGAACTGCTGCTGCTGCTGCTGCTGCCGCTACGTCGCGGATTGTTCTGTTCTGTGTGTCCAGCGGGCGTCGCAGGCGACGTGTGCGCGTATTTTGCTGCCCGGCGTCACCAGCATGCGGGCAGCACTTGCCACATCGAATTGTTGATCGCAGATAACGAAAACAATTTTTTTTGAGCCTGTAATCGCGCTATTTAAACAGCGGCGCATGAACTCACTTCCAATTTCGTCACCTATTATACTTACCTGGTGCCGCAGTGAAAATATCAGGGGTGGGAGGGAGACCAAAGTGCCGTCGCTTACACTATGACGTCGAATTTATTGCGGCCAACACAACAGCTCGACTCGATTAGCACAGGACAGGAGCGGTTGGAGGTCAATGGGAGAGGCCTTCGCCCTGCAGTGGACCTGAGCAGGCTGATGGTGATGATGCTGATGATGATATACCCTATTTTCTTACGACACTTTCCCATTCAACAAGCGCAATCACATGATTAACACATTTGACCATTTATGGAGCCATGTCAAGGTATATACGTACTTGTACCTAAATGGTGTGTAATCATCTGAATGGACTTGTATCATTGACAGCGCACATGCCCGGTAAATTAACGTCGCTGGCTGTCACCTGAGCATTCGGTGTACTCACCAGCAGAGTAGTATCTCTTTTCAACTGACAAGGCAGCTGGGTCTTTGGCACGCTATGACATTTCCGCTGGGTCGACAAGATTTTTTTGTTGCCCAATCGAAAGGGAGACCTTTTGTCTTAAAGGAGCCATGAAGACAAAATACAAGTTGGGTTTATTAGGAAGACTGCTTAGTCCCGATAACAATGATACCAATATCATCGCAATCTTCGAACAAATAACGGAGATATTAAAGAAAACGTGTGAAGCAGTCGCGACCCCCTAGCCAATTTCCCGCAACTTTTCTATGACGTCACGGAACCTTGT
Organism: Haemaphysalis longicornis; assembly: GCF_048455015.1. Taxonomy (NCBI): domain Eukaryota; kingdom Metazoa; phylum Arthropoda; class Arachnida; order Ixodida; family Ixodidae; genus Haemaphysalis; species Haemaphysalis longicornis. Next base: position 207,494,599 of record NW_027526295.1, read on the forward strand.
TTGTGCGATTGGCGGCCGCCTAACTGACCTGTCGCGACGATACATGACTGGACGTCTGTAATGGGGCCTCTAGTTCCATTTGACCGCATCACTTGAATGCTAACGTGCAGTTAACGCACTGAAAATTATGTTTTATCGTTGGCCCGTATGACGTCATCTTGCTCATAGCACGTCACTGTGGCGCAAAATTTGGAAGTTTTTAAATACTTCTTGCTTTTTTTCCTTAAAAAAACATCGTTTGTGGCTGTAATGGAGCTGAGTGAGATGCTGAATCCTAGTTCTTTCAAATGACACGAAGTTGTATTTTCTCTTCATGGCTCCTTTAACACTGCCGGCATCCCGGTTCCATAGACCTGCGGTTTGTGAGGCCACCGTTTGATATGTAATCTTAAAGGTAACTTTTCGGTCGGAATCACTGACACCTTCGCCTCGCGTTAGCTCCATACACATGTCGGCGTGCCTTGATCTTTCTATGGACTCGCCGCGGTGGCTCAGTGGCTAAGGCGTTGCGCTGCTGAGCACGAGGTCGCGGGTTCGATTCCCAGCCGTGGCGGCCGCTTTTCTGAAGGAGGCGAAAAGCAAAAACGCCCGTGTGTACGAGATTTCGGCGCACGTTAAAGATCCTCAGGTGGTCAAAATTAATCCGGAGCCCTCCACTACGGCGCGCCTCATCGGCTGCGTTGCGTCGGCGCGTTAAACCCTAAAATCAATCAAATCAAGATCTTTCTATGGAGCGTTTCAGTGTTGTCACGGGTCAAAAGGCCTTGAACGTCGCAATTACCGCCTTCCGCCTTGTAGGCGTTATTGGCTCGCCTTTAACTTTGAAATGGAACGTGGTAGCGCATGCGACTAGGGTCGGCATTGCGTTGCGAAGAACGCCGCCCGATCCCACCACTACCTATTTGCGTTCCTCATTGAAAATCGTAGATAGAAGTTCAAAAATAATAATGAAATAATATCGTTGCGTATTCGCACGTTCTGCAATTTTAGCTAAGAGAATCTTGCTAACCTACACAGTTTTTTTTTTCTGTACCCCGTTCGCTCTTAACCTACTATGGAATATTATTATTTAGGGAAAGGCTCGTACGAGCCATTGGAAGGTGGCCTCGAACGACCGCACTGTCGACACGACTGGTACAAAAACCTATGTGTACCCAGTGTGCGAGCCGAAGAAGGAATTAATGATTACGAAATGATGGACTGGTGATTGACAGTAACGATAAGTAGGATGGCAATAATGGGGATTAAGATGGATTCAGGTAACTCAAGTATAATTAAGAACGATTAAGTTAAAAATAACGGTAAATTAAGATGGATTCAGGATGGCGAGCTATAGGTGGGTTTTAGTGGATGTTGACGGAGTTCTAAGATGGTAAAATAGTGGGAAAGTAAAATAGCGTGACTGCTACGCGGGCGGGTAGACGCGTGTACATACAAGGTAACTGTCACAATTGTGCAGCCGGAACCGGAACCGGGGCGGTTCCGGTTCCGGTTCCGAAGCGATTCATGCAGGCGTTTTCCTTCAACGCACTTAAAGGGGCCATGCAGACAAAATACGAGTTTGTTTTGTTCGAAAGATATAGTGTTTTCTAGGGCCCTAAACGCTTGTTCGGCAGCAAAGGATGCTTTATTCACTAAGAAATTAAATATTTTAAGTCAAAATTTCAATTCACCCGATTAATCGTATGTTTTCGTGGCGTCGACAATGACTTATTAAGAGCAGAGCCTGAAAACTAAATATAGTCTGCTGACCAGGACTGCTCCAATCTCACAGGTGCTCGTTTGATTATCTTGTTTATCGCCCACTTTTATAGATGGCGCTGCAATATCGCTGAAGGTCCAGTCTTCGCACTTTACTTCTGGCTGGACTTCTACACCGGCCGTATTTTTATTACGGTTCATACTGATCATTTCCTAAAACTTAAGCTGTGACCCAACAAACATTGTGCCGTTAGCGACCGTGCCGCTTGTGTCGGTCAGTGTTGTCTCACACAAGTCCAGCGCGTCCGACGGCTGTGTTAGCGGTCAGCCGGCAAAGTGCCGTACTAACTGCTTCGGTGCTTACGTGTTTGTTCATAACTTTAATTGTTCACCCCCCAATTCTTACTACTATAAATACAAGGTGCCCTACATTTATGCGCAAATAGTTTTTCGGCAAGCTTATAATCCCTGCCTAAGTTGCGTTTGTTTTCGCCAGCCTCAGCCAATCGCACAGCAGGGCTTATGACATCATAGCTTCTGTTGCGGGTAATGAGCTAGTGGGTTGCATGGCCATTCCCTTTTTTCCTAATTATGCAGCTTGTTTGAGCGATGTTTACGTTGAAAGTGGTGTCAGTATGATTCTAACGACGCAATCTCTCGAATGAACCAAACTTGCGTTTTGTCTGCATGGCCCCTTTGAGGGGGACTCACCTGTTTACATTCATACGAAACTTAGTACTTCATGACCCAATGGCCTAAAAACCGTCGTGTACCTGTACGAGAAGTTTTGCCGATCCTTGAAAATGCTACAACGGCCTAGGCTGCTTATTTTGGAAATATGCCACTTCTGTACTGAAATAAAGAAATTTATCGCTCCCTTTCTTGACGGCTAGCGTCGTCTAGTGAAAACTAAATGAACTAAAACACATTTTTTGTTTCTTTTGATTTCCGCAAAGAAATTGTATATTTCTAAACGAAGCAAACTAGGTCATCAGTAACATTTTTATGGATCTGTAAAAATTTTGTATCGGTACACGATGCTTTTTAAGCCAGTGGGTTATGGATTTGTAGGCCTCATAGGAATGTGATCAGGCCAGTCTCGATTAAGCAGACTTAATCAGAAATATTTTCTGTAATTTCCACACATACGGAATTGATTTTAGGCGTAAATCTGGAGAGGATTCTCCACCTCAAATCTTACATTGCCTGGAGACGGGCACACGTCATATTGTGTGGCAAAGACAAAACCTTTTCGTTTTAGTATTGATTTAATAAGCACCTTGAAATAATTACGGCAAGTTGGAAATGTCCTTACTTTGCGTACCTTGTGCCACTTTGCTCACAACACGTTACGCCACGCAGTACCACACGCCCAAAAGCTTGAATTATTCAGTTACATACTTTGTGCTCTTTTATGTGCAGGCAAGTACGCTTGCGCAGTAGTCTCACATCTCACATTCTTATTTTGTTAATACACACCCGCCGTGGGTGGAATCAAGCACGTAGTGCCCAGCACCTCACGTGGATTTCTGAAGTTGCCGATGAAAGTTCTCCATGACTGACAGGCCCGTATCGTTGTGTCACATCTCTCCCAAAGTGGACCGCGTTCGCACGCGCTAGAACCCGCGCCAACCGGCCTCGCGAACTCGACGCCTGTAGCGTGAAGTCGGCGTCTGTGCTCTGCACTTCAGCCGCTAACGCACGGGAACTGGTGAGTGAAAGAGCACGAGAGAGATCGCGCCGCGAACGTTGGGCAGAGCGTTGTCGAAGGTCGAGATGGCCGAAGCCGGGCGCTCCTCACGAGGCGCACGCTCACGTGCGCTCGGTGTTTTAACAGCAGAGCTGGTTAAGCTTTCAGTTCCGCCGTAGAACTTTACCAGAAAGCTCAGCCCGAGCGCATGAGAGAGAGAGAGAGAGAGAGAGAGAGAGAGAGAGAGAGAGAGAGAGAGAGAGAGAGAGAGAGAGAGAGACTTTATTGTACAAGGCAGTTAAGAGGGTGGGGTGGCCGGTGGCATGAGCCTGACGGCGACAGCGGTGGCTCGGTTCACCAGGGAGATTTGGATCCCCGGATCCGAGCTACCCAGCGCCCCCTCCCACTGCTCGTCACACGCTATGGAGGGGAAGCGATCATTAGGACATGCCCACATGGAGTGCGACACGGTGGCTACAGCACCGCACGAAGGGCAGTTGGGGTAGAGAAATAGTGTGGGGGGATATGATGCAGCACTGCACGACATGAAAGAGTGTCGGTCTGCAAGAGCCGCCATGTGCGTTCCTGGGAGTTATTAAGGCTGACATGAGCGGGGGGAAACGTTCGGCGGGAGAGACGGTAGTGTAGGACCAAGTCGTGATAGCTGAGAAGGCTATCTCGAGCCGATCTGGTACCGTGTGAGGGGACAAGACTGGGGCCCGCTCGGATAGTGAGTTCTCGAGCCGTAGCCTGGGCCGCCTCGTTACCCCCCCCACACCGGTGTGGGGGGTTACCCCTCACACCGGTGTGGGCCGGGGTCATGATGAGTGAGCGCGTGCTTTCTGATGAGCGCCTGGTGTCGTTCAGGCCTGAGCGTGGGCTTGCGCCACGTGAAGAGCTAGCAAAAAAATATCAAGAACAAATACCGAGCGCACGTGAGCGTGCGCCGCGTGACGAGTGCCCGGTGGTGGCCCGCTCGACCTTCGAGAACACTCCGCCCAGCGTTCGTGGCGTGCTCTCTCGCGTGCTGGTCTCATCCTCAGTTCACGTGCGTTCTCGCCTTAAGTGTGGAGCACAGACTCCGAGTTCACGAATCCGGTTGCCGCGGGTTCTTGCTAACGTTGTGTATTTTAGAAGAGATGTTAAAGCGTGCGGACAAAACGTTCCGGGTCTGCTGGTCATGGAGAAGTTTCAGCGACAAGTTCGGAAATTCATGAGAGGTGCAACAGCCGGGTCTCCGACGGAGCGACGGGAGCGCCAGCTCTGCTGTTTCTCCACCCTTGCACCACTAGTGCGAGCTGCGCCAATTTTTTTTTAATTTATTGCCAGCTCTTCACGTGGCTCAAGCCTATGCGCAGTTTGGCAGGCGCCGGGCGCTGCTCATAAGGCGCATGCTCACGTGAGCTCGGTCTTTTTCCTTTGTATTTCTTTACGCTGTACGGCTGAAATAAAAGCTTAAACAGCTCTGTTGTTGAAAAGATTTAAAACATCAAAAACAGCTCATGATAATGCTGAAACGTAAATAACACAAGAAGAAATGTTGAATTGTTGACCTTCCTTTAAATTCTAGATGCCAGTTTGCTTTACAGACGTATCAGCATCAACAGTGACTTAAGAGAATGGCTTTGTGGTGGGGTGGTTTTGAGTGAATTGCGACGGTGCACGAAGATCCCATAGGTTATTTCTGCTTCCTTTACTAGCCTAGCCATTTGTGAGACATGTTTTTTTGAACGGCACATTTAAACCGCGACTAGCCGCTTCAGAACTGGAACACCAACATCGGCATATATACTGCCAAATTACTTCCCGTCTACTGTGGCATTCTCATTATTTCGCAGGTATTCGTAATCACCGTTTCTTTCGTTTGCGGCAAGGTGGGGAGGGGGGGATGGCGCGACTATTTATAGAGGTACACAATACCACAGCGCATGCCGATGAATAAGAAAACTATTGTGCTAAGCCATTAAACCCTCTCCGTGAGCCATTAACTGGCGCTGTCTGTAATATTTTAAAGAATCCTAGAAAATTGCAGCATTCTCCAAACAGTGGTTCTGGTGCAGACAAAACAGATGTAGAGACGACTTGCTTGCGTTCCGACTTTTCAGGTTATTTTCCAATAATTATTTAGATGCACTAGATTCGCGGCTAGGAGCTAAAATTACGAAGGCTGGGCTGCTTGTGCACGGAGAGAAAATGTGCGAAGCTGCTGAGACAGAACCACAAAGGGTAAGAACAACAGTAAAAGCTGTAAGAGCACCGGCCCAGAACTTTTTTGTGCGCGTGATAATCTAAAATGCCCTCAAATCCGTTCCGTGCATATTGAAATATCCTTGGTTGTCGAGTTTGCAGTTAAAATCCGTCGTTCAATATATCATACCAAACTTTTCTTGTTAAAGAAATCCACGCTGTATCGTCTCAAGCCGTTTCTGCGTAACGGCACGCGAGAACAAAGGGTTGCAGGGATTCAAGAACTTCAAAAGTACTTTTTTTGCAACTGTACCCCCCTTCGAAGAATCTTATTACAAAGTAGTTCACGAAGTTTCCCTGCGAGTTGGAAGTTTTGCAACTATTATGTAGGTGCAATGTAGTACGCTTTACAGGCAGGGGACAAGTGCGGGGAGATATAAAGCTGTAGGATTGTCGGAAGCTGCTCCGCTCACAAAGGTCGCCGACGCATTATAGACTCCAAACTATTTCTCCATCCTCCTTTAGTTGTAGAGTTGTTAAATGAGTTACTTTTACAAAGAAACTAAATAATGCTCCCGCCTACCTTTGTGGGGACTAATGCCGCCAACGTTATGAAGAAACAAACAAAAAAAGACATTCCCATGGGCATGTTTCTTGTAAACAAGCACCGAGCTGTAATATCTACAAAGCTCCAAAAAAGGCTTCATTTCGCATTAGAGCGCAAACACGTGAGGACAAAGGCAAAAAAGACGAGACAAGCGCCGATCGTCTGTGCTTTCACTGCCTTCGTCTTTATGAATTTTCGCTGCAACACAAGACGAATGTGCACCGACTCGCCAAATTCTCAACGTTGCTCAATAAAGGCTCATTTCTTTGAGAAAGGATAGCGACCTTGAAATTCCTGCGGGCGTACGCGAAAAATAGTGCTGCCTGGTGCAGCTGCGGCGAATTCGTCAGAGCAGGATGAACTGATAGCCGAATCGCGAAGGATTTCTTTGATTGTCGTTATTCGCTTTATTGGTGTTCTTTGTACCCTATGATCTAGGTTCGCTGTGCTAAAATTACAAGGGCCCCCAAAGTAAGAAATGTTTGTTTAACAAGGCAACAACCAGGACTCAGGGAACTTCGCATCAGCCGAGCAATAACTGATGGAACCTCGTTCACACGTATTCAAATGAGAGCTTGCTTGTATAGTCATTACAATGCGCTTCCAAGGCAAAGACTAATCAGTGCCTCGATAACACCGAACGGCTGCTTTTTTAGCTACATTTAATTGCTAAAATTGCCAAGGTCTTGTGTGAGTACCTGTCATTGGTTTGGGCTTCGCTGTGAGCGGGCGAGTACAGCCGAGGTTCGCAGTTTTAGTTAAACTTTCACTTCGTAGTGTGTATAGAAACTGCGTTCGCTTATGAAATATAGGATTTAATACCACTTTTTGTGTGTTTTGGAGTACGAATATATATAAAACGACGTTCCCGCTTTTTGCTGCCGAGCAAAGGAAATACTCCTCTTCCAAAAAACAGTCAACGCGTAAAGTCAGCTCCCAAACACGAATAATACCGAATGAAGGTGGTTCAAATAAAGCCACCCGTTCTAGGGCCCCATTGCAATTTGTTTGATCTGCTCAACGGACATCTTTTCCCCTTTCGTTCGCAGCCAGCGTACCTTACTCACAAACACACTGACATTCAAAAAGTCCAGTACAACGTTAGATGTTCGGTAACTACCATTGTGCATTAATAGCACAACCGAAATGATTTTAACCAAAGCCTCTGCTTTGAACTTTTTGTACATCTGAAATGTTCCCAGTTCAAGTATCTGGTTTTTTCACGAAACGAATGGCGGTACTCTTAGCGCACAAAAGAAATGAAAAAAGGAAATGGAAGAAACTCTGGAGTGGAACTTGAAAAAGAGTGAGTTATCATTCTCTTCACGGCTTTCTTCTCCACATTGGAACCTCCGCGCATATGCACGTCTGCGCCGTGTATGCTCTTTTGGGCCTTTAAATAAAGGGCTTTCTAATATGTCCAGATCATTTTATAATTTACAGTTCGTGGGGCCTTCGCTGTCCGCGGACAGATGGACCGATGAACAGATTTCAGTGGAGGATCCGGCAAGAAGTGCTCATGCAAAAAAAAAAAAAAAAGCGCCATTTTTAGCCAAAGTACGGTATATACTAGCACTTTTGTTGCCTGCAATGCCACATGGCAGCCGGCACTACGTCGTGTACATGCGTGAGCGCCCAGGCTTAACCGATATGAAAAAGTGCTTACGAATTCTTAGCTGCTTGAGAATGACATGATTAAATATATGCTAAGTGTGTACAGTAACGCTGTCTGAAACCTGAAATCCATGATGCATGTTTATATGCCAGCAGCATTAAATGGCCCACAATATTTCACTGCGTGAAAGTAAGACATCAGAGTCACCGAAACATGAGACAAAATGGAGAGGTTTTTTTTTCCCGGCGAATCTGCGTTCATCTGCCTGCACCGAAAGCACTCTACAGCTCAGCAATGTCTTCAGGCCTGCTAAATTAGCACTTATAAACCTAAAAAAGCACAATACGACATACCTTCGCATAGTTTTCAATCGATTCGGCTACGCAATGCTGAAAACACTACAGAGCGTTTCGGCACGGGACCTATGGCATTGTTTTGTGAGCAACAGGGCAGCAAAGTTTCGTCCCTTTGCTTTACCATTGAAGAGTGCGTTGAAGAAATTGTATATAAGCGCACCGTTCAGCTAATTGAGCCCTCAAACAAGGGCGAAATAATGACGACCACAGTGCAATATTTTGGCGTCTTAATCCTCTCCTTCCAAAGTTGAAGACTTTGGTGAAAGGGAAGATCTCGACCCTATCGCGGAGATCTAGGCACAGACGCACGCATGCATCACGAATGTAATAAGCAGTGCGCGAAATTCTTTATATTCAGGATACGTCGAGGACTCAACAGTGGGATCCCACATTTATTTCAGCCACGGAAGTGTTCGGGCCGGTCTAGACAGCAGCAACGACCGGCATCCGCATAAGCTCGGGATCGCGAGGGTTCTCGTGGCTGGGCTTGCTAGCCACGCTGTGGGTGATAAGGGCATCTGTGCAGTTTACGATATTGGGTGGGGAAGGGGAGTGAAGGGGGGGGGGGGGGGGGGGGGCTGATGATGGTGTTGCTGCTCGCCACCATTACGAAGGATATGGTCTTTGCGCATCATAGCTACGAGTGCTTTTACACAAGTCTGCTTGCATATTGGTCTTACTTGTTATTAGGCGTGTACGAAAGATTGTGTATATATTTTCTGGGATGTACTCTTGCGTCTGTTGTTACTTTTCCGTTTATAATTGTCTGCAATTTCACTTCCTAAATGCCTTTGGCGCCTCCTTTGCCTCTCCCTATACGCAGAAAACGAGGTTCTTCCAGAGTTTGCCGAACCAGTGCCAAACGTCACAGCCATTGTGGGTCGCACTGTCAAGTTACCGTGCGTCGTCAACAACTTGGGCCTGTACAGGGTGAGTGTCTCAATAATTGATCAAGCAAGTATCGTAGTGCAGCTGCCGACGACAGCTTCTGATGTTGTGCTTTGGGTTATCACTAGGGGCATTTTTTTTACCTGAACTGGTGCAGATTAGTGCAGTGTCGTGCAGAACAGTGCAGAGTGCTACTGAGGATATCAACTAGTAGAAAAAATGAACATATGCTGCACTGCTTGCACCAGTGCAGCCAGTTCAGGTAAAAAAAATGCCTGTACTATGTCTCTCTATACTGGCATGTGTGCACGTTACACTATTCCTTTCTGCGCCCCGCTCACACACGTTTTCTTTTTTAATTCTCGCTCTTTCATTTCAATTTGTTCACTTCAATACGAAGTAGCGGGCGAATTGTCGCTAGTGGGGTGTCCTCTCTCTCTCTCTCTCTCTCTCTCTCTTTCTCTCTCTCTCTCTCTCTCTCTCTCTCTCTCTCTCTCTCTCTCTCTCTCTCTCTCTCTCCCTCTCTCTCTCCCTCTCTCTCTCTCTCTCTCTCTCTCTCTCTCTCTCTCTCTCTCTCTCTCTCTCTCTCTCTCTCTCGTTTAAGAAAAAGGAAAATCATATCTCGGAAAACGAAGAAAAACGCATCCAAATACAATATTTCGCCTTTGTAAGTGTTGCACTTGCTGCACTTAGCACCGCTTGAGCAGTCGCAAGCTTGCGCTTTTCGTACACCATAGGCAGCTAAGCTTTTCTTCTGCCTCGACTGCAGCCTGTGCCGTCTTTCCTTTCAACTCTGCACTTGTAGTGGGCATTATCACGCGGAAGAGCAAGTGTAGTTTTATTTTTGCGATGTAAAGGTGGCCGGCGGCCTCTAGCCTCAGCATGTCTCAGCTCCGTCATATCGAGTGCCCGAGTTTGCGGAGCCAGCTTAACTCGTTTATTTTCTTCTTTTCTCTTTTTGTTTTCGGTCATGTTGATACTTCTGTCTCTTTATCCTTCCTTTTAGTTTTCGGATATCTGAAATACTGTTTTGGTGGTCAGATTAGATTATGTCAGGTTAGGTGGAGTGAAGTACTGCCAGATGCGGCGTTACGGACGACAACAAAAGCACGCAGCCGAATGGCATTGAACGAGGTGCCATCGCACAGCACTCCAGACACTGCGTTTTATTTTGCCGTTGTATTGCTGAAAACACACTATACGTTCACCCTCCAGGCTGTTCCCAGTGCGCGTGTCTTCAAATTTCACGTACGGAGCAGAGCAACAGATGAAAAAAAAATCAATGTTTCAGTGTGAGTGGCTCTTCTAGAAGAGTCGAATTATTGAGTAAACTTATTTCGCAAGGGTGGCGCTATTTCCTAACCAGCAAGATGTTAGGAAAGGAAATTTATTGACGTGTAATACTTTTTCTTGCACATGGCGTCACGTTTCCTTTTTTTACTCTTTCTGGTGTACAAACATCAACAAATTAAAGGGCAAACTAATAATTACGAGGTATCACTGAGTGTCAACTTTATGTTTTTTCCTTCTATTTTGACTCTTGCGTAGAGCAAGTGTCAGCACACTTCCTAGGGTAATGAAGCGGAAAAGTTCGGGTCCTTACTGTCAGACTTCATATTTTGTTTTCGTCAAATTCTTGTTAGAAAAAAAAAGTTATTTCAAGATCCATCGGTTGATGTTTAGTAATGTGTGAGCGTGCCATCCCTTTCCCTCGCGAGCTTGAGGCTTGACTCGGGAGGACGTCTGGCTCCGGCTTCAGAAGACCGCCACGGTGTATTTCTCGCCCGTCTCTCGTACACAATGTCTACTGTTCTTGGTGCTCTAGCTGTCTCAGGGGCCCCGTTTAGTAGCTCTAGCAGCGACATTGGCTGCCTGTTGCTCCTTTTTTGCCCACCAGTATCGGCCTTTCGTCGCCGTCATTTCTGCTCCTTAGCCTTTGTCGGCCGCGAGCTGCAGACACGGTTTTAAACGCGTACGTACAAGCGGTCGCAGGAGTCTCTAGGCCCGTGAAGGCAGCGACAGCTGGCGCGCCGCGCTTATACTCGCCATCATGGCAACGAGGCCACCGTTTCGAAAGTCCTTCTCGAATTATCTCAATCCTTGTGGTTATCAAGCTATGTGAAAATAAACAGAGTGCCGTAACAAAATTCGCAGACACACCCACTCTATTGCTCACACAATGACGATGCATTGTTGCTATACGTCAAACCCCCTTTCGGTTGACAGCTTCGATGCGAGCTCACCAGTTTACCTATGTCGCCAATCTCATGCCGCCTCCTTCTTGTTGGTCTTGCTGAGCCCGGATGTGTTACTGCACTTGCGCCGCTTTATTGCCCAGACATGTAACCGCTACTTCGTCTGCGTACGCTTTCTTTCTGTGGCTTCAAAACCGCTAGCGTGCGCCTCACTAAAGAAGGTGGTGATGGATGACTGCTCCTACAAACAACACGAATATATTTCACTTAGTTTCGCAAGAACGAAGCGTCACTGTTTGTCTCAAGCTTTTTACTGCCACATCTAAGAGGCTTTTCTTCTAATTGTTACCGGCGAACTGTAAGTACGCTTACTACTAGGTATATTCACCCGCCGCGGTGGCTCAGTGGCTAAGGCGTTGTGCTGCTGAGCACGAGGTCGCGGGTTCGATTCCCGGCCGCGGCGGCCGCTTTTCTGATGGAGGCGAAAAGCAAAAAAAAAAAAAAAAAAAACGCCCGTATGTACGAGATTTCGGCGCACGTTAAAGATCCCCAGGTGGTCAAAATTAAACCGGAGCCCTCCACTACGGCGCGCCTCATCGCCTGAGTTACGTCGGCGCGTTAAACCCCACAATAAATGAAAAAAAAAATACTAGGTATATTCCTTAACAATTACGCTGATACAATCGCCAACTGTCTTTAGGCCGGTTCTTTCTAGTCAGGCCAGTGCTTGCTATTAATCAAGATGTACACCTGGACGTTCTATTTGGCATTCAGTCGTTTTTCAGCGCGGAGTGTTGAATCTCGTACGCCGGTTTTCTTGTTATTTTATCGACCTCGCACGTTCTGATAAAATAAACTGGAATAATGGGAATGACCTCGCACGTTCTGATAAAATAAACTGGAATAATGGGAATGATAAGAGCAATAATGGGAATGGGAAGAGGATTACTCTCCGCAATAATAATTATTTACTTTTATTTTTAAACACCGAAACTTCTCGTGCATATAAAACGGACGTATATATGCAGTCATTATTCAAGGTATTGCAGAATTTTTCTTGCGTATTATAATAAATGGCTGAACAAAAAGATATACTCGATTATAAGTGCACCGTTAGTAGGCCAGTTACCTCGTGTCCTCTTCCGATAAAGCGCAATCATTTTGTTGCGAAACCGGCAGTAAGCAACTTATTCGATACACTCAAGTAACAGGCACCATTCTTCTTTCTCTATATCTCTTACGGGTGCACACAGACTATCGCCTTCTGGCAATGGCACAATGAAAAATGAATGTGCTTTTAGAGAAAGCGAACCAACCTTGCGTAATCTAAAGTGTTTCAATACCGCTCTTTGGTGTTTATCATGTGCAGCAAGCATTACCCCATTTTCAAACGCAGCTCTACGACGGGTTAGAGAAAAAGCAGCAGTTGAGCTGATTCCCTAGCCTAGTTGCCAAGGCCGATTTTCTAAAAGCGAAAGTGCAGGAGCGCTTGTCCGACGTGCATGAACTCAGTCTCTACATCTTAGCGAAGCCATTCGCACTTGATGAGACTAAAGTCCGGGAAAGAATAGTGTATCTTATCTCACAAAAACGCCAATGAAAGCCACCTCTTCCGTATGAAACTTTCTATCAAAAGCAATTCCGAAGTCTCTCGCTCACACCGCTCATAGAAACCACCACAACAAGGCTTAATGAGAAAGAATTCCTAGAGGAGGGATCAAGAATCTTCCGCGAGATAGAGAGACAGACGGACACGATTACTAATCAGCTCCCCATCCTCCGTTACTCTCCCTCTCCTTTTCATCGCCCCCCTCTCCCACATCGTTATTTCGTTTCCGCTGCCGCGTCTCAAGCCTGACGTTGTTGGCTCTTGTCGCCCGAGTGCGCTCTCGTTAATTAAGAATCGCGTCTAATTCCGCCCCAGCCGTGTCAGAGAACAAACGTCGGGAAGCTCCGCTTTTTTCTTCCCGAGACGCCGAACACACACGCAAAAATGAAAGTACTTCGATTCGTTTATTCATTCGGGCAGCCGTTTCTGGAGCGGGCGGCCCAGAGCGGGAACCTCGCGCTAGTTTTTTCTCTTTCCGTGTTTTAAACCAACGAATCGAAAACAGTATCTATAGGTATTGTCGCTATAACATTCCCCTCTCGTTTTTATTTCCATTGTCATCTAATGTGTCCCTCTTCCACCAAAGAGCTTCTGATGCAGCGGAATTAGCATCGGAACTAATTTTTGCCGATGTCTGTTTTATTTATGCAGTGCGCGCTCTGTGCAGCAGTGTGCGAGTGGTTTCTCGGGGCAAGTTTACACAAGGAAAGAAATGGGCCCGTCCTATTTGAAGAAAGTTTAATTATCTTAGAGGCGTCACCGTCGGGCGTTCCACCGTGACGTCGTCGGGGAATTGGGCAGAAGGTGAACCGGAAGGTCATTGAGCTTTTCGTGAAAATAAATTAGGCGCGTTTAATAGACGTCCCTGCTAGGTCGCATACCTAAATTTTCCTTTTGATGGAAAGAGCGTCTATGCCTTGTCTTGGGATTTCACGAGGCACGAGGAGAGTTGTGTCAATTGTTAAGAAACGACAACAGATGGCTCAACTGAATGACCCAATTTATTTGCTGTCAGTTCTGAGAAGAAAATGATTTGATTGCTCTTGCCCAGTCAGGCTCACAGACAAAAAACGTTAGCAATGCCGCTTTACACACGGGTCACTTTTGTTGGGCATTTGCTCCCAAGTTTTGTGGATGTTTGTTTTAATCGGTTTCGAACACGCATTGAAATGTTGCTCGTGTGGGTGTATTCGTCGTCATCTAGAGTTTATTTTTGGTGGCGGCGTCAACCCTATCATGTGCACTATCCAAATCCCTCCCAAGTAACTCCTTCAGACTATCAGGCAAATAGGCTCGGCAAGTTGTAAAATAAATTTGAACATTTTTACTGGACCCTTGGCAGAGGCTAGTGTCGGGTACGTCATAACAAGACTTTACAGTTCAACTGCGGCGGGCGGAAACGAACGTGTCTTGCCTCAGTAGCAAAAATGTCTAAAATCGGATCAACAGTTCATAAATCAACAACCGCGGTTCGCAAATTCATAATTGCAATTCCCAAAACTCTAATTTATTATGAATGTCGGTTTCATCACCACCGTTATCCCTGGCTCGGTCTTCATCCAAGGTGAAGGCTTATCCCAAGAGCTTCACTGGCCCGTGTTCAGCGTCAGGGGAGTTCTTCCATCCCCTGCCATGCATCCATCCATCTCTTTACTTATCCATCACCCCATTCATCCTTGAATAACTTGAATATTCAGGTGCACTTGTAATGGGTTTTTGGTCGCCGTGAAAACATCACAACAATTGGGTTCCGACACGAGATAGCAATCAGCGGGCCTCAGGATGCCTCGGTAATTTACGTAGTCAATTATGATAAATTGGGACGGTGCATACGCAGCGGTGCTTTTATCGTTGAGGCGTCGTTATCTGCAGAGCGATGTGATTTGCTTGTTTTCTACTGCTTTGCTGCTACGCACTCATGCAGGATTGCGGTTTAGGCAGTATTCCGTGTACTCGCGGAAGAGACAACCAGATTTTGCTGATTGGTAGTGGCGGGCTTATATTAACAGCGGAGCTCTTATAGCTGGCCGTCATATGTTGCGCGTATCGCGCTAAATATGCCAAGAAAATGTCGAGCTCTCGTGAGCGCGTGCCTTGCGACGACCGCCGAGCGTCCCCGGCTCGCGCAATGGCGATAGCGAAAAAGAAAAAATAAAAGCTGGTGAAAACCTCGAGGTGCGCCACGCGTTGCCTAGCAACCAACTACGCCACAGCTGGCGCCACACCTGCTCCACGGAACTTCGACGCGACTCCAGGAACACCGCGCATGCGTCGTGCACGTACGGCCGGGCTGCCTCTGCGCTTTTGCTGTCATTAATCGCTACCACTCGTGTAACGTTTGGCATGAGGAACACGGTAACATCGATGCATATGGCGATATACGTATAGCCCAGTGCAAAGCGATGAGGGAACATGTAAAGAAACAATTTCAAACTTGTACAAATGCGTGGTTATGTGTCTTCAGTGCTCACGTAGAACGAAATCCTGTAGCTTCGCTATGGTTCCAGCCTCGCGCGACTTAGCGCAAGCTTCGCCAGTTTTTTCGGAATAAAACAAACCGCACTTCATAGCCAAAACTGCCCCATTTTTTGTTTTACACAAACATTTTGTTTACATTACATTACATTTTACTCTACGCCCTTACTCTACTCACAGCCTGAACTCACAGTGGTGCTGCGCGAGTGTCAAAAGTTACTGGAGTATAAATACTAAAGAACGCGCATAAAAAGGCTGGCTGAATGCCCCGTGATGGGACCACAAAATAGTAGCAAATACTTAACAGAAACGATACTTATCATCCAACATAACTGCTACAGGACATTACAGTCAGGATATATGACATCGTGTACTTGATCTTCAAGCGTAATAACTGTACCAGTATTATATCGAAACCTGTATCGATGCAACTGCTTCCGTGATTTCTGTACCTTGCTGAATTCTTAATCTCTAGCTAACTTTCCGCATCTCTCAACTATGAAGTGCAAGAACATTGACGGCAATATGCGTGCAAGCTAGTATTATAGGGCCTCTGCTATCACTTTCTCGCATGCCACTGGAGCCGTGATGGCAATTGGAAATTCTCGACGTCCCCGGTGTCTGGAAAGGAGTCCGACAGCACTTGCAGAGCACGAGTGCGCTTTGTAGGACCCCGCACATCGGCTCATCTTGGTCATGTTGTAGAACAAAAGCAGATCACACACCGTACAACCACACCCAAACTGTCTGTCCAGGAAGACTGTTTCGAATTTAATTGTATGCACCCTTAACGCTTTCAATTAAGCCGCACGGTACATGCGTCCTTGGGATATGCGTACTCCACCCCGCGACGTTGGTCGTCTTGTCTAACTTGTCGCACGTGTTGAGCGTTTTCTGCACGATACTCATTGATGTTTGCTGCCAGCCGGCGACAATTACATTCTCGACTCTGCTCGTGCCATCGCTCTTCGTAGCCACGGTACTCTTCGGTAGTCCGGGCTATACGCGGCCTCCAGTTACGACGACAGAAGAGCCTAAGTGAAATTCAAAATGTAAAACGGTAACCTGTTCAGTTAAATCAAGTGCAAAGCTAAATAAAAAAAACAGTAAGCACTCAAACATACAAACAAAACAAACAAACAAACAAATAGACAAACGAATGAACAAACAAGCAAACAAACAACCGCATACGATTGTCTCGCGCCATAGAACGCTTCGTACTTCAAAAGCAAACACCCACACACATGAACGCTACGCGTTTTTGGAATAGCTCACATTTCTAAGACATGTGGAGCCTCGGGAATTTTTTCTGGTACATGAAAAATCTACGGAACGTTAGCCACCAAAAGCTCCGCTGTACAATCTCGCTCGTTTCATCCGGGGAGTTGCACTACATGTAACACAAAGTATAGAACCGGAGCGTCACGGAGCGTTTGCGTCTTCCGTAGCGCTCGTCGTCCACACAGCCTGGTAGTCTTTGGCTGTTTTTCAATGTTACGTGAGTCTCCCCAATCCTGACATAATCGGTAAGCGAGCGTTCTGGAGCTCACATCAACACACCTGGCGTTTTATCGGGCTAGAGTGTTGTGTTCATTCAGCATTTAATACAAGTAACTGCGCAATAAATTCCAAGGATTTAGACAGGCGAGTGCTTCTGAAGACTTCAAGTTGAGATATTTTTCTAGTTGTTCGTATTCATTAAGGATTATTTTAGTTGCTACATATCTACATCTAACTGTGACGCTGGCCATCTGTCTGAAGCTGCCTGGCCATGCGGGGGCACGGTGAAGCGTTTAACGATGCATAGCGTGGACTGAGACGGACCCGTGGCCCCGTAATTGAAGCTCCTCGGATCCCATGAATTATTCCCTGCGCACTCCAATTTCTACCCGCCACCATGATTGTTCTGTCACTGCCTCGGCCATTTGCGCTGGTTTTTGCATGACCTGGGCTGAAAGAAGCTTTGCGTGCAGAATCTACGTACTGCACTCGAGCGCGACGTTAGGTCGCTTCCCGTTCTGTATCAAGCCGATCGCCGAAACGCCGAACACGTCGGGAAAATAGTATTTACTTTTCTTCTTTGTACGCAGTATTAACACTATATATGTGAGCGGCTCTTGCGAGGTTGAGGAATGTTAAGGAGGTAGGGTTGCAAAAATATTCGTTTCCGCGTTTGATATCACTCTATACGTTGTCTTGCAAGCGACAGGGGCTGGGGAATAGGGGCAGAGTGATGTGGGTGATGTTCACAGTGGTGTTCACTGAAAAGAGACTAGGGAATGAAGGACGTGGGAGTGGTTAGGAAGTAAACGCATCCACATGTGCTTAAACACGGCAGAAATATTCTTTTCTTTTTCAATTCAATTAAGTTCAATTTATCTCAAATTTTATTTTGCACCCGAGCTATATCAATGGGTGGTGTTCGTGTTATGCAATGCACTAGAATGTAAAGCCCTCACTTCGTCGCCAAGTGCACTGTTATGTCGACGCAGGAAAAAGACTCCCTGCGGGTATTTGCGAAAGCAACTTGCTACTTTGAAATTTCCGTCCGATCATGTTTTTTTCAGTTCATAGTAACTATAAATTCTGGAAAACAGCAGCGCGCTCGCGCATTTCAATACAACCAGCGTAGGTGGACCTTTTTACATTTCAGCAACAAAAGAGCCTTCGTCTTTGGGTGTTGATTGCGGCTGACCGGTTTCTAGTCTCAAGACAATGTCGTCGACGCCGTCTTTGAACAGAGAAACCAAACATCGTTCTTTTCGTTTGAGCAGCCGTTCTGCCTGTTTTAGCCAAACGTTGCCGGAAACGCCTATCTGCATGTCATTGTTCTGGAGAAGTTTTACTCGCACTAGCTGCATTAGCCAGATGAGGCTTTTTTTATTATCAGCGAGCGGATCGTGGCTTTCGCTGACGGCAAACTCGTGTGCGGAAAACAAATATTGCGGTTTCTTGACCACGCGCTGTTCTTCACTGTGGCGGCGAGGCTTTACGTAAGGATTTTCTACCGTGTAAATCGTGTGCCGGTCGCCTAATTGCACTTCCATTGGTAGTGGCAGTTGAATTGGCGGTCGTTACTTTTCGTCAAGGCCAGCTAATGAGCGACATCGCCCTTATCACAAGCGCCGCCAATAAAATACAGGTGGTCATTTTTGTAACAAGAGGTTAGAGAAGCTTTTGAATACCTGCCATTAAAAAATGCTGCTTTGTCATCCCGCAGGCCTTGACGTTGTGAGTCCGGTTGGCTTATCTTACGAGACGAGGGTCGGCGCTCGGCTTTACAGCATTCATGTGGAAAGCGTGTTTGTGTTTTGGATTGGCGCGGTGGTCTATAAGCGGGCTTAAGCGTCGCAAGACGTGCAAAGATATCGCGGCGTTCATGAAAGGCTTTCGCCGAATGAAAGCAACCGGCCGGCGCTAATGACAAGTTGCATCACCTGCCTCGGAGGTCCAACGTGCCCTCGGAATATTTCTCTAGCGACGCTTGATATGCGTCTGCGGTTTTGCAACTGTATATTCATCATGTGTGTAAGCAGGTGGGAACAGATGCTAGCACTGTTTGGAAATTGATCAAGGTTGCTTCATTCACTCACGAAGCAGGCGCTTAGGATGATCCGGTGTTCTGAATGAGACTATTAACGCCGAGAAAAACGAAGAGGGCGCAGAAATGAGAGACGACACCAAGGGCACTACACTTAACCAGCAACTGGCGCTGTACTTAACCAGCGACATCTGATACTGCCTCGAAATACACCGCCTGTTACTCACTAATGACTGCGCAGCAAAAGTTGGATAGGACACTGCACTGGAGAGCGAGGGAAAAACTAATTATGTAAGCCAAACAATCACCGGGTCCTTTTTAGAAACACAATACCGACATTGCGGGAATCAGGCAGGCAGGCAACCTTAACTTGCTGCCCTTTCTTTTGCTTCTGTGCTAATTAGTTTGCCTTCCTGATTATCATTCGGAACGCGTAAAAGATATGATTGCCTTTGCTGTAAGGGGGTGTTCGTTGATGTTTCCTTTATAGAGGGAAGGCATCTCTTCGTCTTTGCCATATGAGTATTCAAATGTTTTTTTTTTTCGGTATTTCCTTGATAGCAGTTACTGAAACAGGCACGTAGCAATGAACGTAGAAGAAAAAACGAACATATAATTTCGACGACTGTGGCAACGAATCGTACTTCGTCAGTTACGAGGCGGCACATGCGACCTCTTGGGTTAATACTTTGGGCAAACCCGGGGAGTGGTGGCTCAGTCTCCCTAAGCTTTTTTTTTCTTTTTTTCATTCTTGGAAAGTTAGTTTTTGGAATTCTTTATGCAGTCGTGATTACTATTTTATACGACTCGTCTGCTTACAGCCGGAATCTGTCGCTTTTTGACCGCTGACATCCTTGAGCCATTAAAACAAACATGTTAACTAACTAGCTGTTTTCCTTTAAACAACTGCCAATTACCGCTTGTGCACAGTGCGGTATTCCGGGTACGATGAAGCACATACCATAGCAGCAGGCGAAGTTCAAAAGTATCCGAATTTAAACACTTCGTATAAAATAGTTTTTGAATGGCATTGTTCGCTGTCTAAAAACCTGTTCTGTTGCTGAATCTGAAAAAAAATGTTTTTATGCATAAAGCAACTCGTCCTTCTACAGACACTTCGAGACGTCAAGTCAAAACGCTGACTTCGTAATAGGGATGTAGTTACTTCTAGCTACAAGGGACCGCTTATTCCTGAAGCATGTACACCCAAGAGCAGAAGTTTACAGACCACAAAAGCAACAACTTTGGATTATTTCTCAGCCGCATGGCAGCCCAGGGTACTAGGTGCAGTATTTTTCATTAGTTCAGTAACTATACGACATCTCGCATGCACACGGAACTTGGTCGGGCTGCTACCGGAAGAGAAATAACCTAAAACTGCCATTTTGCTGGTCCATGAACTTTTGCTCGTGGCTGTACATAATGCCTGTACATAATGGCTGTACATAACGTGGCTGTACATACATAATCTTACGATCCATAGCAGAAGAATGCACGGAGAAGTACCGTCCACTGGGTCTGCCTAGAAGAGCGGCTGTAGATGTGCACCATTGAAAACCTGCAAATGTACCATCTCCGGTAATTTTATTACACGCCAGGGTAAGGTATGATAACGGCAAGCTGTGTTATATGTTGCGGTTAGTTCCAGCCCGTACTGCTCAGTACACGCCTGCGGCGCCACATGCAGAGCTAGAAGACCAGAACGTATTTCGCGGTAAAAACGATGCTCACTTGTGTACAAAATATATTTATTAGACTAGAGCTCTTGGCACACCATCGATTGACTTTGCTTCTCAGATGAACGTGAAAGACAAGACGTAACGCGCGAAAAGCTCACGTATACTTACAAAACACACGGAACAAGCGCTGACTCCCAACTGTTAATTGCACGCATTGAGCACGTACTTACATAGTTCATTGTCACGCAAATGCAAAGGTGGTGCAGACCAAGTAATGAGGCCAGCTATTCCATAGAATCAACCTCTTCTGCTTCCTCACCCAAACACAAGTGCGCGTTGCAAATAAAAATTCCAACGACAACCTCTGAGCGCGAAAGAACCCATAGCGTGGACCTTAACAGGGCTTGCTCTGCACCGTACAGCTTAATAGAAAGGTCGCTGACGCACTGATACCCCTCCTTTCCAACGTAAAAAAGCTTTTGTGAGCTCCGGCGGAGCTGCCACCTGCTTCTGCTCAGAATATTGGTCCCAGGGAATTGCGGCTCACAAGTGCCCGCTCTTCAATGCGCGTCAAACTGGGACAAATTATCTTTCTTAACGCTCAGCGCATGGCATCTCAAGCGGCCATTGACGCAACGCCCCGTCTGTCTGACGCAACGAGCGCCTGCGCGAGCATGTAGTAGATAAATACTTGTTGTTATATGTGTCCAATAAACTTTCGCGTACGCTACCCTCCCGTGTGTTTTTGTGAGCCGGCGTCAACTTTTCACGCTTGTTATGCCTTGCTTACCCGAGTATATACCAACTCGCACAACAACATTTTCTCGCTAAAGTGAAGAGAATTCTAGCGGGAAAAATTGTTGCCAGCTGAGACCCCTCCCTTAGGAAACGTGGAAGGGCGCAACCAAATAGATGGAGCAACGTTGTTTCATGGCGAGCCTTCTTCCGCTGGCAATGTGGAAACCGTGTCAAAGTCCACAAAACCACCACCCACTTCCCGACCACGGCTGTGGTTCACTCTTCGCTATTCTATTCTTTTTCTTTTATTAACTCTGAAGCTTTCTTCGCGTCGTTATTCAGCGCTTGTCAATCGAATGGCCAGCGCCACTCGGCGGAGGGAGCAAGAAAAGATGGGGCCGGCTTGCAAAAGGGCTGAAACGGCAACAATGGGTGATCGAGCTAAGGTAACAAGGCACGCGGTGGCAGATGACAGCAAAAAACAGGAACGGCGAGTGAAGGCAAGAAAAGAGCGACTTCAACAGCGAGCAGCCGCGGCAACGAATGGCCACGCACGCATCCGGTCAGGCACGTCTGTGGCTCGTTGTTGGTTTGGCCGTGCGCGGCGCGCTCATCGATCCATACATGCGTCTCTGAGGCCGTACGAGGGGACTTTGTTGGGACCTACAAGGGGGGAACAGGAGGAGAGGGAAGAGGGAGGGGAGAGGGGGCGACCAAAAGATCTACGCGCTGGGCTTGCCGTCTGTAGTACATGCATCCCGTATTTGGAGCCTGGCGGGCCCTATTCTGGAGCGTGGAGGCACGTCATTGCATGCATGCGATAGGCATTCGTGTGTGCTTGTGTGCACAAGAGAGAAGGGGCGGAGGAGGTTCTTGCGAGTGGCGCAAGTCTTGGTTTAAGGCAAGAAATGCCTTTACAAGACACAGACATGAGTGGCTTTTACCTGTGGTCGTTTAGGAAAGTTGGCAAAGCTATAGACGGATACCCATGAACCAGATACAGAATTTGTTTGTTTTGCTTGACTTTTGGAGACAAGAGTGCGGTGCATTTAGTGATATTGTGCTTGGAGGTAGTCTCCCTTACAGAGGCAGAAAAACGGGCGTCTGCTGTTACGTAGAGCCTGTAACAGCGCCTAACTGAGGCGTGAAATGCATTCAGCCTAATCCAACTCCTAGGCGTATTTATGTTCATGCGTAGACACTGTTAGCGCAGATTTGCAAACTTAAGATGCTTTCGGGAGTGCTGGAGATTAAATCCCATGCCCCAGGGCTTTCGAGGCTGGAAAAGCTACCAATTTGCCAGAACTTTTTGATTGATTGATTGATTGATTGATTGATTGATTGATTGATTGATTGATTGATTGGTTGATTGATTGATTGATTGATTGATTGATTGATTGATTGATTGATTGATTGACACGCCAAAGCTACGTCGGGGCTATGAGGCACGCTGTAATGGAGGGCTCCGGATTAATCTCCGCCACCTGGGGATCTTTGACGCGGGTCGAAATGGCCACCCACTGGGGTTTTCCCATTTCGGCCCCATCTGATAAGCTGCCACCAGGGCCGGGATTGAACCCGCGTGTTTGGCCTCAGCAACACAACACCATAGCCACTGAGCCACCACGGCGGGTGACAGAACTCTTTGCCTTTACGGGAGTACGTCTGCAGTCTTTTAAGTATTGTGGATTGTCTTGACTGTTCTACCAAGGATGGGTAGGAATACTACTGGTAGGTTTTGAGGTAACTGGAATAAGCTACGACGAAAAAATTCAATTGCTCCATAGATAGAACTTTAAGGTAGTTTGGTGTCAGGAAAATAAAACTGTCCCGAATATACGCCCACGCATGGTACGTACCCATGCGGGACATTGAGCCGCATGCGGTGTAGTAGTGCTTCTTCCCACTCAAAGAGTAAGGGTGGCATCTTGAATTTGCAGTGTGGATCAATAGAATATAGCGGCACGTAATGATGGGAAGCGTCAGCCCAAATTGAGCGTTGCATGTTTTATGCCTCACTGGACGCAAGCACTGCCGAATCTCTCCTCGAGGCTGGTTTCGCAACCTCGGGTGCACGGTGGTCATGCGCGAAGGAGGCTCTAATGTCCGCCTTCGCATTACCAGTTATTTCCCGATGGGCAGAAAGCCACTGGATTCATGTGTGACGTGCGCTTGCAGAGCTTGGAGATGCAGGACATGTACATCAAGGACATAATTACCTTGCGGGAAAGACGCGTATGCATTTTCGAACCGGCGCTTTCTATATCGATCTTTGTTAACTTACTTGCTTCTTAGCTTCACAATTCCTTATTTTCTTGCTGCCTTCGTCAGCCCGAGGGCTCATTTTACTCGACTGTTTCTCCAGCAACGGGAAAACAGTCATTACATTAATATATTTAATTTAACCTCATCTCTTGTGCTCAGGCCGTAATGAATGCTCAAAATAATTTGCACCTGCGATCTAAGCCGGTGGTGTTCGTTTGCAAGGCGATTTATTTTCATTTAATTTCCCTCAGTGAGCAACCACCCGAGAAAAACATCATCGGCTTCTCAGCCCGATAGACGGAAAAGTACTGCCTCCTTGGGCAACTACTCCAATTCGATTAAAGTTTATTTCTGAAGTTGTCGACAGTTCCATGATTTTCGGTGGGGGGATAGGCGGGCACTTTCGTGCGAAACGGAATGCCAAGTCACGAAGCACCGCTTTTAGGCTTACTGTTAGCGCATGTTGTCATAGGAATTCTGATATTGGGACCAGCTTCGGACAGTTCGATTTACGCAGCCTCGGCCTTTTGAAAATATCCGCCTGTTGTGGTGCGTGCTCTTAATGGCGACCTTCCACTTGACTTTTCACCCTTCGTTAACTCCGCCTTTGTGCACAAAATAAGAAAAAATAAGAAAGCAATGCAAGAAGGCCAGGTGTTTCTTGAACTCCGATTACTGGACATATATGAAATTTCGTATTTCTTTAGATACCAAACTTGACGACAGCACTTGACCTTCCTATCAACATTTTTTCCGTGCAAGATCCGATAATGTTGATAGCTTTGAGGCAATGGAAGCCGCAAAGCGGGTCAGTTTAATTTACTGCCCACGCGCCGTGCTGGACAGGTAGACTAAGATGTTACTATATAGGATAGGAGAGACTTGAACGGTATGAGCGCTAAGGAAAAAAATCAGGCGTGAAGTCATCGTAAAATTTTTGTTAGAGTTAAGTAACATATTATATCCCGCCAGAAAAAAGATGTCTTACAGGAAAAGTACAAAAGGTTGTAATTCTTCAAACTAAAATAGTTCCTGAGTACGTACTCATGGTAACGCAGTTGCAAATGACCGGAAAACTGGAAGTTGGTAAGGATTTATCTTTCTACAAGCAGTGCATACCGACGAATTACAGACAAGAAGGAGACACAAAACACGGGCGGTTCAGCGCAGTGTCCTCCTCTCCACCTTCTTGCCGGTACTGCGTCGGTTTGCGGCGCTTCTAGCAAGATGAGCACAGTTGCGTGGTTGTTTACTTCTACGAGAAAGTTGGGTCAAAGGTAAGACCAGACTAAACTTGGAATCTACGATCAAATCTGCGGTAAGCTAGAAATATTTATAATCGCAACGCCCTCTGTTGTAAAGTATCCGCCTGAACAAATAAATCGGTAGCTTTGATGCGGACTTGGGTACGACAATGTCTTACCAGAGTCCTTCAATGCTTTTCTGGCCATGAAACTCCGCCGTCACGCTATGGGAGAGCTTCGTGCGCTGCCCAGGGTGGCCG
Organism: Haemaphysalis longicornis; assembly: GCF_048455015.1. Lineage (NCBI taxonomy): Eukaryota > Metazoa > Arthropoda > Arachnida > Ixodida > Ixodidae > Haemaphysalis > Haemaphysalis longicornis. Next base: position 207,519,649 of record NW_027526295.1, read on the forward strand.
CGCCGCGGCGCTGGTGTTGATCGAAGGGCAGCCGGGGAACCTGCCATTATTTTGAGCATTCATTACGGCCTGAGCACAAGAGATGAAGTTAAATTAAATATATTAATGTTATGACTGTTTTCTCGTTGGTGGAGAAATAGTCGAGTAAAATGAGCCATCTGGCTGACGAAGGCAGCAAGAAAATAAGCAATTGAAGCAAGACGCAAGAAACGACGATCGATAAAGCGCCTGTTCGAAAATGCACACGCGTCTTTCCCGCAAGATAATTATGTCCTTGATGTACATGTCCTACACCTCCAAGCTCTGCAGAGTCCTTCAATGAAGGACTCTGGTAAGACGTTGTCGTACCCAAGTCCGCATCAAAGCTACCGATTTATTGGTTCAGGCGGGAACTTTACAACAGAGGGCGTTCCGATTATAAATATTCCTAGCTTACCGCAGATTTGATCGTCGATTCCAAGTTTAGACTGTATTATTTGGTGTTTTATGAGTGTTTTCTTTTCAACAGCATTTAATGTGTTAAACACCAATACTTATTACAAGTTTGCCGGTATGTTTCTGACAGCCGTTAGAATAAAATAAGACACAGGTCTCCACAGAACGCACCGTAATGAAAGTGGCTTTCCGGTTGTCGCATTCTTCTTTGTCCGTCGCTTAGGTGGCCTGGCTGCGCGTGGAGAGCAAGACGATCCTGACGATCCACCGGAGCGTGATTACGCAGAACTACCGCGTACACCTGAGCCCCTCGGACCGCACCTGGCTGCTGGTCATCGACAACGTGCACGAGGCCGACAGGGGCGGATACATGTGCCAGGTCAACACGGTGCCCATGCGCAGCCAGGTCGGATACCTGGACGTGCTCGGTAAGTTCCCCTCTCTTCTCCTTTCCTTCCATCATTTATTGATTGATTGATTGATTGATTGATTGATTGATTGATTGATTGATTGATTGATTGATTGATTGATTGATTGATTGATTGATTGATTGATTGATTGATTGATTGATTGATTGATTGATTGATTCAAAAACATGCAGGAAGGATGTCATGAGCAAAAAAAAATGCGCGAAGATGATGTAACGTGATGCAGACTAATAGGGCATCTATGGCCATAATTAGGCTATAAAAGGACCAAGAGCGCGTATACACAGTAGCATGTGCCTTCGGAGGGCGGCTGATGGACACTTGGGGAAACAGCAAATCAATTAAAACGCTCAATCGGTCATTTCCAATCAACCAACACCTAAATAGATCAATTTGAACTGAAACATTGAGGTCCATTTGGGCTGGCGCTGAAATTTGTAGCACTTCCCGCTCTAATTTGTGTTTCACGTAATGGTTTGCCCGTTGTCAACGCCGTCACCCTCAACATGACCCCCTCCTCACAGAGTATCACAGAAGTGGATTTCACGGTACACGGGGATTACGCTTCCATATGTTCAATGGTCTTACCAATTGCCTTCCGGAAACAGAAATTAAAGCTTATTTACCTTTCTCTGCACCTAAATGTCCGTCTTGTTTTGTTTTGCAACAAAACTTGGGGGGGGGGGGTCTATTCAGGTTCCACTTCGTTTGTTGTCATTGTAGTTGTCGTAGTCCCCTTGGTTGATGCGGAGGCATCAATAGCACACTGTATGGTGGCCCTAAATACGGAATGGGACGTTGCGAATCAGCTAGCGTTACTGAGTCAGCTCTGTGCTTGACTTCAAGCCAAAACTCGTCGGTGGGGCAACTGTAAATTTTAATTGGAGCGCCTGTATTTTGCACAGTGATTCTGTCCGCGACCAATGGTCATAGGGTAAGACACAGCGAAATTTCAAGGGTTCCCCAGACTCTTTCTAAGCGGTGGCACTTTATTCTCAGTGATAGTTGTTACTGATTTTGTTCTTGCTTTTGCCGTTGCCTAAAACTTTGTGCTGTATAACCTTTATTCCGTTCATCATGCAAGCATGTTCTCGCACGGGCGTGTTTCCATTGGCCATAAATTTCTGTGGAAGCGAAAAGGCGTAATTTGTACAAATCCGATTATTCGGAAATAGGAGGGATTATACGCCATCCAGGTGCTTCCCCGTTGCGTGAGCTCCCAATTTCACATATACTTAACTGCCTTAACAACACTTAGCCCTCAGTGACGTTCTGTTAGAGCAGTGCAAATATTGACTTCCCTCAGAAATCCCCAGAATAGGGAATTAAGATCGAACTAATCCAATAAAATTACATTTCCTGGCTTTTTTTTCTAGCCAGAAACGAAGGCAATTCACGCGCTGAATACGAAGCAGTATAAACAGTAAGAAAAACTTCCGTACGTAGAAGAATAAATTTAAAAACAAGTATTGAAGCTCGGGGTATTGCCGCCGAAGGTCAAATTAGCTTAAATTGAATAAGTCCATGGAAGCCCGATTCAGGTGCCTTAATCTGCGCTGCGTGTCTCCGCAGTGTTTATTACTTCCGCTCCAATTAAAGCCGCGCGGGCGGCTCATCGGTAGCGCCGTTCACGGTCCGTCAAACGGAGCGCAAAACCAAAGACACGGAACCCGGTCCGCGAACGGGGACCGAGGGGGAAGAGCTCCTCCACCGTGATACCTCAGCTCTATTTTCTTGCATTTTGTTTTTTTCTTTCAAGATAGCTTCAAGGACGAAGATAAATCAGTAGCGGGCCACTCTTTTCGAAGAAAGAAGGCGAGGAAACAAAGTACGAACCAAAGGAACGAAAACAAAAAAGAAACGGCGAAGAAAGGGAGCAAGACATCTACCGGGAAGAGGGCTAAGCGGCATCGAAAGACAAAGCGGCCATTATACCCCGAGAATCCTCCAAATAAATCCCTTTTGGTTTAAATTATTGATCTCGAAAGACGACACCCCACTGTCGTCGTTCTCTTCCTTCTCCCATTCATCCCCTCTCCTTCGCAGCTTCTTCCCCGTTCCATATACTCCGGAAAAGAAGGAACCGGTAACAGACGCCGCTCTTACCGATCCACTTATATGGGGAAGGAGGAAGAGGCGGCGGGTGTGCGGGAAAGAGGGCCGAGAGCCGAAAGTAAAAGAAACAGGGAAAAGAGGAGGAGGAGGAGAGCGGGCGAACCGTAGCCGCGCAAGAAGCGCGCGGTGTGCGCGGGAAGATGTGAATCCCAAATTAGATTGTCTCCGCCGTCTCCGCTTCTCCCACTTCTTTTTCTCCATTTCTTCTTACCCTATCGCTCCGCCTTTTGTCTTCCTTGGCCTTGTTTTTCTTGCTCGAGCTCGTTCCCCTTTAGTCCCTTCCTCCCCAATACCTTGCGCGCACTCCTCCTTCCCACTCCGCTCTCCATCCTCTCCGGGTTCGGTTCCGCTTCGCTTGGAAGCCGTTGCAGCCAGGGACAAGCTCTTCCCGTGGCCTCCCCCTGTTCTTCCCCCTCCGCACGGCGTGCCACACCTTCAGTGGCGAGCAGCAACAACTGGGGAACCACTTCATTGCGGATCCCTAATTTGATTTGGCTAACAAAGATGGCGGCACCCTTCTCCGCATTGACTACCCGCTCTCCTCCCTCGGAACAACCGCCGATCTTGTACATCCATCGTGCCTGCGCTCTCTCTCTCTCTCTCTCTCTCTTTCCCGCGCTGTACCCAGCCGTTCTTCCATAAGCAATTCCGGTTTCTGTCGCCGACGCGGACGCCTTTTCGGAAACATGGGCACGACGGCTGGCTGGCTGTATAGCGGACTAGGCCGGCGCTGCGTCGCAGTGTTTGTGTATGCACACGACGCCGCCGCTGCTACATCGGACTTCTAGCTCGGCCCGCGCTCCAAAGGGCTCCACGCGAGTCGCGTTCGGAACAGTTGCCGCATTCCGAGCGCCTACACTGGTGACCCACCTACGTACGCGTAGTGTATGCGTGCGCACGGAACCAGCGCGCAAGTCATTAAAATGAGATCGGTTGCGCGACTCTCTGTGAATATCGCACGCCATGGAATTGCAATGACTGGCACCTCTTGCAAAGTTATCAGCGGGTTAGTAAAGCTTAGTAGAAGAAGCACAACATTTTTTGTGTCTGTGTTAACCTTCTGACATTTAGAGCGTTATTGTTCTAGCGCCCATAAGCAAAAAAAAATAATATCGGTGCGCTTAAAAGGGCCCTGCAACACTTCTTACAACTTTTTTTTGAAATCTCAAGTGCTTTCAGAACGTAGCCACCCAACACATCCAGTACTTAAATTAGGAGGTCGCAAAGCACCTCAGCCAAAAATTACTGCTCTATGCCCATCGGATAACTTGTAAACTCGCTCAAAAGGTTTTTCTTTCTTTCCCGGTCTTGACGTTCTTCGACAGCTCGAATTACGTCACTAAGACCATGTAGCGGCTGTTGCCCGGTTTTCGTTCAGTTGCAGCAATGAACGCTTTTCGATAGCAACTTAAAAAAAGCCACAAAAACAAAGCAGAAATGGAAGGCGTATGGGATGCGACGAGCAAATCACGCAGTTCCTCTACGTGCTGGGGATAACTATAGCTTTCGCAGTGGTTCCAGACGCGACAAAAAGAGTGAAAGCGCTAATCGAAAGTGTTGCAGGGTCCCTTTAAGTCTGCTTTCGGGCTTTCAAGGCGAAAGTCTGGCGGTACTCACCAATGACTCTTTAACTGCTACGTTGTATATGCACCTCTTCCTTCGCTTTTCTTTCTTATTCTTTGGCGAGAATTACTTCAACGAGCGGACTGGCAAACGACATAGCATCTTTAAAATCAAAATTCTGTGCGGCCGGTGTGCACCTGTTCTGCTCACGTGCCATGAAGTTCACGTGTCACGCGGCACGCAGTATTTTGGAGAACTTGTGGCTGGGCGTGTTGGTTTTGGACTGAGAACATACTAAGTAGTGCAAAGAAACACACACAAGAAAGAGGACACGGGACAGGCGCTACTTTTTTGTGTGTGCGCGCACGACTTCCGCAAGGCCGATTCTAGGCAAAGACTGGTAATAGCCGGTTTGACTAACTTTGAGTGCGCCGAGTCATAAGGTAACAGTCCTTCCTGGGAACGGGGTGAATATGCCCAACAGACATGCCCTGCACCAACTTTATATTCAGGTCCAAGAACTGAATGGCATCATCGCGAGGCAGTTCATGAGTAAAGGTCAGACCTTTGCCAAGGCGCTTGAACTCTTCTAAAGCACATTTAGCTAACACAGGGTGCGTCACAGAACTCTTTGCGAAAAACAATTAAAAAATCATCTACATATCTAAAAACCTTTAAAACAGGTAGCGCCTGTCCCGTGTCCTCTTTCTTGTGTGTGTTTCCTTGCGCTACTCAGTATGTACGCAGTATTCTATAGCCATTACGCTTCCAATTCATAGTTTTGGGAAGCTTACACATCGGCCTTTTGGAGCCCCCGACTCAAGCGGGTATGGGCCACGAAGAGAGGAACAACGTTTGTTCCACTGCTGTCGGCGTGCGGGGATAACGCAGACGCAAGAGAACTGGGCTGCTACTGTGGTTACCGAGGTTAAAATCTCACGCAAACTTAAATGGGGTTTATATTGATTTTATTCACATTTTTATTTAGTTTATTTGCGGCAAGAACAGCAACGACTGTTTTTCGCACAATGGAAAACTTGTCCGCGTCTCGTCTGTGAAGCCCCCTCAGCAAAAGGACAACTGAGTTATACCACGCGAGTGACCACCGACCGGCATGAAAGCGCCCCATCGTAGTGGCGTGACAGACAGACAAATATTTTTTATTTGGGATGGCTGGAGGCCGCAGGGTTGAAGGAGGGTGGTTAATAATGGCCGGCCATGGTAGTGCCGAAAGAGTGGGAGATAAGATGGCCCCCTGCGGAACTCCTGGATGGTTGTCAAATTGTAGAGTATCGAGGCGTCCAGAGCGGATCTCAAAAGTCCGGTTCGCCAAAAAGCTCCGGACAAAATTGTTCAATCTCTTGCCCGGGTAGGCGTCCGCCAGCGCCTCAAGAACAGCTGGTGGTGCGACATTCCGTCCTCGGCACTTCCTGTACCCACCCAGCGCGATCTACTGGATCAGTTGGAACACTAATGTTGTTCTAGAATGGTTTGTTTTGGCACGAAAGGCTTAGATTTGAGCCACAGCTACGCGTTTTTTTTTTTTTTTTACTCGCGATTTTGTGTTACTCTAAGGTGTCTTGTTAGATCGATTCAACGGGTCCTTTTCGTAAACAATGGTGCCTTTTTGTAACTTTTGAGTCGGTTAGGGGCGGTGCGCGACATACCCACACGTCTAATTAACGCTCTGCATCGCATTGGAGATGCCGGGCTTGCACCTATCTGGGAATGTCATTTTGCAATGATAGCAAGGTACTAAACACGCGAAAGTATGCGCATTCACGGAGGACCCTCCCAGGTGCATTGCTTCCCCCCCCCCCCTTTTTTTTTATTTCTTTACTAGAAAGGGGTGTAGGTAAAGCATATGCGCATTGTGACGATCGGCGTGCAGTATTGCAAAGACCGTCCGCAATATTATGGGGTTCAATCACCCAATCCTTCCGTCATCTGGTTTTTGCCGGTTTCCCTTCCCCCTCATCGACGGGGAGCGACCCGGCTTTGTACGCAACGACGCGGCGGTGACTGACGCTACTGCTGGACACAAGCGGCTTTCGGCGGCTTTACGGTGACCCAAGCGCCCGCCGGCGAGGCAAGCCACAGTGACCGGGAAGGTTGCACCAACGTTTATAGATAAGTATCTATAAACGTTGGGTTGCACGGTGTGGGTAACAAAGGCGTCGCACGGCATTGCCCGTTCGGCGGCAAGCTAAGTGGTCCTGTCTTCTTCGGCTGTCATCTTCTCGCATCGGGGTACCCTTTGTGGCGTGTCAGAAACACCGTTGTTCAACGAGCGCCCGACGCCGGATTACCGACGGGGCCCAGGCGCCCTCCTGTCGCTTCAACCTCGGGTGATCCTAAGGGCTTCGACCTTGGGTATTGTACCACCGAAGTAAACCTCACGCTTACCCATGCGAGAGAAAAAGTGCCTTCTCTCTGTGAGTGTGTGGGCGTTAATTTCACTGCCACGGATTTTGGCGATTGGTGCGTTCCTAAAAACAGCGGGAGAAAGGGTGAAAGGGGCCGGACCCAACCTGGTTATTTAATCCCGCGTGCGCAGGAGCGAAGAACCCTGTTCACTCAATCAAACGCCATGTAAATTTCTGTACATAAAGTTTCTTACTTCGCCCTACCCGGCCCCACTGTTTGCCCCAACTCCGGACCAACGGACTCCATCACCGGTCACGCTACCAGATCAGCAACAGCATCTGGTAATGTGGGCTAAAATTTTGATTCCCATAAGGTAACAGCCGACGCAAGAAAAAACTGACCAAGCGTCAGTTCCGTCGGGGACAGCTGCTTCGCCATATCCCGCGGACAGTAAAGGGCATCATCGCAGATGTTAAGAGTAGGATTTGGTTGTCGAAAGAGAACAACGTAGCAGGCCGGTCTGCAGTAAAGAGGGCAATTGGCGTATGCGTGGGTCTCACCAAGTTCAAAACTCGCCAGCGGGGACAGACCGATCGATCAGGGTTCGCATGATATACTTGAATTAGGAGGAGAATGTAGATAGGTAATCATGTAGTTTAGCTCACGTGCATAAACAGTACCGTGCATAACTGTACGTGCATAAACTGTACCATAAACGCGCTAATGTACGGGCGAATGAAGGTTGCCTCAGCTCACAAGTATGACTAACGCATGTTACTTATTTACGGTCAAGAGATGGCATGTCCGTGTGTACCGACATGTTGACGTGCGCAAAGAACATATACGTGCGTCGCGTATGTGCACGTCTGTGCGTCTACGCAAAAAATACCAATCGCCTTTGTTCTTATTTCCGCCATTGTACGTTCTCTAGAAAGAGGAACCAGCAAAGGAAGATGCGTTCCTTAGGCTTCCTAACACTCCAACTGTTTATTTTTGTAACAATTATTCATGTACTTCATCTGCTGTGACCTTCCTCGTGTGTTGGAAGCTCCCCACACGCTCCTCTAGTAAAAGCCTCAAAGCACATTTTGCACTTCGTATTGTTTTTTCCTACTCCCACTACTGAGATGCCTCATTACTCACTTCCTAAATATATAATATAAACTAACCTCAATTCTCAAACCGAAGTTAGTTATTCTCTCATGTTGTCCGCAGAAGTAAAAAATTAGTCATCTTTGATCTTCTTCAATTACCGCTCCCTTCTCCTCGTTTCCAACTCGATGCAGTGCCCCCGGACATCGTGGGCAGCGAGAGCAGCTCGGACGTGCTGGTGCGCGAGGGCTCCAACGTGACGCTGTCGTGCCGCGCCAAGGGCTACCCGGCACCCCGCATCACGTGGCGGAGGGAGGACGGCATGCCCATCGCCGTCGGAAACTGGCAGGAACAGCAGGGATCCACCACTGACAGTCAGTAACAAGAGCGCACTTCCTTGACCAAGCTCTGAAACCGCGCGGTGGCCCAAAGCAACATGCCACATCGCGTAGATATTTATTAGCGTTCGGGTAGTTGGCAAGGAAGCGCCAGCAATTTAATAAAGCAGCGGGACGCGCGAGGATGATTGCGAGCCCTTCCGACGCGCCAATTGCAGTTCGGTCGGCCGTCCAAACACCGTTTGGATCGGGAAACCCACGACGGTCCTCCGTTTTCCCACCGGCCTCCGAAGCTTCGGTAGCTCCACGGTGGCTTCAGCCTGTTCACTTCGCGCACCAGGAAAGGGATGCACAGGGACGCCCGTGTGGCTACATGGGTTCGGTTTGCCCCTGCATATGTACGGAAGACATCTTTAATTACAACAATCTGTCTTTCTCTCTGGGTTGCTTCGCGTCTGCCTCGTTGGTTTTTAGTGGTCGTATTGCTACAGTGTATGTTTTATCTTTGTAGGAACTTAGTGCATTACTAACAGTTGCATTATTATAGAGCATGAAAGGCTGATAAGTAGCCTGCTCTTCTGTTCATCAGCGCATTACTTGGTGCAACGTTAATTTTCATGCTAATTTCATCTTATTAACCTTATTTGCCTCTCGTGATTAAAAGAAGCTTTACTGTGTGTGCACCTGCGCCCTCGAAAATCGAACCGTCCGATTTTCCTTTTTTTTTCATCGGAGGAGAGACGCTTTTCTTTTTTCATATAACAAATTGGCATCTGCTAACCAAACTTCCCAATGTGGGCAGTACAACGTCCTGGGTTTTCACAGGCTGGCGCTTGGATAAGCCTTATGACATTGCCCAATTTAACTGCAAGAGGCACTGACATGATCTTGCGTATCATTTACTTTGCAGACGCCTCGTACGAAGGCGAAGAGCTCAGCGTCACCAAAGTGAGCCGTCTTCACATGGGTCCCTACCTTTGCATTGCCTCCAACGGGGTTCCATCACCGGTCAGCCGGAGAATTCTGCTCCTGGTCCACTGTAAGTAAGCTTCCAGTGATTTCGCTCGCATGAGTCCTTGGATGTGTTATGGCTCGCGTTTAGAATGTCAGTACTCGGCGAACACCGCGTCCCCAAAAGGCGTCCTCTTCCCAAAAGTAATAGCGGGTCAGCTGGCCGGCTGACACGTACAAGATGAGCTTGAGCTTACCACCTGCGTGCTGCTCACTGCACGTCTCAAACACATCCTGGGCTGAGGACATCGCCCATACGAGTGAACAGATCAACCATCATTTGTTTTTCTCACTGAATAACCGTTTTCTCATCCGCGTCCTTCGTGAATGACAGAACGAAAGCTCGAAACTAGGTCATTCACGGCTGTAGCGCGTGTGATTTTTACGGCAAAATTTGAAGGTAGAAACAGCGTCCGCCACTCGCATACGAAGGGAACGATAAAAAAAGGGGGGTGTTCAGGTATACATAATTTAATACGACACCAGAGAACTGAAAACCTCCGAATTTCTGTTATTTCAGAAGGACGCCCTAGAACAGCGAAAAGACGCAAATATTTTAAAGTAGATTAGTCATTGCGCAATTTAAATGGCTAGCTGTAGTTGTCACGCTGTGGTTTGCTAGGACGTGCAATGTAAGAGCCGGCAAAACCACAAATATGCAATAAATACGCTATCCTGCTAGGCAACCATGCAAAAGAGCAAAAGACCTCAAAATTGAGAAATATCATCGGCGGTCCTAACCCCGTGACGAAGACTTCTTTTTTAGCCACAAAAAAATTTCCCTGGTACACATAGCCAAATTAGATTCATCGTGAGGTCGTGCGACGATCGTAACATTTGTGTGTTTCGATTCCTCTCAAAACTGACCGGAAGCAACCGCCGCCAGAGAAGGGCCTCGTCCGGAAGCCTCACATCCGCTCGCTCCATCCGAAATAACAATAAAGAGCTACTTTCAGCCGCTCCTCGGTTATTTGGGGTATGCCAGTGCCTGGTTTCCCGCAACGGAAATGATGTCTGATTTGCTATTCCCCGCTTTGGGCTGCTCAGCACGGCACGCGGGAAACACATTACAAAATCATCATCACTAACTTAAAAGCTTCCGTAAAGCGGAAACTTCTCTTATACTCTGAAGAAACTTTGCTAAACAAAAGTGTCTGGGAAAATGTATGCTCTTCTTTCAACAGAAATGCTTTGCGATGTCCAATACACAACCCCGCACTTTTTCATACTGCCAGACCTCTTTGAAAGTAGATGGCTGCGGATTAACTTAAATCACGTGGGTGTCTCTAATTGGCGCCGAAGTATCATTCGTACCAACGAGCGTTTTTGTTTATCGCTTTCAAGGGAAAACAAGTCGCCGCGGCCGGGAATCGAACATGCGACATTGCTCTCCGCACGAACCCCTTATTCCACGCCGCATTGGCGTAGAATAGTGGTAAAGTCACTCCTGGGTAAGCATGCGTCCATGAATTCGATTCCCATCTCTGCCACAGTTCTTTTCTAGTTAGATAACTTAATTTGCGCGGGGAAGGTGTTACATTTTGTGGATGCATTTTACGGACGCCGGCTCGGTGCGCGCTCTTACCAATCTAACCGACTAAGTAATTCCTTCGCATTAAAAACGTTTTACCCCTGGTACCATTTATGGCCCTTTGCTTCAAAAGCTTAATATGTTCTTGTTTATTTTTTTGCGTTGTTACAATAAGAAATAGGAAATGGTAAGCTCTACATCTGGACATTCTTACAGAGACTGCGAAAATTAAAATTTGAGATATAATGGGGCGAAGAGACGCCGAACCTATGGGATGAGCCATGGTGGTGAAGTCCATAATAATTTAAAGACCCAAGCTATTCCCCAATTAACACTCACTAAACATCCCGTATATTGGGGCGGGGTTTTTTTTTTTAGTGTTTGTGTGTGCTTACGTTCATCGCGAAAGTGCAGCCATCGCGTTCGGTGATTGAACGCGCCGTGTCCATATTATAAAGGCCAACCACCTGAGGGATTGGGCTGTTGAGGCGCGCTAAGGAGGCGCTTAATCTATATATACCAGAGTTTGAAGAGTTGTAGTTCCGTTTACCCCACAACAGGTTGTTGGAGGGGTTAACATCGCATTAGCTGATCACTTTGTTAATTCCACCGAGCATGGTTAAGGGGGAATGAAATACATCTAGTTGTTCTAAAGCATACAACAACAGCTCCTGTCCTCATTATTTTGTGGTTTGGGTGCGCTATTTCAGACTACACTTTTTTTTGTCCTTTCTAGCGACGCCTGAACCCCCCCCCACCCCCCATTTAAAGACACATTAACTTACCCCGTCTATTCGTAAAAACTATCCATGGTCAGAACTAATGCTTTGCTTATCTCAGCAGCCGGTATTTGGCCCTGATAATCAGCGTTTTGTCTGCAAATATTGGAAGTCTATACGCGGCCAAACAAGCAAGCTGGTGGTGCTAAAATCCTGGCGTGTCTTACCGTTCATTTCTTGCTTCTCCTAATACTATTTCTCCCGGATCCTCGAAGTCCTTGCTTTACATGCGGCGTTTCTTCGCAGTTCCGCCCATGATATGGATCCCCAACCAGCTGATCGGAGCGCCTCTGGGCGGAGAGGTGGCGATGGACTGCAACACCGAGGCCTTCCCCATCTCCATCAACTACTGGACGCTCGAGAGCGGAGACCTGATCGCCGAGTCCGCCAAGTACTCGCTGAACCGGACAGAGAGCGTGTACAAGGTGCACATGAGGCTACGCATCCGACGCATCAGCCCGGAAGACTTCGGCGCCTACCGCTGCTTCGCCAAGAACTCGTTGGGATCGACCGAGGGATCCATACGGCTGTACGGTGAGTTTCATAGGAAATACTAAATGCCAGTGTAAAACCGACCCGTACCGTTGCGTTAAGTGTTTACCGGGACCGCATATATATATATATATATATACATATATATATATATATATATATATATATATATATATATATATATATATATATATATATATATATATATATATATATATATATATATATATATTATGGTGTGCCGAACCTGCACTGAACCGAAACAAAAAACGGTTACCGGTTCATGACGAAATGTTTCGACCCTCCGTTTTTGATATTGCGCAGTCAATGCAATCAATGCAATTCAGGCCTTTATTTCTTTCACGTACCATCAACTTCGTTGTTCGTACCCGCTCGTGCACGTTCCTCTCCAAACAATTGAGCACTATCATGCTCTATGTAACAACAAGGGAAATGAATGAGAACCAATGTAGAAATTGTCTGTTGCTGCTGGAAGGGTGAGCGTAGTGCAAGCTGACCAAACGAAATGTCATTCTCAGCAGCTTGCACGGGATATAAAACGACTTTGCCCTTCCCTAGCTGCGACTTTATTGGAGCAGTCAGGCTGCAGGAGTGCTTCACTGCGCAACAGCGAAAGCCCGCATCCGATGTGTGCAAAAAACTTTTTGCATTTCATAATTTGTTTAAAAGGTCCGACACCTGGAATTAGTTAATACTTGACAATTGTGACCGCAGGAGCTTCTCAGTGGCTAAGCCGTTTGCTCCTGACCACAAGTTGTCTCGATCTCCTTTCCCCCCATCCGTTTTTCCGAAGTAGATGGAAATTGAGAACGCCGGTGTATAAAGATTTTGATACAAGAATAATATCACCAGCTGGTTAAAATAAGTCTGCCGGCCTGCAACATAAGCTGCGCCTCGGAGCAGAGATCTATAGCACGGGGCATCAAATGCGCCAGTTTTTTTTTAAATGTGTTTACACGGAAAACAACAAAAAAGAAAAGGCGAATCACGTTGTTTTAAAATATTACGCAAAAAGTAAGAAAGAAAAGCACCAAAACGTGGATATTGCTCAATACTTTTCTTTGCCCGGCCTTTCACAACCACACGCGTCATGAATGCCAAGGAAGTCAGTGCCGTATTCAGTTTTTGAGGTCACCCGCCGCCGTGGCTCAGTGGCTAAGGCGTTGCGCTGCTGAGCACAAGGTCGCGGGTTCGATTCACGGCCGCGGCGGCCGCTTCTCTGATGGAGGCGAAAAGCAAAAACGCCCGTGTGTACGAGATTTCGGCGCACGTTAGAGATCCCCAGGTGGTCAAAATTAACCCGGAGCCCTCCACTACGGCGCGCCTCATAGCCTGCTTTGCGTCGGCGCGTTAAAACCCTACAATCAATCAATCAATCAGTTTTTGAGGACGGTACAGTGGACAAGTTCCGTTTTTTACAGATACAAATAACAATAGATATGTCATGGAAAACTGTTAAGGTGCGCACTTAATTCCTTGGCAAGAAACTGCAGCCCTCGACCTTGTCTTCGAAGCAGAAACAGTGATAAAGCAGATGACACGTGCATAAAGGCAGGCTGGTACCTCACACTGTCCCATTCGGCCAGCGATCATCTTTTCTGTTTGTTCTGCAGTTTTGTTTCTTTCAGATCTGCTTTTTTTCGAAGGTGCACTTGTGCTGACTGTCCAACTCGCTACATTACTTCTACTGCTACTCGTTCCGGAGGGGAGTACTGCTGTAGAAGAATTTAAGAGCGTCTACCCAAGAAACTCCCATCTCATGCTCCGCGCGTCAAATTTCCCTTTCATTTTGTAACAGCATAATCTGTTATAAGATTCCGCAATGCAGCACACGGAACGATGGCCGGGGGTCAGCCGGTACGATGACATACTGATTGTAATGCACACATCCGGCATAGCTATCGCAAAAGGAATTGCAGTGGTTAGAGCAATAATGCAGGGACTGAGCGTTAACTAAAGCTTACTTTAAAAAAAAGTGTGGCTAACACATTCGATAAGATGACAGCTAACAAATTATTCAGGGTGACCAAAAAATCTAATTCATTGGTACTATTTATGTGCCTGTTGTAGGATTTTGCTGTTTTGTTAAAAATATAAAAAAATGTGCGCCATTGGTATTAAGCGCTGGTATTTGAACGCGCCAGTACGCAGGCCTAAATTTAAGGCTTCAAGGTTAGTGTGATGGGCGATTCCATAGCGACGATTGCGATTTCAAAAATAAAGGAAAGGGCAGAAAATATATCCCCCCGTCATATATCTTGGTGATGGCTTTATAAATAGTCACTAGGACAACATAAAGTCTGGGAGAGAAAGTAGGTTATAAATCGTCGCCACTTCATCTGTTTTTCTAATATCTCATAATTGTTTAAAGTTTGCTTTGCAATTATGCCACTGCATGCCCTTGGGGAATAGTAGCATTTTGAATTTTTGTTTGTATCTTGATTTGACTGTCGTTTTAAACAACTAAATGTTTTTTTCTTATTTCAGGGATAATTCACCTAATCGAACCGGTTCGCGAACCGGTTCAAGCTCCCGAACCGGTTTGCGAACCGGTTCGGTACGTGATTTTGTCGAACCGGAACTGAACCGGAACGAAATGGTTTCTTTTGAATCAGAACCGTACCCGAACCGGTATTTTTGTCGGTTCGACATACAGATATATATATATATATATATATATATATATATATATATATATATATATATATCAGGGTGTCGAACCGAAAAAAATACCGGTTCGGTTACGGTTCGGGTTCGGGTGAAATAATTTCGTTCCGGTTCAGTTCCGGTTCGACAAAATCACTTACCGAACCGGTTCACGAACCGGTTCGGGAGCTTGAACCGGTTCGCGAACCGGTTCGACGAGTTGAATTATCACTGAAATTAGAAAAAAACATTTACTAGTTTAAAACGACCGTCAAGTCAAAACACAAACAAAAATTCAAAATTCTGCTGTTCCCCAAGGGCAGTGGCGCAATTGCAAAGCAAACTTTAAACAATCACGAGATATTAGAAAAACAAATGAAGTGGCGACGATTTACCACCTTCTTTCTCGCTCAGACATTATGTTGTACCAGCGACTATTCATAAAGCCACCGCCAAGACATATGACGGTGGGATATATTTTCTGTCCTTTCCTTTTTTGTTGAAATCGCAATCGTCGCTATGCAATCACCCATCACGCTAACCTTGAAGCCTTAAATTTAGTCCTGCGTACTGGCGCGTTCAAATACCAGCGCTTAATACCAATGGCGCACATTTTTTTATATTTGTAACAAAACAGAAAAATCCTACAACAGGCACATAAATACTACCAACGAATTAGAATATTTGGTCACCCTGAATAATTTGTTAGCTGTCACCTTATCGAATGTGTTAGCCACACTTTTGTTAAAAGTAAGCTTTAGTTAATGCTCAGTCACTGCATTATTGCTCTGACCACTGCAATTCCTTTTGCGATACCGAAAGTGTGCATTACAATCAGTATGTCATCGTACCGCCTGAACCCCTACCATCGTTCCGTGTGCTACATTGCGGAATCTTATAACAGATAATGCGGTTACAAAATGAAAGGGAAATTTGTCACGCGGAGCATGAGATGGGACTTTTTGGGTAGACGCTCTTTAATTCGTCCACAGCAGTACTCCCCTCCGGAACGAGTCGCAGTAGAAGCAATGTAGCGAGTTGGGCAAACGGCTTAGCAAACGGCTTAGCCACTGAGCAGCTCCTGCGGTCACACTTGTCAAGTATTAATAATTTGCAGGTGTCGGTCCTTTTAAACAAATTATGAAATGCAAAAAGTTTGCCCACATCGGGTGTGAGCTTTCGCTGTTGCGCAGTGGAGCACTCCTGCAGCCTGATTGCTCCAATGAAGTCGCAACTAGGGAAGGGCAAAGTCGTTTTATATCCCCTGCAAGCTGCCGAGAATGACATTTCGTTTGGTCAGCTTGCACTACGCTCGCGCCTCCAGCAGCAACAGATCATTGCTACAATGGTGCTAATTCATTTCCCCTGTTGTTACATAGAGCGTGATAGTGTTCAATTGTCGGGAGGGGAAAGTACCCGAGCAAGTACGAAGTTGATGGTACGTGAAAGAAAAAAAGGCCTGAATTGCATTGACTGTGCAATATCAACAACAGAGGGTCGAACCGTTTCGGCATGAACCGGTAACCGTTATTTCTTTTTTCGGTTCAGTTCCGGTTCGGTTTCAGCGCGCTCAAAAAATAACGGTTCGGGTTCGGGTTCAGTTCCGGCAAAAATATCGGTTCAGTTCCGGTTTACGGTTCGGTTCGGTTCCGGTTCGACACCCTGATATATATATATATATATATATATATATATATATATATATATATATATATATATATATATATATATATATATATATATATATATATATATATATATATATATATACTGACTAGAACATATGCCTCAATGAAAATGAGTGAAACGAATCAGAACCAAAATACATGCCACTTCTAAGTCTAACGGTCCCTATTCACTTCTTGTTCACCCATTTCTCCCTTTTCTGGATTCCGCATTCCCCGCTCCCCCAAAGCCATTCTTTTTCCTCTTTAAGCAAGGAAACATGCGCGTTGTCATGTGCACCGGCTGACTACGCAAACTGGAAGACAATTTTTGTTTACCTTTCCTTCTTAAAAAAAGACTGTGTAACTATGTCGCAGTTTGAATATTATACATAAATTTCGTTCCTTTGTGGAATTTTAAGTGGCAGCTTCAAAGTAAGAAAATTGCACTTACTAACGTTTGCTCGCAGAACCCTTAAAGGTTAATATTGTTGGTAAAAACATTCAAACACCGGTTTTTATTAGCTCGTCGCCGTTAGCCAAGAAGTCACAGGACTTGGAAATAGTTCAGATTAAACCGGCTTCTTTTGGCACCTGCTACACTTCGAGTACGTTAGCATATTTGCATTTGCCTTCATGAAAAATACGGTTCTCGCGACGGGAGTTGAAACTCTCCGTCGACAAAGAGGAAAAGAAAACAAAAAGTCGTCTTTGTCTGTCCACGAAAGAAAGCCGCGTGTGGAACAGATACGGGGGAAAAGACACAGTGTTGTATTGTACAGGGTTTATCTTCTTTCACATGCTAATACGCGCGCAGTTTTATTTTAGGGTCACGCAATAACTCAGGTTTACCTAACCTACAACTAAGGCGCACAAAAAAATAAATAAGTACCAATTTAATAGTCCGATGTCACTGAGGTTCCAGCGTATGAGTAGTTCAAATAAAAGCAGATACTTTTATGAAGGTACTTTTTGAAGGTACTTTTATGAAGGTACTTTTTTTTATAAGCCGGGGGCGCTGCTGGTAAAATAAGTTCGGTGCAATGCTAAGAGAAACCAGTGCGTTCGATGTTTAACAGCACAGTGCTTCAGGCACTAAGTGGCTGCGGTGGTTTAAGCAAAATTCACCGGCCAAGGTTGGACTTTGCAGTAAGGTTCTGGTTGCAATGTTCTTCATTTCATTTTTTGTAGAGATTCACGTCCCTCCACCACCAAAGGTTAAGGAGCCATCGACTGCCAGGATCCAAAGCATTGAAGGTAACCGACATTTTGCTAAAAAAACCCACCATATCGCCGGAAAACAACGAAATGACAAAAAAAAATTCACTGCTGCATGTAACGCCTTCAAATAGAAGAGGAGGAGAACCAATTTTATTGGGGTGGAGGGCTCTAGGCCCCGTTTGAGAGAGGGATGAATGGAGTGGGAGAGAGGTTCTGTGGTGGGTTGAAGATGCTCAATATGTGTGCGCGTTGAGGTGGGTTGGCCGTATACAGGGGACTGGTGTGCCGGCGGGAGCAAACTCACAGCTTTAGGCTGCTCATGAAAGTCCGCTATTGCTGTAATATAATGAAATTTGTGTGAGGGTATGGATGTCGATAGTACAAAGGCTTGTGAGGGCTAGTGGACCATTCGCAGGAGTTTGAATATATAGTTACGAGCGAATTCGGGGCAGAACCAGATGAGGTGGTGCAGATCGGTTTTGGTGTCATCAAAACACTGAAGGAAGTTAGGTGCCCTAACTAACTGCCTCGATGCCACCAAAGCTTTGCTGATGTCAATGCACTGACAGCATTTTAAACAATGCGTAACAAAGTTTCCATGAGATAAATACTGCATAGCGACTCTGTGGGGCAGCATCAATCCACATTTGCTTTAAATTGGGAAGAAAACTGCGATTTCAGTTAGGCAACCACTACGTCACTTCTTTTTTTCCTCTGCAGTCACTGCTCCTTACTTGGCACATATATCATATATGAAAAGTAAACGTGTCCTATTTCGCGCACTAACTACTGCGGAAGCTTGAATTCGGGCTAGTTGGTTGCATGACATGTCGGTGAAAACAGCGCAGGATCGATGATGAACGAAAGAGAGAAAAGACAGAAAGCGAGGGAAACGCACCTGTACTGTACTCTCTTTCGTTATCGGCCATGTTCTGTTTTCACCGACATAACTACAACGTCTCGGTATCTTACGACTTGGTCTTTTTTTTTTTTTTTTAAAGTTTTTATTTAAACGAGGCCATGGCGGGCCATCTGGAAGATACCCCAAATTGGTTTTTTACTCGCAAGTCATCTTTGCAGCTCTAATTGAGAAATAACTCTTTGCAACGGTCAAAATTGTCAAGACATTTTCGCACTGATGTGCATACAACGAAACACACCGTAACACACTAAGACGCCAATCTTATACGCCAACCTTAGACGCCAAATCAAATAAGGATGTGATAACATCACTGGAACAGAATATATATCAGCATTGTGAATCTCGCATGGCTGTTGGCATTATTTATTGCATACGCAGAGAGCAAAATGGAGCCACCTCGGGATTCTGTAACGAAACAGCGTAGCTTCCCCGTCAAACCGCAAGTTTCTGTGTCGCCGACCAAACCAGAAGGTAAGTTTTTCTCTTTTTTGCACTCTAGGTGACTGCGTTAACTATTATTCCCCATATTTCTCAGATCTTCGAATGTCATTTTTGAACTTTTTTTTTTGTGCTCATGCTCAATTAAAAAGCGTTCTCAATGATAAAAATAAAATACGTCGTACCGCTCTTAGAATTCGTAGCCTTTCCTTGCTGTCTTTCTTCCCTTTCTTTTTTTGCTGCAAGTTCCATCTTCGGGAAAAATGTTAAAAGGGATGGCGAAAGAATCTTTTCTAGGAGGCCCTGTCCAGTGCATTCCCCGCCACTTGTGTCATTTCCTGCACAATTTTCTTCTATGTTAGTGATTCCGACTCAGTGATTTTTTTTTTTTTGTACTCAACGTATTCAGGGAAACGATAGCAACGTCTCCCCACTTCCCCTTCTTTATGCAAGCTTTGCTGTCTGAATTCGGCAAGTCAGAATTGCATACTTTTCTAATGCCCAATTATCAGAGTAATATGATTATTCCGGATTCGAACAACTGCAGCCGGTCATGGCCAGCTCCACCTCGAAGGAAGCGGCGACGAAATATCGCAGTGCTGCTCTTTTGGCTTTCATGAGGACCGTTTTTTCCCTTTCTTTCATTTCTCTTTTCATTGTTGTTGTGAGGCAAATGCAAATAATATGAAAGTTAAACTCGCTAAATTTTAACTTATTCATTTGTTGATTTCGCACCCCACTGCACGCGTGACGTAAGGAAATTTTTAAGACTTGAGATTGTGTTTTGTCAACTAAATTGCTCTCCGTTCGGTGAGAATAAGTCATGCCGTGGCCATAAAAGCATCAAGATCATCACCGCCGCATAGCGGCTGCTTTGAGCTTTTCTACCGTGCCTAGAGCCTTTCGTGAAGCGCACACTCGTCCTTTACTCATAATACCGCCGTTACGAATGACAGCAGAAACCGGAAGAAACTAGCAAGACTCACGGCTTCCCTAAGCGACGAGGCATACATGCCAGACGACGGAGCCCTAAGCTGCCAACGGGGTAGTCCGTCGGGCCATAGCCTTAGGTCACGGCTGCTTAATCCATGTCCATGTTTCGTCTTCAGCTACTTTCTTAACCCCCCCCCCCCCTTTTTTTTTTGCTGAAATCTGGGGATCGTCAAGACTTTTTCTGTTTAGGTGCGGGTGCTTTTTTTCTTTTGAAAAAAAAACGGTGCTTTAATGCTTAGCAGAACCCGTACGTCCGCGCAGTAAAGCTGTTTTGAACATAAATTGGCCTTGACTCGCTTTAAGGGCTGTAACACTTTATTATTGATAAAAGAGTCCAGACGCCAATTTGTTGACGATGAACTACTTCGCCGGCGAACCACAGAGAAAGTATGAACGTCCTGGGCTCCTACTTTTCATTTATGTAGAACATACCCCAGACACTGGGCATAAGCCGTGCACATAACCTATCCCCCGTCTAGCTTTTTTTTTTTCTTTTTCGAGTGTTCCTTTATTGGCCTGGAAATAAATATTCGACTGATGTCGGTGCTTTCGTTCAGTGGATCCGTGTAATAGCTTTAAATGAAGCAGCATTGCCGCCTACAGAATATGTCTGCGGTGTGTGTTAACGCGTACGTGAAAGGCCACTTGGCGCAGAACAGCCGGCGTCGTCGGCGATGTAGGGTTTGAGAGAAAAATACCCTAGGGTCAACCCACATTACGCACTGAAACCGGCCGGTGCTGCAGGGGAAATGAGCGCACAAAAGTACATTTGGGTTCGTGCGGGAGTTGAACCCGGGTCTCCCGACCAAGCGCAGGGTGCGTTCCCACCACGCTAACTCGACACTCTGCCGGAGAGGGAATAGGAGTTATCCTGGGTAAGTTCCAATTTAACCCTTTAAACGGCTTCGTTGCCGTCTTCGCGGACAGCCCGCCATGTTAAGCCTCCTACCAATTCAAACGAAGCAGTCAACGAGGTCTGCTTCGAGGAGACGGATTCAAAGTCACCAAGGATGCGGGCGACCTTCCTGTCTAAACTATCAAGTGACGCCAGCGCCACCCTTTTGCGTATAATGTTGTAAGAAAAGCACTTGTTCTTTTATCGAAATATTTAATATAATTTTCTAGTGCTGAAGATGAATTTGTTTAATTTTTAAATCATGGAATGTTTGTAATAATAACGGTAATTTACGAAACGTGTGGCTTGCGTTTGTCGACTTGTCTTCTACGAGGTTGTCGTCTGCGTAGGTGTTGCGTTCGGGACCGCGGCGCCGTTCCAATTTTATTCATTTAGACGTATAGTTAGAGTGCTTCCTAAGCTGTCTACCAACCTGTCCACAAACTGGAACGCAGCTTCTGATGCGTGCAACATGACAGGTAAGCATGACGGAACGTGACTAGAACAGGTACACGCACGCCACGGAGAGCTATGATTCTGGGAGTGCTATCGCGTGACGTGCGGCCACTGTGCTTGCGCAAGTAATTCGCTCCAAATAACGTAGGAACGAAAGCGAAGAAAGAGACGCGAACATGAAGTAGCTGTAAAGAAGGTATTGTTAATCGCTAGGTTTTCTCCTTCGAACCGCGTAAGCAGATTTGTGTGCTCCGGGAACTTCCTTCGTTTCTTCCCATCGTCCAGTAGCATACGTAGGTCTGCGTCATGGTTCGCATGGTGTAAAGCTCCGGTGGTGAGCGCGCGATATAGGAAAAGCCATCATTGAGACGCTTCTACCCCTCCCGCCACACGATTCCTCCTGCTCTGCTCATGTTTTCGGACCCCCGGGGTCATAAGTCCCTTTCCCAACAGATGGCGTGCGAGCCAGAGAGGAAAGTTTTCACCGCTCGAAAAGTGTTTATGACATAGGAACGGGGTCCGATTACGCTTCCGCGTTCCACGTTCAAAGGCGAAGCTTAAGCAAAAGTGGAAGCGTTTGCTTAAAACGCAAAATTTCAAACATTTAATTGAAGGCACCGCACCAGTGTGCGCTGCGGTAAAACTGTCCTTACCTCTCTCTCTCTCTCTCTCTCTCTCTCTCTCTCTCTCTCTCTCTCTCTCTCTCTCTCTCTCTCTCTCTCTCTCTCTCTCTCTCTCTCTCTCTCTCTCTCTCTCTCTCTCTCTCATATTTGTCTTTTTCGTTATCTTTTAATAACCTTTCTGTCTTTTCAATGTGCGGGGCAGCCGTCCTCGCTGTGGGAAAGTGTATTTAAAACGCAAAATTTTGAACATTTCTTTGAAGCCACGGCACCAACGTGGACTGCGAGAAAGCTGTGATGCATAATATCTGTGATGTGGCTCTTGTTTTTGTTGCAGGCTCAACAGATGCGGCGAGTACTCTGGAAAACAACGTCGTTTTTCTGTCACTCTCAATCGTAATGACGGCGCTCGTGCTTACGTGATAACCTGTCCTCCAGACAAAGGATGTCGAATAAATGTAAGAATGGCTCGTCCACCTCGACTTACTTCGTTGCTTCGTAATCTAAAGCAACTTTGCTTGGGACTAGGTCACGAAAATCGTAGATAGCACGTGCCCTGTTTAAGGAAGAGAATCGAAAACCAAACCATCGCTAAACCAAAAGGGAAAATACAGAAAATGGTACAGATATTTTTGGAATGCCCTACTAATGCGTAACCCTTCTTCCCAGTTGGTCTGCCCCACACAGAAACCCTTTGAATTGGTATTTACTGCTGCACACGAATGCGTTCCTGAGACGACATTTTGTAGTAGCATTTTAATCGTACACGGAGTCTTTTGATCTGGAACATTTGTGTCACAAAAAATTACAAATATTGTCAAGGATTCAAATTTCCTGCTGCACAACATCAGGTAGTGACGACATGGTTCAATTGTCTGATAGTGGTGGTGAAGACAGTAGTCAGGGTGTATATTTTATGCTGGAACGCAAACGGTGCAATCAAACCTGGGGAACCACTGCAGTCGCCCGACCATGGCCATTGGACGTGGATTTTGTACATTGCGTGTCATAGTACATCTGTTGGGATAGTGCCTGTACGAGAAAGCCGCTGATGAGGCGCCAGTTTTTCATCTCTGTTTTATATTAGCAACTTTTATTGAAATGAGGTTCGGGTTAAAATTGACGTGGTTGCTATTCCGCCATGTCAATCATTTAATGAATGTAATTGTATTTTTCTAAGCTGGCTTCTTCAAGAAAGAGTCCTGACCCATATCATAGAAAAAGAAATTAATGAAATTTTGTTTTTTGGGGGGTAGACGGTGGTGCGGCGGTGAGCAGGGACCAAGGCGAACGGTCGTTGTAGCCAACAGTACCAGAGCCTGGAACGAAACGGTGTGATGGGGCTTGACGAATCTTTACAATGGTAACGTCTTGGTGTGATACTAGTGCCCACTCACAGATGAGAAATTGCCTGTTGTACTCTCTCGCAATCTACTGATTCATTGTGGGGTTTGACCTGTTGAAACTACACCGGTAATGAGGCGCGCCGTAATGGAGAGCTCCGGATTAATATTGAACACCTGGAGATGTTTACGTGTTTCGAAATCTTGGAGGAGGAGGAGGAAAAACTTTATTGTGAGCCTGGTGATGTGGCACATGGGCGGGTGTTCGATCTTTACTACAATAATTCGGACTGGCTAATTGCTTTTAACCCGTCTTTTTTTTTCTCCAGTATTGTTAGGTGCTGACACGGCAGAGCATGTAGGATTTCCTTCGTGGGTGGCTGACGAACAGAAGAAGAATATGAAGAAGGAAAACAAGAAAACGGATAAAAATACCCGCGGTATATGGATACCACTGGCGCTGTCCGCATTGCCCTGATAGGGTCACTTCGTCAACAAGCGAACACTTCTAGTCGACGGACGACCCAAGATGTCACGACCCACATCCTCCACGAACTGGCTCAGTCGAGAGCGCCCAAACGACTCAAAGTTGTCTGTACAGTAGAGCAAAAAGAATGTATCCAATTCATTACCATCTAATGTTCTGTTCCCACTGTCCTGAGTGATATGCGCACGAATGGAAGCATGTATGCCTGTGTGTGTGTGTGCGTGTGTGTGATCATGTGTGTGCATGTGTGTGTGTGTTGGAGTACGCGTCTGTACAAGCAGTGTACTCATCCTATTGATTCTGCGGTTGTGGCAACGTAGCGTGCAAGTACATCAACTCCTCCTGGTAACCTGCACGAAACGTGCTGGTAACAGCCAGGTAACCTAAAATGCTCGTATTCAGAGTAGCGTAGCAAATAGCAACGTTACACTAAGTACGCAATGTGTGGTTGTCAGAAAAGCCCATATGCAGTACCAGGACCACAAAGGGGCTGAGAGCATAAAAGAGAAGAAACAACTATACAGAAACTCATTCTCGCGGTCCCCTTTGATGTCTTTCTCGATCTGGTTCTAATCAGGCGTGCGAAGGAAGTAATTAAAGGGCTGATTATTTTTCGGGTTTATTTCCTTTTACTGGTTCGGGCATAAGAAAGCCGATGCAAAGGAAACCAGGCCGCTTTAAAGGAGTGCTGCTGTTGAAAGCACCGAAATTGGAAAACAGGCGTAGGAACAGCGTTCGCTCGGTACCGAGCGAACTGGCATAAAAAAGGGCTATCCAGCACACACGAACGAGTGGTTGCAACGAGCTCCCCTTCTAAGTATACTGCGCACTACACCCACGCACCCCCCCCCCCCCCCACACACACATATATATATATATATATATATATATATATATATATATATACAGAAAGATAGGCCGGCAGTCTATAACGCCAAAGGAGGCATAGGGGTGTTGTTGGGCTTTTCTTTTACTACGGTTAATGAAGTTAGCAGTTTTTTTTCAATATACGGAAGCAAGAAAGAAAGAAAAACACGCGCCCAGTTTTTCTTCCTTTCTTGCTTCCGTATATTAAAAAAAACTGCTAACTTTATTAACCGTAGTAAAGAAAAAAGTCTAACCCCACCCCTAATCCACCTTTGGCGTTATAGATTGCCGACCTATCTTTCTGTATATATATATATATATATATATATATATATATATATATATAGATATATACACACATATATATATATATATATATATATATATATATATATATATATATATATACCTATGAGCATGAGTAAATAGCCAGAGGCACGGCAAGAACAAACAAAACAAAGAAGCTTACTTACATATCGGCAAAGGGGTTGCCTTCATAAGAGTAAGGTTTATGTGATGTCAACGTTACTGTGATGAAAGCAAGTTACCGTCCGTGTTTCTGTGTTATTGTTCTTGCCGTGTCTCCGACTATTCACTCGTACTATTTCCACGCGCCCTTTGTGAGTTTTCTGTTTTCCTAGATTTATATAGACATATAAACACGAACACACAACAGGTAAAGGTACCTGGCACAGGGAACAATAAAACTGTGTAAGCCAAAACCGTTACTGGAGTGTGTTTTGAGAAGAGCAGGCATACAGGTAGCAATGTGAAAAATGCATATTGGCCCTGAGAATTCAAAGGGCACCGAAAATTGAATCGCGGCAAGTGTAACTGGAGAGACGTTGTTTTTTTTCTTGTTGCCGGTTGTTATGGCAGCAGCTGGTGAGCTCGTCATTGAACACGCTTTCAGTAACCTGTCGGACCCTCCCTCCCTAACTATGTACGGCCGGCTTTCGCCTGCAAGTTTGCAACTCGCAAGTATGAAAGCTCACAAGGGCTACGACCGCTGCATTCCGTAAAAAACCCGCCCGCATCTTCCCACGCGGGGAACTCGAGTAAATGCGTCGCATCTACTCGAGTCAAGCAAAGCGTCACGTCAAGCGAAAGCCAAGCAAAGACGCCCTTGACTGAATTCCGAACGCGCGCTCCGCCGCTTATGTACGTTGAGCGGACTGCGTAAGCCGGTCCCAGTCGATGACGACGTTGGCGTACTTGTAAAGCGGCGTGCACTCTACGTGTTTGAGCCAAGCGCGGATGTTGCTTCGCCGGAGAACGGCACACCGGTTATATGCGCAGCGCGCCCGAAGGAGAGGAAACCGCGGAAGAGAGAGTACTGCACATGCGCCGGCCCCAGCGCGTCTGCCGCGGCTATGACGCAACACAATCCAACACAATCCACTTTAATCCAATCCAATCCAAATCCAATCCAAGCCAATCCAATCGAATCCAATCCAATGCCCCTCGCGAGAGAGTGTTCGCTATCGCCTCGACGCGACGCGCATGCGCAGTGAGCGTGTGGACTGCGCCGACGCCGATGCCAGACATCGTGCGACTAACAAATGCTCTGCATTTAAAACCTGGAACAACAATAAACATCACAGAAAAGGAAGACCGCGTAGCCATTCCTCGACGTATGATAAAACCCATTTAACGGAAGAGGGCTAGACTGTTTCTAACCACGAGCGCAATGCCCCTCGACCCAACTTGAAGATTGCGCAGAGGTTACGCGTAGTTCACGGTTTGTGGCTCAAAATATTCTGCTATATGTAACACTTGAATGACAGGGAGTCTTTTTTTTTTTCTTGTGTTTCGTACTTGGTCACCGCACGAGACGGCGGAACTGCGTATGACAGCACAAACCATTACATGAATTCTGTACGTTATGAGCGCCACGTAAGAAACACCTGCACAGGGCGTGTGAGACTTCTCGTTTCATAGCTCAGCAGTTAACATGTTGTTCGAATCTCATCTGTAAATAAACACATCTTTCGTGATTGCAACATTCTCCGTCGTTCTGTCATTGTTCACCAACATGGGTGCACAAAGTGAAATAAAGTGGTTGAACGCGCTAAACTTGTGTGGTCTTAAATTTCTTGTTGCTGCAGAAAGATTTGCATAGTGTGTTTGTCGTCGCATTGCCTTTTCGAGGCAGAGCCTTCGGGGCATCGTAGGATAAGCATTAAAAGGACACTACAACACCTTTGAAACTCCGCAGCATGTCCTGCTGTCAAGCGGACTATAAGCTAAAGGAACGCCTCATTTTGCGAGCACACGGGCCAGTATCAAAGATTTAAAAATAAGCGCCATATAATGAAATTTAATCCTCACAACTTATTCGCATTTCGCGCCTCCTTTTC
The DNA here is from genome assembly GCF_048455015.1 of Haemaphysalis longicornis. Lineage (NCBI taxonomy): Eukaryota > Metazoa > Arthropoda > Arachnida > Ixodida > Ixodidae > Haemaphysalis > Haemaphysalis longicornis. Next base: position 207,546,733 of record NW_027526295.1, read on the forward strand.
ACTTCAG
>NW_027526295.1:207546839-207572166 GCF_048455015.1 Haemaphysalis longicornis
CAGACTGTGAGTGACAGATTTCACACTGAGAAAGAACGACAAAAGCAATGTTAAATAGTCAGGGACCTAGCGCTCTCGCTCTAACACTAATCGAATTTACAAGTTGCGCATGCATATATTTAATCTGCCTGAAGCACGTTATGCAACTTCGATTCTATCAGAAAAAAACAAACTTCCGTTCGACATAACTAATTCACAAATAATTGAGACAATCGGGAATAGTGCCGCTGGTTAATTGAAACTAGTGAGCTTACCACGTTGATAAACATTTGCTTTATGCTCTTGTTTCAAACGAAAAGAGCCTACAAGAGCAAATTTATTGCATTGCGTATTGTTTCTAATTGATCATACTTATAAAATACATGCCCGGTGCCGATGGGGTTAGTTTTCGCCGAGAAAAGCAGACCACTGGCGTAGGCCCGGATGTCTGCTGAGTTGCACTAATACGGGAGGCGTGCTTCAGCACGTGCGCTCATGCGCGAATGGTATGAAAGAATGTCAAGATGAGTCCTTTGTGGGGATAAAAATTAACCTCGAGTGTTAATATCATGACAAAAACACCCATCAAATCTACTTAACACGAATACTTGGTAAAATATACCCAGCGTCTACAGCAAAGGGTTTTTATTGGAATTCTAATAACGCCTTCGAAGTCTCAATGCCTTAACGTATACTGAAAGGGCAACGAACTGAATGAGATATGCTATGGTTAAAACATTTATTTCTAATAAAAGACAAGAAGGCAAGGACACCCCTCTTTGACAACTAAGAAAAAAACATCAATGGGTCAAAAATATTATATGCTGTTATAAAAGAGGTAAGATGGCAACGATTAAAAAGACAGGAGAGATAAGAGTAGCGAATGCTTTTTGCTCCAATACCTCCGCAGAAGCGGAAAAAAAAGAGTACGAAGGAGTGAATACACACGCTTGAGCCAGCGGTGTTTTATTTCCAGAAGCGAATTTCCTCCGGATGAATAGCGAGCCAATCTTCAATCAGTTTCTACCCGGTTCACCATTCATCGCGTCGAGAGGCTGGCGCCAAGGTGGAAATGGATGGAAAGACAGCAGGAGAGAGGAAAGGGTGAAGAGGGAAATAAATACGGAAGAAGCCGGGAAATAAACGATTTTGATCGACGACCATCGCTTTGGAACATCCCCGGGGCCGAATTCACGTCGTCGGCCGCCCGGTGCCCTTTCAATCCGCCCGCCCCCGTAGGACACAACCCGGATGCTTGCACTACGACGTCCACGGGTGCCTCACAAGAAAAAGGCCCTGTGTGCTGCAAGCTGTCGGCTTCGTCAAACAGGGTTAACGGAAGCCCTGTGGTCGTGTCTACTCCCGCAAGACAAAATAAGAAGTGACCTGACTGTGCCGTTCTGATTGAACGGAGCCAGGTAAGGCGACTGCTCGCGGTGTTTATAGTCGACTGCTTTGGGGGAAACAGATTGCGAGGCAAGGCCTCCAAGGCATTACCTGTGGACAGGGTCGCGTTAGCTCTGGTTAAGCGCGTTAAGAGCGCATTTCCACTAAAGCAGGCGCTGCTTTTCGTTTCGGAGTGTCTCCTGCACGAAGCACTCAGAGGGGCCTACTAAAGCTGGGGACGGTAACCGAGTGATCCAAGAGTGATGGCAGCAGTCTCCGATGTGCTGTCGTGATGGCGACATACATACATGCATTTATACATACATACATACATACATACATACATACATACATACATACATACATACATACATACATACATACATACATACATACATACATGCAAGCATACATACATACATGCATGCACGCATACGTACGTAATACATACATACATACATACATACATGCATACATACATACATACATACATGCATACATACATACATACATGCATGCATGCACACATACGTACGTACGTACATACATACATACATGCATACATGCATACATACATACATACACGCATACATACATACATACATACATACATACATACATACATACATACATACATACATACATACATACATACATACATGCATAATACACGCATACATACATACATACCTACACACATACATACAAACGAGCAAACAAATCTAATCAAGGCTTTGTTATCTGATAAACATGCAAGAAAACATGATGGCTGATTACGTCTACTTGCTGATCTTCCTGCGCTTTAGCGTCAATGCGTCGTTTTTAAGTCTTCAGAATAAGCGTTCATTTGCTCACCTAACACAAGTATTAAAATACCCATGTCATTAAATCGTATCATTTCGCTGCTTGTTGCATGACGCACGCCTTTGCCGAAGGAGGTCATCATTCAAGTGTTATGATTGGGACATGAGATTTCCATCAAATGCCACCACGACCATTACCATCGTCGTCATCGTCATCGTCGTCGGCAGCTACCGCTACTTCCAAGCAAAGACAAATCAAGGGAACATGTATTAAGCCTCGCAAATAGAAAGTCACTGTTTAAGAACATCGGGATGACATAACACTACATTCAAGATTTGCCGCTATGCCAATGACACAGTCACGAAGCCACGCAGAAAGAAATGTTTCCTATTTACGCATCCATTCCTATGTGGTGTTCCTATGTTCTTCCGCTGCTGCAACATATAGGCTGGCCTTTTTTACAGCGAAGCTGTGAGCCTCTCGTTTTTAGGAAAATTTCGTGTCGTAAACAACAACAACAAAAAAATCCGAGACAGGACCCAGCAGTTCTCGCCCAAGACGCCGAGCTCATGCGTCAAGCTAATCAGGCGTGCAGCATACGGCTCAGCATTCCTATAAAGAAAAAAAAACACAACACAAGCATCGAAACAGCATGATGAATGGATAAGGCACCGGTGAACAATGAGAACAACCCCCCCCCCCCATGTGTTCTGGTAAAGATTAGGTTTGCAGCTGCTCTCGAACGGGGAACAGGTTGACGTCACTCGATGGCTAGCACATGCGTCAGGCAAGGTAGGACCCAGAAGTTCTCGCCCAAGACGCCAAGCGCATGCGTCAGGACCCAACATTTGCTGCCAGAGAAGCCGAGTGCAAGCTAAAGCCCGCCTAGGCAATGAGGAAAATTTCTTATTCTGCCCCATCAGCATGCGTAGTGGTTTACAACAGCTGCGCAGGACATCTACTTTGGCATGACGGCATGCCGTCATTTCTTCTTTCTTTTTTTTTCATAGAATACTCCTGTTTGGCCTTTTGCATGAAGGGACCACAAGAAAAATTCCAAAAGATTCGAATCAATTCAAATAAATTGCCGTGAGAGACTGAATAGAGGGCCACGTTCGGTTCCAAAGCTACGCCAAAAATAAGCATCTTGACTTCATGGTAAGCCCGGACCAACATTATTACAACTGCCGTTATTAACCGATTCCGATTTAACATAACTGGCAGTATAGTATCTCGCGAAGTATCTCCACGCAAGAACCCCAAAAACCTCATAGGATCCCCTAAACATTAGAACATGAAGGACTTGAGGGAAACGGAGCCGCCAACAGGAATGCCCGGGAACTTAAAACATGGCGCGTAACCCCTATCATGGCCTGCCCTATCCCAAATCATTTGAAAAAAATTACCATCTTTTCCTAGAGAAAGTTGAGAGGAGAGCGAAAGCTTTCTAAGAGCAAAACTGCGTCAAACGTGCGCCAAAACCTTCAGTAAAAGGGCATCCCACCTACGCTGAAAATGCATCCAAGCGATCCCCCAACCTTAAAAGGCTCAAATCACAAACAAAGAGCGAACCCATGCGACGATTTTTCTACCAGTAAGTAAACACAACACATCTACGAACACTCTAAATGTATACCGATACGTGGTTCATGAGATCAAAGTGTACTATTGTACTCCTTCATGATCTATGCCTGCATTGTCTTATCTAGAGCCATTACTTTTTCACGGTTTTCAAGTAGCTATGTAGACGCAATGGAAGCCTGGTTTCATGCACGCACCGTTTGCCCAGAGATCTTATCAGGGCGGTTCTGTCGACCAAGCGGTCTACGGGGAAATGCACTAGTTTTTTGACAGGATGCCATCGGCCCAATTAAGAAAGCTTTCGCCTTCAAACGACTAAAAATTTAACCGGCACACAGACGCGCCTGAGCAAGCCCATAGACAACCTTCAGTGTCCACGAAGCTCGAACTTCAAGTAAGAATAGAAACGAAAACGGTCCCGAACCTAGAGAAATAAGCCTGCTTGTATTCAAAGAAATAGCGGGCAACACGCCCCGCTTGTGGAACTACGCTCACGCTTTACCGCGCAACATGGGAGTGACCCTTTGTATGGCCTTCCACTGCCCCAAGTAACACTAAACATATACTCTGAGAGGCATACTCTGAACCGGCTAATAGAGAATGCTGTTAAACCGGGCACTGGAAAGAGTTCCAGTCGGAAGGGAGCCCTGAACTGAACTAAGAAGCGTCTTGTAAAAAAACCGAAAAGACACAACGATGCCTTTTACAGACTCTCTCTCTCACGAACTTCGCTTGCGCCACACACAATGCGAATCAATCTTACAAGGAAAACTTGTGTTTCACAAATGTAGAGGGTAGTTCAAGGTACGGAAGACACACATATATTGCTTCCTCTTTGTTGCAAATAAAGCAGGAAATAACACATCCTTCCCTCTGTGCTTGCTGCGCCCAGCCCTGCTCGCTATACCATATTGTAGGGTTATGCCGACACACCCCAGATTTACCCTCATTCCCCAATTCCTCCTTCAAACAGTTGAGGGCTTCTACTCGTCACCCGAGCGAGGACAGCTAGTCAAAGCTAGGGAATCAAGGGTGCCTTTGACAGGTCGAGGCCCGTAACATCAGCTTCATCCCGATAGACAAACAGTAAGATTCTCCCTCTATCCTCCGTCTCTCTCTCTACCTCTCTCTCTCTCTCCCCTCTCCCTCTCCCTCTCCTCTCTCTCTCTCTCTCTCTCTCTCTCTCTCTCTCTCTCTCTCTCTCTCTCTCTCTCTCTCTCTCCCTCAAGGTGGAACTGACGTATACCAAGCACTAGCCCTGATTGCGTAGGTGGTGGTCCTGTGTTAGTCGCACCGTTTTAGAACATAAAGTCGCGCTTCCATAAAATTGCGCCGATCAAGCTAGCGCACTTGAAAATTAAAGCTAAAATGTGCTTTTAGAGAAATAACTCTCTTTGAAGCTGCCTCATTAAAAGAAGATTGAATTGTGTTTTCAACTCTCTGTTGGAAGCCTGGTTTGAAAACGAGCACGGAAGTGTTCTCGGAAGAAAGGCAGGATCTAAAAATCCAACGGCAAATCCGAGAGAGCATTGCCTTGCAATTCTAATCAAGAATGCCAGTGCTATGCGACGAAGATGTGCAGCCGATACGGACGAGAAAATGCAACGCCAGTTGACGATGCTTTTGAGTAAAGGTTTGTTTCAAATCGTTAATTAGCAAGCACGTCATTATGCAAAACTGGAACGCGCTGTTGTTGTTACTACCGTATTACTGAGCTAGCGTATTTTATTGCATCCCGTACTTCGCATTTGCCCTAATGTGTAGTTGGCCTGACTACTTTTCGCGTGTATACCTAAACGCGTAGGCTCTTTACATGTACGACGTTGCTGTCTTAAATAAACACTTTCGCGAATTTTGTGTCATTACTGCAAAGACATGCACTGGGCCATGAGTACAAAGTACAAGTTTGGTTCACTGAAAATACTGCTTCGCGTTGATAAAGATCCTACCAATTTTTTCGGAAACTTCAAACAAATAATGAAGGTATTAGGGAAAACAGACGAAGCAGTGGAAACTCCACAGACACTTCGCCAACTCCCGGGTCAGCCCTCTGAGAAGCTCGTTCCGCTCGCTTGCTATGGCCACAGCCTCTTGTTTGCCCCCTCGGTATTTTCATCTTTCAAGGCCGCTCGTATTGCACATTCAGCCGCGGCCTACCCGCCTCCGGCACTACTGCTTACATTTCCCGGCGCGCGCATCGTCGCCCTCTCTCAAGGCCATCCTCCCGCTCTACCTTTTAAATGCAGAGCATTTCAGTAACTCGCGATGTCACCCGCGTTGACGTCCGTAGTCCGCACCGTCGTTGTCCCTACTATATAAAAAAATACTATCCGGCGCCCGGTTTCGATCCCTCGACCCTGCGGGCGGAACGCAATGTACATGGTGCTCTACCCACTGCGCCACAAAGCCGACACAGAATGGGACGCTACGAACGCGCCTTATATCGTTGACTTATTCAAATTACTGCTGACGAGCGCTCTCTCGTCAGCAGTTGCCACAAGTGCAACAACATTAACGTAACGCAAACTACTTAACGTCGTGCGCCCCTGGAAATGCTCTGCATTTGATCGTGCCCCTCGCGAGGGGGATGTTTCACTGCGTCTTCTCTCGGTCGCGGGACCCGTGACGCCATCTGGCGGAGGCGCGGCACAACTCGTAGCACTTTGAAAAGATGCGGCGCCAGCCAGTTTTTCCCTTCACGCGGCGCGATCCCAGGCTCGCGCCCCGCGCTCCAATACGATTCTGCCACATGACCCCGATTTTTTGTTTCTCTCGCTGCGTGATCCAGCTGTTGCCCGAGGGAGAACGGGGAGCAGGGCCGTCAACCAGTAGATGAGTTACTTGAAGACTCTCATGCGCTGCGCGGCCTGGTTGCCGGAACCTTGAGCCATGTGTCCCGATATTTACGCAACACGCAATGGTACATCTGTACGTGTTGCGTGGATACCGGGACACATGGCTCAGGGATCCGGCAACCAGGCTGCTCAGTGCAGGAAAGTCTTCAAGTAACTCCTCTACTGGTTGACAGCCCTGCTCTCCCGCTCTCCCTCAGGCAACAGCTGGATCACGCTCGCTAGGCTAGGCACAACCACCTTGCCGCTGCCACTCCTGTAGGATTCTAAAGCAAAGCTTTCTAGCTCTACCAGCCAACGGTTCTTTCGTTGCATGCGGGACAACAAACTCCAACGCGGCGGAGGCGCGGCAGGGTGGAGTTGGTGGGGGGCGGAAGGTTCCACTCACGGAGCACACTGTAGATGGCGCGCGGCGAATTTACCCAGCGGTCCCCGCGCGGGGATCTGCTCACCTCGGTGATCGCGCCGGCGGGACCATTCCGTCGGCTTTGTCGTCTGCTTTAGCGGCGGCTGTTTTGGGCCTGTTTTGGCGCAGCTTCGCGTCCATCGCGCGCTTCCTTCTCACGGCTTGATTAACTTGTTTGACAGCACCTCCTGGGTAACCAGGACCCGATAGAATTATATGGGCGCTCGGCAAAGATACGATAAGGATTGGTTTCCAGGGCGGGAAAACAAAATATGGAGACCACATACAGACGTTTGGCCGCTGGAGAAACGCTAGAGAAATGCACTGCTTGCCACAAATGGGACTCCGCTTTCTAAATTGGTGAATACCAATTCGGTTGTGTTTTAAAATGTATTACAAAAGGCGAAAGGAGCAACTGGTTCTAATAAATAGCAATTATAAGAGTTCCCTCAGCTTTCTCGCAATTCTCAAACTTACTAAACTAACAAATTTAAATCAGTATAAATGGGAATCACTAATCTCACATGCCGAATTGTTTCGCTGTCCGCGCTTGTGTTGCGCGGTGGTGTAGCCCCAAGCTAGCCCATCAGGATGGCTAGGTTCCGCTGTCTCACCCTTCGAAAGACGCTCCTCTCCGTTTTCTTTCTCCCTACTCACGGCAGGGCTACAGCGGCGGCGTCCGCCGCTCAAGCCCCAGCGTGGCCGACGCTGCTGCTGCATTCGGAACGCCGCCCGGCGAATTCCAGGTAACGGCTGGCAGAATGTCTGGTTTCACTCTTTGTGGAGCCACGTGTGTGAATTCAGGTGACTTCGCACGGGCAATTGTTGTGGGTGTCGTTTAAAAATTTGCTTTCCAAAAGCCTTCACAGCGTGGATTGGAGCCAATTTTTTTTGCATAACGACCCATCACTAACTCATCGTGTCGAAGTTTTAAATAACAAATTTCGCGCGAACACTGCATTGTCTCCCAACATGACACGCAAATGGCATCACCCGACGCCCCACACTCAGCTACCTTGATTTTCTTGCTGGCCTTGGGCGCTTTGCTTTCGAGACTGGCCTTGCAAAAGTAGCTTAGCTGGGGTCCACCACCCCTCTCTATGCATTTAGGAAGATCTTCAAATGAACATCACCTCGTGACCACCTCTCCCTTCCTCTTTCCCCCCTTCTCCCCCTCCCGGCTCCTGGGCCCTCCTTGTGTTAATAAAAGACTTTCGCTCACTAACTCGCTTCCACTCTTGCTCCTTCCGCTTTTAAAGATCAACAAACGTTTGTTTTTACTCCCGCTTTCCACGAAATGGAAATATCTACAAGCTATCAGCTTTAAAAGCGGCAAGCAGGAAACTGGTGACACTTTCGTTAGGATAACAAAGAACGATGTTTGTTTCCCCAAAAAATAACTTGTTTTTTATAACATGTTCTTATGTTGCGCACTTCGTGCGGAAGCCAGAAAGGCTGAGGTTTTTGAGACTGGCCTATGGAGCCAGCCACTTCGACTAAACCAGCACGCACCAGCGAATCTGACTACACTATACAAAAGTGCGTGTGAGCAAACACCTTCTTTTTTTAGCGGTTCTGTAATCAGCACCGACAAGTTCAGTATAATGAAGGCCGCTCCCTGGGCTGCTGTTCCCCAATCCCGCAGTCAGCCCCCACCGCGGGGCTCTTTGTGAACAACCTTGTCATATCTTTGTCAGTTACAGTTCCCAGCCTGAACGCTTCTTCAATACCGTCACTCCTGCTTGGAGAACGACGTTGCTCGTGTTTACCTGAAGTGCTCGTCGCATTTGCGGGAATTTGGCCGGGCGTCGCCGGCCCTGTTGAGTCGTGGCCGCCGGCACTCAATGAAAAAGGCTCCTTCTTCGCCAGACCGCGAAATCTCCGAAGCCGGGGAAGAAAGGAGGGCAAGCATTTTTAACGGCAGTGTAGTGGACACGACACGAGAGAAAGAAGACGACCGAACTCTTGTTGTGTCTACTACGCTGCTGTTTAATGTGCTTAACCAATACATACCAAACTTGCCCAAATGTCGATCCTTTTTATAAAAAAAGGAACCCTGTATACATGATCCCGATGAGGTGGGTTTCTACCGCGCATATATGCACTTTCTCCTGTGAATCCCAAAACAAGAGGGGATGGCATCTCCCTTATTACCACTCTCGAAACGCCCGTCTTGTTGTGTCGCTTCTCGATGCATCCTTCTTCTCAGTCAACACGGCCGCAGTTTTCCGCGGCGGGTTTCCCATCAACAGTTGGGCTTTTCTTTCCGCGGCAATTTTCTTTATGCACCGGTGAGCAAAATCTAATTTTACATAGCCTGGCTACCCTTCAGTATGTGTCCCAATTTGATGAAGGGAGAAATATAGAAACAACACGTGTATAAATAACTATGTTTATTGTAACACCCTTTGTAACCATATGTACAGTTTTGAGAAATTCTCTTGCATGACGTTTGTTTCTCTGTTTCCATGCAACGGAGAGTCACTAAAAAATGCTGGAGTTCATTATTGCCTGCTGGCCAGAGGGAACATCTCTTTTTCGCCCTTAATTTGCGCGAGACAAAACTGTTTCATAGACGACATTTATCTAAATTTTTCTGATAATCTTTCTAACAAAATACAATAGCCTGTTGACAACGCGCATACCCTGAAGTTTGGGTGTGCTGATAAATTAGTATGTTTAATCTAATGGTTGGTTTCCACAGCCGTGGTGCAACCGTTCAAATTTATACGAACACATATATACCTCAAGATCAGCAGTGCTGTCACAAACTACTAATGACAACCGTACCAACGCCCGTTGAGCCGACTGCGCTCAAAATGCAGTTGCACGTAATTACACGACGTCGAGGAGAAACAAACTGTAAATCACAATCATCAAATCGGGGAAGTTTTGATTTCATTAATCTAGAGCATGAGAAATTGGTGGTATAAATAAGGCAGGACAATTGGTATCTAATCATTCTTTCGCAAAGTAAGGTTTTTTTTGTGTGAACTTTCAAGATGTCCATGAGAATTCCACAGATTCAGGAGTTACAACCTCTTGCACTGGTCATCTTGTGAAACCCGACATTTACTTGTCTCATCACCATTTATTCATGAACTATGCTCTTTGCATCAAACACCTTTCCCGTTAAATGAACCGCTTTTGGCGCATTCACGGCGGCTTTATTGAGAATGGTCGTTTTTAAACAAGCGCTATAAAACAAATTGACTCCCTCAAGGTGCCTTAAACAGTGCGGCTCATTCTTGTAATAGTGAATCCCTCTGTTTAAAACTGAAGTTAATTAAGCACTCCGGAGCTACACGTCGGCTATGAATCGCGCGGCAGGGAAAAATTGGCTGCTGATTAACTTAGGCTGTAGCTTGGGGTGCTGAAGTGCGCGCAACTCCATACACACTTAATTCCTGTTTCCTCTATAAAAAGATACCAGTGACGGCCTTGTTCCGTACAAGTGATGAAGTTAGTACCTATCACCGAACCGCTCAATAAGCCCAAAACCGCTATGGCGGGTAAACCTGTCGCGTAGTGGAAACACCCGCACCCTGAGATAGTACAAGCAATCACCCAAGCTTCTGTGCCGGTGACTAGCGCCATAATTACGAAAAAAAAACGTACTCTTTCGCGAATGAAAACAATGACTTCGTGACTGACTAGGCAAAGTGACACTGCTAACCAACCACTAACACTTTGATGTCGCACGTCTTTTTACGTTTTGTTACTGCACGGCCAAAATCTAGGCTTTGAAGTTGCATTGACGGGAGGACAGTCAGAAGGCCTAATAAACACCCGGCGGCTTTCTGCTGTTGCAAAACTCCGCCAACTGTTTTCCTTCAGACATAGCACGCGGGGCTCATTTGGGATTCAGGATTCTGTTTACTAGGTAATATTATTTCAACAGGGCAAAGACGCCATTCAGTGTTTTAAGTTTTGGTAATCGCTCTACAGCGTTATCGTTTTGCTTGACCTCAACGCGTTGTGACATGCAAAGTGGGTAGATGTAAAAGCGCCGTTGAAGGATATGATACTCTATGCAGATGAGTTGCTTCCGCAGAACCCTCCAAAACACACACCTATCGAACAATTTTACATGACAGGTGGGACCAAAGCGATAGACTGTGAACAGCAGCGCTTTGGTTTCAATCACGTCCGACGCACTCCTGGGCTGGCGCGCGAACAGCAACAGCGCACTTCCGCGCGGCCTTTGTTCACGACGACTGTTTCGCGCGTCCGGCCAGATGACTTGCAACTTTTTAACCGCTAGTGGCCGGCGCGACTGGAAGCACAAGACGGGGGCCATGGAACCGATCGTCCGCGTCCCGACAATCCTTCAGCCGTGAACTTGGTGCTGCGTAGCTCACTATGGATGTCCGAGTCACGATCACGTCACACAGAGGAGGAACACGGCCGCAGATTCAGCGACCAACGCCATCCAGGTGAGGGTGGAAGCGCCGTGGAAGGAACGCGTTGAGTGGGACGTCGAGCCTGCGGGGGAAGCATAACGAGCCATTGTTCTGGGTCATTTGGACGAAATGATTCGTTTTGCTGCAGTGCAAGCATTTGTGGTCGTTCCCTGATTTTGCTGATTGGAGCCATATGAGCACAGCGAAATGTAACGTAGCTATTAAACTTATTATATGTGACTAAGAACCCAAAACGTTCTGGGGTTTAACGCGCTGGAGTTACAACTGGGCTACGAGGTGCCCCGTTGTGGAGCGCTCCGTACTAATTATGGCAACCTGCAGATCCTTAAAGCTCGACGAAAGCTCGACGCACGCGCGTCTTTTAGTTTTCGCATTCATCAGAAAAACGGCCGCCGCGGCCGGGGCTGACCCCTCCCTGATCTAAAACCAACAGCGCAAGCTTAATTGTAAGGTCAGAAATATAGCACAAAACCAGAGCGGCGTTTTTTGTCCTCTTTAGTAGTCTCTTGCATGTGTTCCCTGTGTTCCATCGTCCCCACGCTTCACATAATGGAGCAAGCCCCAACCCCAGCTAGTAATTTCAATTTAATCGTGAAACATTTAAAGGACAGTCAAGCATTTCGTGGTATAGCGGGGGTGGGGGGATGGGGGAAGCCTCGCTCGCCCACCCTCCGCCAAACCACCTGTGTAGCCCACCACCTAACAATTCACGCCTAAACTGGGACAGAGGGACTTGGGGATTCGCAGCGGACCTTAAGTGACGTCTTATGCCCAAATCCGCTACGCTCATTCGCCAGATAAACTACGTCATACCAATTCGCCTTTGACCCGAGTCGACTCTGATTAGCCAAATTGTGTGGCTTTGCGAGCTCAACACTTCATGGCCTAGCTGAAAAAAGAGAGGGAAGGCGGAAAGTTGTCTCACAGACAGACAACCTTCCACAGCCATAGCAAGCCACAACAAGCCACAGCAAGCCACAGCAGAGGCATATGGCAGCGCCTAGACTAAAGTGTTGCACTACCCGGTATGTTTCACGTTGGCAACAAACAACTGGCTAGCAGTTCGACATAAGTGAGCACGAACTTCAGAACCTCCCAACGCAATAGTTTTTCCCATTTAGATCACGCTTCAAGCGCTCAAATGCGAATCCAACAAAAACCTTCTGATCAGAACTGTGTGGGTGCGTTGAAACGTGCCCGCTCGTGCGTTTGTGTGCAGAATGTGTGCGCACAAATTCAATTCCACTAACAGCTCTTAAAAGTCATGCAACTGACATGTGTCTTCAGTAATCACTCAAGAAACATTCTTTTCTGCGCGTGTAGACCATTTGTCACAAATTCTTCAAACACGTATTTTGAAATTCGCATGCATGTCAAACGAAGGCTGCTTTGATATAGTACAAGCGAAATGTTGACGCACGCAGGTAACTTTGCTTTACCACGGAACAGATGCCTATTTCTAGCTCCTCCGATGAAGCCATCCAAATACCGTTATAAAGAAAGCTGCTTTCAGGTTTTAAAGCTGAGGGAAGGCCCCTTGGATTCAAAGCTAGATTTTAATTCAGCAACCCCACGTTCTGCCTTAAGTTCCCTGCCACCTGCAGATATCCCTACTCGAGCCCTACGCGCGCGCCACAAACCAGTCGAGAGCGCATTTAACTCCGAGTAATTCGCACTACAGAAAGAAAGTTCGCAACAAGGGCATGAGGCGAATACGTAAACGCAAGCGTGGAACCGATTCGGAGAAAGAGAACGGAGCGTGGGCTTGCCTTCTCCTTCCGGAAGCGAGCCGGAGATTGGCGGTCTGAGCGGGAAACTTTGATGCTTGGTAATAGCTGCGTCAGAAGCCTCGAGTTTTCCTTCTGCAAAATGCAAGCAAATCCCTCACAGATGTCAGTGGGGTGCTAGTGCGAGGCAGAAAAAACGCCACTTTGAACAAGGCCGTGCGAAATTGAAAAATGCCACTTTAAATGAGACCACGCGTTGAAGTGATCATAGAAAATCAAACGTTATTTTTACTAATCTTACGCGGGGTAGTCGTCAAAGTAATGTCAAATTTTTGAACTCCTCTTGGAATTGCACGTTCAGTTTTTTGGCCGATTCTTTTTATCTATTTCTTCCAAACAATTTGCTGAGCGTGCCGAAATACAGGTAGCAGAATCTTGAAAACACAAATTTTATGACAATAATTGCTCTTAATGTAAAAACAGTTTTATTTTTGTTTGTAATGGAAGTTAGATAATGGAGTAATGTAAGCGCACACTTGCAAGGAAGGAAGGAAGGAAGGAAGGAAGGAAGGAAGGAAGGAAGGAAGGAAGGAAGGAAGGAAGGAAATAAGCAAGGAAGGAAGGAAGGTAGGAAATGACAATTGCTCTTAAATAATGTAAAAACAGTTTTATTTTTGTTTGTAATGGCAGTCAGATAATGCAGTAATGTAAACGCACACTGGCAAGGAAGGAAGGAAGGAAGGAAGGAAGGAAGGAAGGAAGGAAGGAAGGAAGGAAGGAAGGAAGGAAGGAAGGAAGGAAGGAAGGAAGGAAGGAAGGAAGGAAGGATTAAAGGAAGGAAGGACGAGAGGAAGGAAAAGACAGTCCATGAAGGGCAGGGAGGATAACTAGAGAACCATCCGGTTGGCTATACCTACGCAAGGGAAGTGGGGAAGGAGAGATTGAAAGAGAAACAAAGGGTATTGAAAAGACGGGGTGTGGCGCTTGAGGAGCGAAAAAAAGTAAAGGTTACTACAATAACAAAACCATGGGTGATAATAATGCCTAAAACAGAACAGGTAAACTAACCGAATGACGAAACAGAAATGGTACACTGTGTCCCTACAATCGTTCAGACAAGCTTGTGCCCTTTAAAAAAACTAAGTAAGGCTTTTGCAGCGTTTTGGTACTTTAATGGCCAATGCCTGTGACATAAAACATTGCACAAGCAAGAATGGCTAGAAACTCGTGACCACCCGAATGCGTTACGGGACATTTTGAAGACATGCGCTCACGCGTACACCATGGCGTTAGGAGGCGCTAGACATTTTTCATATCGCATGTAGTTCAAACTGAAAGCACTAGCAGTTCGCGTACTTACCCTCGACACTCTGAATTCGCGCAGTTGAGGGTTCTTTCACCTTCGATGTCGGTGGGACGTGAATTTCTGAAAGATAAAAAAACGCGAAATTTTATGTGGTCGTACATTTCCGCACACATATTTATGCGCGAAATTGGGGTTCGTGTTCAGTAAGAAAGTTTCTCCTATGTACTAAAAAATATTTCTGCATCTTCATTGCATTCAACCTATTTAAACAGGAAAATTATTCATTTTGAGCCCAGGCAGCGTCTAGATCGATTCGTGCCGCCATATTCACGACGCGAAGTTTGTACGGGCTAAATTTTATTTAGCGTTCACTTTCTCCGTATTTGCTTCTTTTACCCTAACTGCATCAACAAGTCAATACGCCCCTCCCCTTTGCTTATAAAGTGGCCGGCTTACACGAAAGAGTGCTTGCACAACGCATGTCATCCAAACGAAGCAAAATGACAACAAAATAGCACGGGAGGAGGAGGGGGAAGGGCCGAATGCGGGGGCGAAGGACGACAGTGCGCACCGCCGCACGGAACCCGAGAAGTGTGCTCGCACGACCGGCAATAACAAACACGGATCGGAAGCCATTATGTCGGAAATCCGCGAAATCGATCAGTCGTCTCGTCATGTTTTTCTACACGAGTCGTTCGAGCACGGTCCGTTAATCGGCTGCGGGGAGCCAGCCGAGCCCGGACGCTGACCACGGCTGGCTCGTCCTCGACGTCATCGTTGTCGTCGTCGTCGGCACATACGGGACCTTATTTCCGGAAGAGTCTCGCTAATGCTCAACGTGTCTCGAGGAGCCACCGGCAGCGCGCTCCGTTCGTTTTCTTTCCTGCCAGGAAGGCGCGCGGAAGGTCCTTTGTGTGGGCGCGTATCTTGGCCATATAGCGCCAACTGGCGCAAAGGTGATCATGGCCTCTCAGCGCCGGCCTTTCGTATACGGGTCCCCCTTGATCGCAAACGCCTGTGGCTGCGCATCGTTACGAGGGATCGAAGCTCCCGCGTGTAATCTGCGAGACCAAAACAAAACAAAAGAGTGACCCGTAAGCGGTAACAAGAACGTTAATAAACAAATTCCGAATGTCATGGTGCGTAGGCATGTTAGTTTGTTCTTCCCGCACCCGGAGCCCAGTCAGAGGCGGGGTGCCTCGTTGCTGAAAGAAATGTTGCACGTTCAGATTCCGGCCTACGCGGATATATATGGAGGGGGCTCGATAACTACAGCAGAAATATTCGGACACCGTAAGGCTTCTTAAAGATACAACAGTGGTCTGAATACCCACGCAAATTTCAGTTCACGTGTACCCTACCGAAGTGTTGTGCAAAGGCACGTAAATGTAAATGGTGACCCAATCTCACAGCGAAAACGATGTTGGTTTGCTGGCTTCTTAATGAGGTATTCTAAAAGGCCGTCAGATTTATTTCGTCTGTCCCGTTTCGGTGTGCAATGAGCCTGGCGTAAAAGGGGAACAAGGCAACGTTTAAAACACACCCTTGAATGTCCAGGAACGATTACCACCATTTTACGGCGGCATTTTCTCTTGTAGAAAAACGATCCACTTCGGGTCTCCATTACTGACAGAAATAATCTAAACACGTACTTGCTTTAAAGGCGCCCACCTATTCCGCCGTATTTTTCATGCTGGTATACCGAAATTATTATCCTTAGTGCCGTGTATCACTTGCCGTTTTCAGGTCTCTTCATTTACGCCTTCTCCGAAGCCGGAAAAATATTAGCTGCCCAAATAGTACCATCTTCATTTGTCAGCGTGATGACTCAAACCTTCCGCCCTCAAAATCGGCTGTGTAATGCGAAGTTAACTTTTACCGCCGTATTTGTAAAATATAAGACCGACACTGACGGACTTTGCTTCAAGGAACCTTGCAGGCCCACTTCTTTCATGAATGGTTAGAAGTAAGGAGTGCAGCGAGGAATGAAGAGATGCTCCCGCTCACCGTAGAGCCGTATGGAGCCCTCGGTCGATCCCAGCGAGTTCTTGGCGAAGCAGCGGTAGGCTCCGAAGTCTTCCGGGCTGATGCGTCGGATGCGTAGCCTCATGTGAACCTTGTACACGCCCTCTGTCCGGTTCAGCGAGTACTTGGCGGACTCGGCGATCAGGTCTCCGCTCTCGAGCGTCCAGTAGTTGATGGAGATGGGGAAGGCCTCGGTGTTGCAGTCCATCACCACCTCTCCGCCCAGAGGCGCTCCGATCAGCTGGTTTGGGATCCATATCATCGGCGGAACTGCGAAGCAACGGATGATATAAGGAGTACACGCTTTTCTTGAAAGTATAACGGCGTTTTGAAAACTCAGGACCCTACACTTCTGTTCTGCGTTTAACGCAGAAACGTCTCGTTGCTACTTAAAACAAGAGAAAATCAAGCTCGGGACGTTTAGTAAATTACGGTATTCAAGGCTGAAAAAAAAAGAAGAATTTGTGCGCAGACTAACTTTTGCGTAAAGATTTAATCAGGGAAAAGGAAAGGGAGGGCCCTTCCGAAACTTAATTAAAGTTACCAGTCGAGGTCTTCCTTTTTCTCTTCTACGCTTCTCGCTTCCTCAGTTTTTCTTTTTTGTTGTTGTTGTTGCCTGCCATCTATTACAACCTTCACGTTGCCGAATAAAAAGGCACCAAAATCAAAACGAAATCAGGTGGAACACGACCGCAGACGAAGTTGTTGAAACTACTTTGGATTAGAGGTAGACACGATGAGAACAGAAGTTTTTCTAGGACAGCCGACATTAAATTACGTAATACGCGGGCTGGAGTTTTCGTATGAAAGCCGAGGTAGCGGTTTAAGATTAACGCTGAATGACCGCCATATCGCTCTTCAACAGCTGAAAATTTCGGCAGAAGTCCGGGGAGCTACTAGAGAATACAAAGCACATGGGCTTACTCTCCACTAAACGTTCAACGGTTGAACAATAACAGTACAAGCCATTTTAAAATTGCCAAGATTAACATTCGGCCGTTAAAGGAAATAAAAAAAAAGATATGAAAATGAGAAGAGCGTTCTAAAAGCCTCCGAAGTGATGTGCAGACGCTGAGTGGGCTATCTTCACGGACTCCAGGGATGTACTTCTATGCCTGCCGTCTTTCCCGAAGGGCCAGCTTGTGCTTGATGTACATGCCCTGCATGTATATAACTCTACAGGCGTGCCATCACATAAAACTCTACTGACTCTCCACCTATCGTGGACTAACGAGTCACGTGAAGGCGAACACTGCAGCATACTCCGTCCACGAACGACGTGCACCATTGATAGCGATACCATTATCCAGAAAAAAATGATTCAATTCCTGCATCCAGCGTCGCATCGAGCATGCGGTGGTTAACCTCAATGGACGCATCAAACCATTACACGCCCCTATATTCTGTAGGCCCAGACTGCAAATTTAAGATGCTGCCTAGGCTCTCCAAGCGTCAAGAAGCAACGCTACATCGCATGCGGGTGGATGTTGTTTACACTTGGCACATCCGCTTCAAGTTAGATCAGACCACTTCGCCCTTGTACTCACATTGCGGTGTACCCGAGATACGGCAAAAATTTCCGTGAATGTGCGTGATTAGCTGTGCAAAACGCGCCTCTCGAAGCACCCTTGGGAAGGCCTGTATGCCTGGGTATTTTGGTGCGCGTAAGATCTGTGAGGTGTGCCAAACGGGCTCCATGCGCGATAACAGCTCTTATTGTGTACCTGGGAAACAAAGGGATTGATCAGACAGTGTACCCAATTAAGTGCATCAGCGCGCATCAGCATCTTCAACATCACCACCATTTTCAACATCATAGTCCCCACACTCATCTGGCGTAATGATCGAGGCACGTGGTTCGGGTGACATCGCCCGACCCATTAAATACAGTCTTTTCTCTCTCTCTCTCTCCCTCTCTCTTTCTCTCTCTTCTCTCTCTCTCTCTCTATATATATATATATATATATATATATATATATATATATATATATATGTATATATATATATATATATATATATATATATATATATATATATATATATATATATATATATATATATATATATATATATATATATATATGTCTTTCTCCAACGTAATATCCGCATAACGAGCGCTGTAAGAATACGCCAAAGCTAAATGCTAGGAATTTATCTACATTGTGTTATTGAATACATGTGCGTTCAAATTTAGTAGTCGCAGCACATGGTGGCGGTGAGGATATCGGCTTCAGCTGTCACGCGAAAGAAACTTAGTTTGTTCTCTCACAGTGTACTTGGAGTAGAATTCTCCGGCTGACAGGTGACGGGACCCCGTTGGAGGCGATGCACAGGAAGGGGCCCATGTGAAGACGGCTCACCTTGGTGACGCTCAGCTCTTCCCCTTCGTACGACACATCTGCGAACACAACATGATGGGCGGCAATTTCCCGGAAACAGCGAAGACTCCCTCATTCCCTTTCGGCAAGGTTGCGAGGGCAGAACTTTTTATCGGGCAACTTGGCAGTGAGTTCAGAACGATCAGTTTAACGTGGAAGGACGAATGCGATTGATCAGGCGTACTGCGTGCAAAGAGACAAGAGACGCCGTTTGGGTGTGTATGTTGCTTCGCCGCGCTACGCAAGATGTATTTACGGTTGCGACAGCGCGCGAAGTTTTGAAACTTTCTTCATTTGATGGAAACCACCCATGACGAGGCTCAGGTCCAAGAAATAGCGCGGAACTACTGAGTGATGGTAAGGCTTTGATTACAGCCATGGTTAGTTTTTTAAGGACATTCATCAGTGCAGTACATTGCTCACGCACCCCAAAGGCATTTGCGAAACGACACGCAAAATATCTTCCTTCGTATGGTCACCAAAGCTGCGACCGGGCTTTCATGGGCTGAAAAATATCTACTTTGACGCAGGACTACATCGTTATGCTGTCATGTCGAAGGGTATCAAGAACACTTAAATTATGCGTTTCATAACAAATAAGTCTACGCAATTTTTTAATGGTGGGGTTTCTATGGTCTGGCGCCAATGTTTCACCACAGAAAATTACCCTGTTAGCACTAGAACGCCCGGAGACCATCAGCTTATGATACTAAATTTACCCCCTATTCTGAACGCCTCCTCCACTCCAGCCCCTACTCTAGGAGAGCTTTGAAAGCGATTTTCCTATGCAAAATCATTGCGTTATCATCCACTCAGCCAAGTCGAGTAAACGCGCGGAATGGAGCCTGACCGACTCAGACTCAACGGTCATTAGACTCATGAAGTTTTCACATCATTTTCATTAACGACTTCCCTAGCTTTGCACTCACTCATATATTAAAATTTTTGCAGATGACTGCATTATATACCACAAAATCAACTGCCCGAGTGATTTGCATGAACTCCAGGATGATCTTAACGGCGTTTCTAACTGGTGCGAAAAATGGCTTATGAAACTAAGTATTAGTAAGTGCAAAACCATGCCAATATCTCGGCGGCATAATAACATGCATGCGTATCTTTTGACTAATATTCCACTCTTTTCCGTTGACTCCTAGAGATATCTTGGACTTCATATCACGAAAGATCTTACCTGGAATATGCATTTCGACTACATAACTAACAATGCCAACCGCATGCTTAGATTTTTATATTACCAGTTTATATGCCACTCGTTCGTCCGCAATTTGAGCACTGTTGCGCTATTTGGGACCCCCCAAAAAATCCCGGGCCAGTTCCACTAATGTGAAACCTTGGGGGGGCGAAGCATGCAGTGTATAAGTGTATTCTTGGCGCCTTGGTGTTTTTGCCAGCGGAGATGAAACCGTTGTGGGGTAGAGGTATACAGATTTGTTGTAAAAGTCTCTTGTCTGAAGCACGAAGCTCTCTAGCGCGAGGCGTAAACGAGTGTCCCGGTGTTTTTTTAGAATGCGTTACGAAGCGCTTCAGCTCGAGGCGTAAACGAGTTTCCCGGTGTTTTTAAAAACTATAACCTTTCTTTGGCTACTTAAACGCAGAAATGTCTGTCTGTCTGTCTGTCTGTCTGTCTGTCTGTCTGTCTGTCTGTCTGTCTGTCTGTCTGTCTGTCTGTCTGTCTGTCTGTGACTCGATTCAGCTAGCCGGCCAAAGTGAAACAGAAGCTGCGCAATAGTCCTATATACCAATAGCCGAATCTCAGGTTGTTAGTTGTTCGGTCCGACAATGGACCCATAAGTTGATACGGCCCTTCGAGTTTCTGTGTAGTGATCCTAAATGCCTGTGCACTGGGTATTCAATGTTCACGAATGAATCCAGAGCAGCTGTGGCAGTAACCTCTATAAATATTGTTACGAACAAGTGGACAATTATCCATGTCCAACCACCGACAACGACGAAGGAGTGCCTAACGCGTAGCCAGTGCGAGCTCGGTGATAGCCGCCATGTAAATAGTGTGAAATGCGTCGTCCGCATCTCATGGTTCATGTCCTGCACCACGTAACAATATACTTTCAAACATCCCCTTGACGCCTAGCGTGTTCAGTAGACAGGTTGGGTGTGTACGACGAGGCAATCAGGCGTGGAAGGCCATAGCGGGGCGCGGGGTTTTTCGCTCACTGTCCGCTGCCGATCCCAGCTGCTCCTGCCAGTTTCCGACGGCGATGGGCATGCCGTCCTCCCTCCGCCACGTGATGCGCGGCGCCGGGTAGCCCTTGGCGCGGCACACGAGCGTCACGTTGGAGCCCTCGCGCACCAGCATGTCCGAGCTGCTCTCGCTGCCCACGATGTCCGGGGGCACTGCGAGAAAGAAGAGGAGGCGCGGTTTCACTACTTCCACACGCTACAAGAGAGTGCACGGTACTTTGGAGATGATGAGTTCAGAGAAACTTGTTTCATCACCACAGAGTTGTTTCAGATCGCACTTCTGTCTAAAAGCAACAATCGCCCAGAATGCATCGGCTCACGGGAATCTTTCTCTCTACGGTCCCTTCCCTGGCCTTTGGCTAGAAGTGAGAGCAAGAAAAGCAATGCACATGCGACAAGACGTCCCCGCTCCCTTTCGCTCTCCCTCCCCAGGGAAAAACAAAAGTAGCTACAGGAACGAAGCACTCGTTGGACCTCTCAGGAAGGAAGTTTCCTCACCCAAGTGATGAAGCTTCCTTGACATTTACAAGCGTTTGCTTTTTTTGTGTTCGAGTCGCGGCGGCTCTCTTTCTGACAGTGGTGAAGAACGAAAACGACCATGTGCCGACATTTCGGCGCACGTTAAATATCCGCCGGTAGCCAAGATTTTTTCAACCCCCTTCACTCAATGCGACACAAGGTGTAGCTGTGGCCGTAGAACCCCAAGAATTCGAATTTCTCGATTCTTGTGGTTACATGGCAGGCTGCTCCAAGATGAAATGAAAATCATGACCAATCAAGCCTATGGCGGGTTGCAAACCCGTGATCGAGCAAGCTGTATGCTCACAGGGGGCGGATATAAACCGAAACTAGGGCCAACAAAGCGTGCAACACTTGCGTTCTAGTAAAGCTAACAGCTACAAATTACGACTTACTACGCCGAGAGAGTGCACCTTGACTGCAAAGTTGTCGTGCAGTGGAGGGCTGCGGTTAACTTTCACGCGCGTGGTGTCTCAACGTGTGATGAAATCTTGCGCAGCCGTGAGGCTGATGCCTCAGAAACAAAGACACCCTTTCAAGCACCGTCCTTGTTGTAGGCGGGCCTTTATCTTGACGGGTGCCAACAGACGCGGTGAGAAGAGTCTGCGCAACAACATGGACGTAAAAGTAACACACTCAGACAAAACATACATATACATATCCCGATAAAAGCAGAAGAAACTCGGGGAAACCCCACTAGTGGAAGCGTGGTCAACTTTATTAGAGAAATCTAATTACGCGTGCCCCAGCAAGTGGCCTCTTTCGGTCGCCCTCGTCCGAAGCACCAACGGAGGGGTTGGGTGACCCTGCTCGGGCGGGGTCACAACCCCTCTATACTTGTGTGCGTGGGCCTGGCGCGGCGGCCCGAGTCACGGGACTTCGCCTAGAAAACAAAGGAGGCGAGAACCCAATCTAGTCTTGTGTGTGTCCGCCGCCGCACCGTCCTTCTCTCTGTCCGCCCGCCAAAGGGAGCGATGACACCAAGCACACACTGGCTTTCTTTTTGCCACGTTTTCTTTCCCCTCCCCCACCCCGCTCACAAGCGTACTTCTCAGATTTTTATTTAGTTTATTTACCCCGTATCTCTCCTTGTCAATTTGCTTGCTTCTTGTCCCTCCCTTCTCTATCTCTCCATCTCTCTTTGATGCCTCTGCAAAAGGGGTTACCGGTTAGTCGAGCGAGACGGTTTAGAAACGTCAGTTTCAATGAAGGTTGGGTACATCGCTCTTGCTTATCCTGACGGCACAGTACTGAAGGTCGGTTAAAGCGGCAGTGGTCGCGCTGTAAACATTTATTGCCGCGCAAATTGCAATTTATTGCGCCGTAAAAGAGAGCGAAGGTTGTATTGTTTTAAAAGTAAACGGAATAGATAGCTTAACAAATGGAAAATAGGGCAAAATAAATGCAATAAAAACATGATGTTTTTCTGCCATGGGCTTGAGCGTCAAAGCATTTACTACACCTCGCGTTTAAGGAATAGCTATTGGAACGGACATAATAACAGGTCAATAAATTAAAAAGAGAGATTTAGGTGAAAGTATGGGACCATGGAGGGGCGAGAGAGCTCCAAATAGCTGGAAAACTTTGCAATTGTCACGAACGGTATGCTTCGGACTCATCCTTCTCCCCCTCTATTTTAGTGGGCCCTAATAAATTCTTCTGTCTATTGTCTAAAGAGCCAGAAATTATACTTTTGTGAAAAAGTATATCCTTAAACCAGGTTCTAAGCTTGTTTTTTCATGCACTGCCCCCATGAGTGTCAACGTAAAATATTCCCAATATTTAAATGTATAATATTGCCGTCTTTATAGACGGCAACTGTCGTCGCTAGAAGCCTGCGTGGAAGCAGCTTGACAAGGCCGTGATGTCCCCAGCATCGCCAGGGAAAAAGAAAGTGATAAAGGTCCTCGGAACTACACAGTGAAAAAGCCCTAGCAACAGGCCGTCACCCCTGGCGCCTTAGAAACGTGAGTCTCGAATGATCCGGGAAGACATCAAACGCAGCGCCGCGGACTTAAACCAAATTACGGCAGCCCTCGAGGCCTACGTCAGGAAGGGTCGGACGCGGTGTCAGGCCGCTGTCCGAAGAGCGAAACGAGCCTGTGCAGCCGGGTCTACAATTCCGCCCCGCGCGGTGTACACGAACCGAGCCGACGTCCGCAGTTCGTGCCTTCCTCACCTCCCGATGACGAGCACAGCGAGACAGCGCTCATTGGCGCATGGTCTTCGAGGCCGGCAGTCGGCGCTTTTTCATCAGCCGTATAGGAACAGATACGCCTCCACCCTGAGCCACCAGGCAATGAGACGGCGGGTGGAGGGTGGGAAAAGGTGGGTGCGTGGAGAAGCCGAGACGGTTCAAGGGGAAGAAGAACACCGGGTCTGGAAGCGGTCATCAGATAGGCGGATGGGGAGGGAGGGGGCACACTACTACACAGCCTCGCGGGCCAGCAGCGGCCTATTGCCGTACTAGGGCGGCGGCTCGCGCGCTGCCACTGTCGGGTCCAATTTTTGCGCTCGAGTGACACCCGAGACGTGGCCACCGGAGCGCGCCTCCTGCTCCGACCTGATTGAGAGGTCAGCCAACCAAATTGTCACATGATTAACTCGGCCGCGGCGGCGAAGCCGCCACTGAGCGCTGCTGCTGCTGCAGCTGCTGCTAGATCAGCCCTGTACACGGCCACCAGATTCTTTGGGTCAGGCTCGAGAACAAGCTCCCGCTGCTCTTGTACTGCGGCAAGGATATAAGACTTGCCGGGATAGGCCTCTCGAAGACAGCCGACATTGCTTCCGGCACGCCGATAGCAGAGATAACACCCGGGCGCCGATGGCGCAAACGAAGGCGAGGGCCTTCTTTTCGTTCTCAGTAATACTTACTGGGAACGGCCTGTTGTTTCCTTTCCGCTCTGTAGCTTTGCGAAAGCAGTTCTCAAACTCGAGGCGTAGCATTTCATAAATAACTCGGATTCTCTAAGGATGTCTGTTGCCTGTTCGGGTCAGGATATCACGTTTTTTTCATTTGGGGAAGTGCAATCGTCTTTTATCATGTGGATTCACTGGTGGAGACTGACCCCTGCAGAATAATGAAAGCTGCTTTCTTTTCTTTCCTACCATCTACCCTGACTGACGTAACCAGCAGTGCTGGCTGGGCAGGCACGGCGAATGCCGTTTAAAGACCACATTCGACCATGAAGCCAATAAGACCTCACCGCCTGTAGCGCAGCCTTGTTGGCTGTAGAATAAAATGTCGCTGCAAGCAATGGTATACAGGGAACACGTGAAATGTAGGCTGCAAATTAAATTATGCTCAGTGCATTCTGTTCAGTGAACAACCGTGTGGGTTATAAAGCAGCCTGCCATCCTACATTGTTTGCCGCTCAATGCGGTTGCTGTTACTAGTGTTTATGTAGAGCGCGGATAATATAAGAAGTAGAAAGCCGAGTGCGACGCGCGCAAAAGAAGCAATTGGTGGTTGACAAAAGGATGCTTTTCTCCTATCCCCGTTCAAACGCCACCTCCAGTTGTATACTGTATCGATCATTAAAAACCAGCATTCACCTAGCCCCCTATCAAACTGCGACGTGTTCCTAGAGTTTGATACCGAATATACTTCGTCAGATATTATGGAGGAGGCTGAGTATACGGAAGGACCCTCTTCTGCCCACCTTTCGGACATCCCTCCCCCCTTCCACACACCAGCAGGCGTTCCGGTGTCCACCCCTA
>NW_027526295.1:207572266-207627266 GCF_048455015.1 Haemaphysalis longicornis
ATGCAGTACTTGCAGCATTCAACACACTTCGTGCGCAGTGGTACACGGCGACTACTCTTGGGCGAATGAACTAGTTAAAATATTAAAGGTTCTTTTCGCGGAATGAAGCCGAGTTTGGCGGAAACGTACTTTTTTTATTTCTGCGTTATTGTTCATATAACTATATTATTACAGCGGAGCCGTATTAGGCTAGAAACAACCGGTTTCTATACATTTCTCGATGTCCTCACACGAAAACACCCGAGGCTCCATGTATATTTGCAGTGCGCAGAGCTCCAGAGCGCAAGTCGTTTCATAGCACGCTCTTAAACTCGACAGTAGCCGAAGGAAACGAGCGGTGGTGCAACACGCAGGAGGCAGATCGAAGCCATTCGAAAGTGGCAGGCTGAGGTGGATCGCGAAACAAATCGCGACAATAGGCAAGGGAACGAAGCAAAGCGTCCATGCATTCGATTAGACATTAATGATTTCGCATTCAAAACCATTAGGTATTGCTTAGAGGTGTCCTCGAACTGTGCTCGGGCTGTGGGATAGTTGCTATGACACTAACCCTGTGCTTTTAGTGGACGGGTTCAGTGTACACAGTAGATGTGTCAGGACCTTAACGGAAGGGGTTTACGCGTATCGTGTTGGAGATATCTGGCTTTCGATGCCCCTCCGGTATAGGGCCCAACCGACCACTCAGCGGTGTACGTGCATTGATTTGACATGATGGAAGATTGTGTCTGATAGTTGCTAGTATGCCGATTAAGCGAATATGGGCAAGAAAGCCATTGTGATTGCCCTGCTAAGTGGCAACAACTTTTCAGCCCCGCTGGTCCTCTAGCTTCGCAGAGTTGGGTTGCCTTGAATTTTACTGTTTATCTATTCTTGTCCTTATTTCTAGCCCCCTTCAAGACAGCCTTACGAACATCACTCCGCTGTGACAGCTGCGCCACTGACGTAATTTGTGGCGTTGTCCCGTCTTTTATCCCCGACCTCAATACACCCAGGACACAAAGCATCAATGTTAGGGCACATACGCTGATGCGTACAATTGAAGATTGTTTCAGTAAGATGAATACGAGGGGAAGCACTCGAATGGGGCAAACCCCACTTGGTTATGCATAGCTGGAGGCGACGCGTTTCGAACGCTACCGCCCGCACCGCCGTGCACCGACAGTCCTTCGTGTCACCTCGAAACGCGTTTGCTCGAGCGGCATTATTTCCTTTTATGACATTGATTGACAGGCTCCGACAGAAGAATGCTGTCTAGCAAGGCATTTGCTTAGCTGCCACGAAAACATGCCGATTTCAGGCCCCTTTGAATATTATTTATTTATTTATTTATTTATTTATTTATTTATTTATTTATTTATTTATTTATTTATTTATTTATTTATTTATTTATTTATTTATTTATTTATTTATTTATTTATTTATTTATTTATTTATTTATTTATTTATTTATTTTTTCATTGGTTGACTGACTGAAATCATTGAGTTGAATACCGGTTACAAAAAGCCTTGTGCAACAAACCCCTGCAGGCATGGCCCGCTCTGTGGGAATGTATCACTTTTCTAGGGTTACAACAGCGGCACAGTCATTTTCAGATCGCACTCGTCCTGTATTGAGAGCCTTCATCGTGAAGAGTAAGGATATTCTTTCGGAAATTTAGTTTTAGCGCCCAGTCGTTCAAGCTACAAAATCCTTCTTTTCACATAGCACCGGAAGAATCTCAATTGAGGGAGGCGCGCGAGAGCGCCTAAAGGAAGCGTAGTTCGCGGGATTCGCTCGCGTCACGCGCATCGTAGCGCTCACTGCTACCAGTCGGCGCGGTGTTATAGCCTGATTACCATCACAGTTGCGCTATCACTTCGCATCACATCACATGATCGTCGCGCTGTTTTTTTTTTTTTTTAGATGCGACTGCATCTCATTCACTCGCCTTGTCCATGCAGCGTCGGCGTCGTTGTCGTCCGCCCCTCCCCCATTCTCCTCGCCGCGCGAGCTGCGCTCTCCGCCGCTCACCCCCCCTCCTCTCCGATAGCGAACACTCTCTCGCGAGGGGCATTGGATTGGATTCGATTGGCTTGGCTTGGCTTGGCTTGGCTTGGCATGGCATGGCTTGGATTGGATTGAATTTGGATTGGATTGGATTAAAGTGGATTGTGTTGGATTGTGGTGCGTCATAGCCGCGCCACGTTGCGTCATAGCCGCGGCAGGGTGTTCACGGCCCGTTTCACGCGATGGGAGAATCAACCTAACGGAAACAACAACGGAACCCCGTATGCGTCGCATCTACACAGGGGTTCCCGCGATGGGAGGTGGGAGAATTTTTGCTTATAACGTCCTTGCTGCCTCTTTTTGAATGAATGAATGAATGAATGAGCAATGGAAGGGCTGGAGAAGAAAGGGGCGCTCACCGAGCACGTCTAGGTATCCGACCTGGCTGCGCATGGGTACCGTGTTGACCTGGCACATGTATCCGCCCCTGTCGGCTTCGTGGACGCTGTCGATGACCAGCAGCCAGGTGCGGTCCGAGGGGCTCAGGTGCACTCGGTAGTTCTGCGTTATCACGCTCCGGTGAATGGTCAGGATCGTCTTGCTCTCCACGCGCAGCCAGGCCACCTGCGAGATAAAACCACACCATGTAGTATCCCGCGGAAGTGCAAGTTGAGGAACAGCACCATTGTAACTGGTTTAGTTCGCGGATGCATCAAACACAGAACCCACTTCCAACAGACAAAAATTCCCGTGCCCTTACCCATCCCTCAGCAAAACTCAGGAAATAACACTTCGACAATTACAAGCAGGGA
The DNA here is from genome assembly GCF_048455015.1 of Haemaphysalis longicornis. NCBI lineage: Eukaryota > Metazoa > Arthropoda > Arachnida > Ixodida > Ixodidae > Haemaphysalis > Haemaphysalis longicornis. The sequence goes on from NW_027526295.1 coordinate 207,575,066, forward strand.
CGTACGTGCACCCGGTTTGAATGAACTTATTGTTTCCCACAAAGTAAACCGCTCAATGCAAATTTTGTCCACAGCTACGTCCTCTCCTCCATATAATTGTGGAATGCGCTCACAACCCAGCCCCACCGCCCCTCTCCACCCGTTCCTTTCCTGAGCTGTGGGACACACTGTTAACCAGCTGTCAACCGGAGGAACAGACTTTCTTTGTGACACGGGCCAAGACGGCGAGGGCAACGCATGGATTCCCGGACGAGGGTTCCACTCTCACATTTCGCCTCATTAAAATGTTCTCTCTCTCTCTCTCTCTCTCTCTCTCTCTCTCTCTCTCTCTCTCTCTCTCTCTCTCTCTCTCTCTCAAGTTTGAAGTTGGTAAATGTCAACTTCGTGTTTGTGTAACCACAGGCCAAATTGAAAGCATTTCCGCCGTAATAGCTGAAGTTGCGAAGACTCCGCAGTGTAAAGTTTCGTCTGCTATCACATCGTACACATCACCCTTTAATTTAAGTTTAGAAAGGCGCACTCACCTTACCCTCTTCTGAAATGAACTTTGCGTATAACACCGCGGTGTGAACCCATACCGTATTAATGTCATTTTTTAGTGTTACCGTTTGACGTAATAGTTTGAGCTTTATTTAATTAAGCACACCCTTGACAACATTTTACGCAGACACATTCGCTAGCGCGCAGTTAAAGTTTAAGCACCCTGATTCTCGGGCGCGTCGGAGCGATGCTCTTCTCAACTGGCGCCACCGATTTTCGTTCCTGGTCTCGCGCGTATACGTTGCGACTTCGTTGCTGCGCCCTGCTAATCGGCGTCGCGCAATTTCCACCGCTGGTATGCCGCTATCATTAGGTATATATTCACCAGAAACGGTTACTCTGGCCTTGTTAAGTACACGACCAAGAGGCAATTTTTCTTTAGTCTTACTGTGTCTTCAACATGACGCTTCGGTGGTTATGCGAGTCCACTTAGCCCGCAGTGCGCGTTCTGCCTCAAGTCCACCGTAAAAGTTTTTGCTGCAATATTCCACCTGCGTGGAAGCGGATGGGGATTTCTAAAGATCAGACCGCATTTACTATAAGTCGGGCTCCGAATACAGTTTCAGTATCTGTTTTACCTGTCTCATTATGGTCCCTAACTGAATTTTAAAAACCTAAATAAAAAACGAAGGAAGCTCGCACAAACCTTCACGACCGTCACGACGGTTTAAGTCCACGATAGCAGCCGATTTTATTCTTCTTCGCCGCCGCTACGACCTTTACTTCATCATTCATTGTTGCGGTAAGTGTAAGCTCCCCTCTTTTTTTTTTAAGTAATAATCATTGGACATTAGCTTCGAAGGGCGTACGCTATGACGTGTCTTTCTTGTTCCGAGAAAGTGTTGCCATGATAACGGCGAATGCTGGAGTTTCTTTCTTTTTTGCCAGTCTTGACCAATAATCCGGAGTGGGTATGCTTGGCTTGACAAACGTGCGCCGGTGGCACTGGGCGGTCGCCGCGAGGCACGCACCTACGAGCGCTCGACATTTTATTGGTATTTTTTCTTAGCATTGGAAACTGCGGACACGAAAAATAGCGATTTGTTAAACAGCTTCGTCGTTAAAAGTTGGGTGAAATCTCGCAGCGCGAAGCTATCACGGGCATGTAATTGAAACTAAATGAACAGAAGCGCGGATATCCAAAAATGTTGTTTAAGTAGCGAGAAAAATAGCAAAAGTGAGAGAATAAAAAATTAGAAGTACGCTTATGCACGAAAAACCCTTGCGTGCTTAACCTTCTCCCACAAACAATACCCAACACATGATTACCTTGCAAGTGGTTTCAACTTCTAAGGCGAAAGCCGTATATGTGCCATTTGAAAATGAACTTGAATGACCATGGCGTCAAAACGAATAGTGCAGAAACCCACGTGACCCGAAAAAGGCCAGAAGCGCACGAAAGCGCGCTAGCCGCACATAAGAGATGGTTTGCGTTTATCAAAGTTAATTATGATAGATTAGTCACGATTACTAAGGTGGCATTAATTCATTTATTTATTTTTGTTACCTCAAGGGCCCCATGGAAAGAGGCATTACATGAGGGGTGGGTAAGTTACATACAAAAAAGAAACTAGTACAGTGAATAAAAGAAAAAAAATACCAGGCATAAGTTTCAAAGCAATATACAAATTGTAGAATTTGTAGATAACATAGCACCAAGGTCAATATACCACAGTTTCATATAAACTAGAATGAACTATAAACTATAATGAAGTAATGGCAAGCAGTGTCAATTTGAATAGTTCACGGTCGCTTGTTTGTACAACATACTCAGGCAGATTATTCCAAAGTTTTGCACAGGTTATAAAAAATTAGTTTGCGAATGTGGTGGTTCCATAGGGCGAGGATATGATAGCTGTATTGAATTATTACTGCGACAGGAAGTTTGTGGGTGGGGGGTTATGTACTTACAGGGCACTAAGGAGGTAAAATAGCCCGGCTGTTGTGTGGACGGGTGGACGTGCACATAAAGGGTAACCGTCGCAATAGTAAGCCAGAGTTTGGCCTTCAAAGCACGTAATCAGTTTTATGTGTCCGGAGATATTTCTTGGTTACGCGTTCGTTAAAACTCTAAGTGTAAAATTATAATCGTAGTTGCGTTGATTAAGAGTTTTGATTGATATTGAGAAAGAAACGTATTTTCCATAGTACGAAAATTACGCGAGTCAGCCCGGTATTCCAAGCTGCCACAACGATTGCCTGTCTTGTTACCTGGCTCATTCTCAGCTTTCCCCTGGAACACTGGTATGGAAGATTACGCACATCGGCAAAAATAACTGCTTAAAAAAGGACAAAAAATAAGCGTTTCCTGTATTGCTCGGCTCTCATCTGCGGCTTTCCTCAAAGAACCCTAGTCAAAACGGCCGAAAAGTCAGTGTTTTTCCCCCTTCGAAAGGAAGACGGAAGAACAGAGACCACGATGACAGGTTATAACTTTATTCATATCACGCGTATGTTATAAGCAATACACAGCATTAAAAAAGGAACTGGCGATTACGATACTCCATAATGCGATAGTTGGGTGCGGCAGCAGTGCGCTGAGGCAGCACTCATTGGTGGGTTCTCTTGACGACAGCGATGATGAGCCTCTGCGTCGGCGGCGCGAAGTGCGTCTCAGGAAGGGACCATGACCCGCGTCTTAGGCAGGGAACGCACGCCATCGTTACGCGCACGCCCCCCTCACGTTTTCGCCAGCCTTGCCCAGACGAGCGCCTCGTGCGGGCACAACATACTCCCCCCCCCCCCCCCCGCCGCACACTTTCGGAGAGCGCTCGCGCCGCCACGGCAAACCGCCCTCCCATCCCAATTTCGCGACACTTTCCTCCTTTGCTTTACTTCGCTATTCGGTCTTGCCATCGTTCACTCGGTTACGACGGCGACGCGGCTCAGCCCAGAGACGGCCGCCAAAGTGTTGTGCCCCAAAATGCAAACCTTCCGCAGACATAGTGTAAAAGCATGTAGTTATCATTCTAACCTCGGCCCTCTTTTAGATGCGACGGCATCTCATTCACTCGTCTTGTCCCTCCATACGGCGTTGTTGTCCGTCCACACCCCTCCCCCATTCTCCTCGCCGCGCGAGCTGCGCTCTCCGCCGCTCACCCCCTCTCCTCTCCGATAGCGAGCACTCTCTCGCGAGGGGCATTGGATTGGATTCGATTGGATCGACTTGGCTTGGCTTGGATTGGATTGGATTGGATTAAAGTGGATTGTGTTGGATTGTGTTGCGTCGTAGCCGCGGCAGGGGGTTCACGGCACGTTTCACGCGATGGGAAAATCAACCTAACGGAAACAACAACGGAACCCCCTATGCGTCGCATCTACACAGGGGTTCCCGCGAGGGGAGGTGGGAGTAATTTTTCCCACTTCAGTCCTGCTCCTGCCGTACTCAGCGGAGATATCACTTGGTCTTCGCACCATACCCCGCCCCTCCTCACAGCGCTGAAAAACCAAACTAAAAAGCCCGAGGAGAGACGGAGAGCTTGAGGGTACCGTCACCCTGGAAAGCTAACGTTAACGAGAATTTTCCCTGTTCCGCCGCTTTGACTATGACCATGACGTCGGTGATCGTGCGATGCCGTGACGCGTGTACGTACGCGCGCATTAACTTCCATTCGGTTAAATTTTCGCTTGGAGTTTGGTGCACATAACATTTAACGAAAAAAGGCGAGAGGACGATGTCACGCGGAAAGAGTAAGTGCACGGATTTCTTTATCTCGTTCAACTTTAGTAGCGGCCTCGACATTGCTCTTACTCAAACTTGTCGGCTGAGGTCGAAAACACCAACCCCAGAATTTATACAGAAGCCTACAACACCCCCTTCCCCCTCCTCCCCAGGAGTATTTCGACACCACTCTGGCATCCTGGGAGGCAAGTCTGGCTGACTCCGGCGCTGCGACACAGCTCCTGCTGACGTCCAGAGCGGAGGAAGCCATGGCCACAGCTTCCCAAGACGGTGCCCTGGACTAAGGGTGCTTAGGAAATTAAAGTTTGCGTCCTTCCTTCCCCCTCCCCCCCCCCCAAAAAAAAGAGATTCCACAACCACGAGCACCTCCCCCCCTCCCCCCCCCCCCACACACACACCCCAATCCTCCCAACAGCACCCCACCCCCCACCGGGAGGATTTCGAAGCCCCCCGAAATAGAAATTTTGGAGAAACCCCTGCATCAACCTCACTCACTCAGTAGTTTACAGCCCTTGACGTCACCTCAGCCTTACCTCACATAGTGAGTTTGAGGTTTATTTAAGGTTGAGCTAGATTTCATCAAGCTGTCCACCCCTGCTAGTGAGTTGCGTGCTGATAGTGGTGCACTTTTATCGGTGAGAAACTTTGTGGCACGTATTGCGTCGCTGCAGGGAAAGCAAGTACCCGCTTGAGGGCGCTTTGTGTGTGCAGCCATTTCCTTTGTCTCGACCGGCGAGGGATTTTTTCGTTTACATCGTGCAAGTGCACTCCCCTGAAGGGCCGCTCAGCCATGAATTGTTTCAAAATTTCGCCGCCGAAGCAGGTTTCGCCAAGTGACGTCGCCTACGGTCGTTGAAAAGAAAATGTCTGCAGAATTTCCTGAACCCCTCGCCGCACGGTTGCCTGTCTCCGTCGAAACATTCAACAGCAAACTACCAGAATTCTCGGCAAATGTGACCGACGTGTATATGTTGTATAACTTTAAGGGGATTGCTAAGACCAGCAGTGCCCCCTTAAGAAGGAGACCCACTTGGTTTTGAAGCTCTTGCTATGTAAAGTTGTCATAAACTGAGCGGCAGACCCGAGAGTGTTCGCTCGCTCCTAGAAGTATATTTGCCGATCAACATTATTGATCGCTTTGCCTCCCCGTCGAACTTAGCACTTTAACTCGGTTCTGCTTCTATGATGCTGTTTTTGAAGACACTTAACTTTTACCCAACCGTATACTTGCGAAAGGGTATGTTTTTAAGATGTTTACTTGCTGGGTGTTGCGTAAGTGTACTCAACCCCCTACATTCCGAGCAAAACAGGTGATGTGTGCTTACTGTTTTTTTTTGTGTGCGTGTGTATGTGTGGTTATGTGTACACACATCATCGCATTTGTCCGATCAGTGCACGCGTGAATTCCAGGCTATTGGAGCGCAAGCGTTTCAACTCTCTGTCAATCACTTGAATCCATATCAAGAAGTTTCAAGTGGTGTAATAGCTGGCTTTCCATTCTTTAACACAAAAGCGGGTTTTTGCTCTTTGAATGCAATGATCCGCTTTCCTGAATTTCCTGACCACTTCGGCTGTACGTGCGTTCCTTTATTGGCAAGCGTCTCAGATCAGGTCGGGTATATTCAGTGCCATTGTGAAGCGTGGTCGCAACGTGTGCTGCGTTATAAGTGTTTCAGTGTGCGCTGCGACCAGGTTCCAAAGAAAATTAGTTCCGAGTCAGCGTTGTGCTGGGTAGACCTTCCTTGTCATGCCGCTTTCGTTTTCGCGCTGGTTATCGAGGTGTTTCATAAAGCAGCGAAGCGTACGCTAGGGTGCTTGAGCATGAATTGTTAAGTAGATACATATTTACTAAAATCACCGTTCCAATGACCATTTCAGAAGTCTCTGACAGTCGGTTAAAAGCAATGATACGTTTCTTTTGTAGAACTTCTTCACGAGTATTCAGCTTATGACTTCAGCTATGCGTGTTTTTCAAGTGTACAAATTATCAATAAAATCAATTGCAGTAAACAAGAGGCTATAAATATAATTTTACATTGCAGGTCGTCTTGGATAGCAATCAAAAGTCCACGAAGCGTTAATATCTATGTCCTACAACATCGGATTTCACAAAAATGGTTACGCTGCTTCATTTCTCCGAAGAAAAAGAAGCATCTATACAAAAAAAAAAAAAAAACACCCATGGGGCTGTGTTTTCTTCATGCCGAAAGCGCCCGTATAAATATTCTGCTAGCACATTAATTGCTTTAAGGTGGATCTTCCTCGACGCCGGGTAATCCCAAGATTGCTCGATGTCAGCGTACATCGGTGTAAATGAGATTGACACGGAGAATATAGGGGTCCGCATTAGGCTCGGTTCCCCACGCGGTCCCGCTAATACCGAGAGCCATCCTCTTCTTTCGGCGGGACATTTTAAGTACGAAGCGGAGGTCTCTGATTAATTACGTTTACCAAAAGAAAACCAAACCGAAGAAAAACGTCCTACATGTGTGCGCGCATCGAACTTTCGCAAGGCCGCTGCACACGCGCACGGGAAAACGAAGCGAAAAGAAAAGCGCCTCCTCGAGGAGCAAAGAAGCAGAACACACGGATAACAGAGTGTATGCGTGACTTTCCGCCTGGGCTTCTTTACGCTCTTGTTAATCGGGACGAAGAACAAAAGATAGCAATCTGGCGGGAAACGAAAACGAACAAGGGGATGGGAGAGGAGACGGGGCAGTTTGTCGGGGAGCTCCGACATGCTTTGAGGAAAGAAAATCCAAAAGAGACGGGTTGCGCAAAGAAAGGGCGCAGGACGGCGGGAGAGGAAAGGGGGAGGCGGACACAGCGCGACGGCTTGCGCGGCTTTTGTTCGCTGCGCCGCGAAAGGCTGCTGCGGCGGTTAAGAAGAGACAGGACGCGTGCACAGGCCCCGCGCGAGCACTCACCCACCCAGCTAAGAAACCGCCGCACCCCGCTCGCAGATAAGAGAGAAAATATTGGAAAGGGGCAGCGCGGAGCCGGGGCCCTGATCCCGGCGTTCCTCTTTTCCCCATCGGCTCGTTTTCAGATAGGAAAATGAGGAGGATTGAGAGGGGGAGGGTGCGGCGGAAGATGCTGAGGTGAATGAGCACCCAGGCCTCTCCTAGAAGCAGCCTCCTCGCTTCAAACAAGGGGTGCTACCCATAGGCACGGCCAAAAAAAGGTAAACACTATCCTTCTCAACCAGCTTCAGAAGGAAGAAAGAGGGAGAAAGGGTATCTCGGGGGTACATGTTCCGGTAAAAAGTCCCCATTAGGAGAGCTCAAGACGGAGTGCTCCGCCGCTTCTCTCGCCTCCTCCCGAAGCGCTCGCGCTGGCTGTTTTCGCTCCCGGCCGCAGTGTGCTCCGTTGACTTGGTCCCCTCCCCTCGATTCCGGCGCGCCTGTTTGCTTGTTTCCGCTTCGTTTAGTTGGCCGCCCGTAGGTGGTGTGCGCCTTCCCTCGGCGGAGACGCTGCTCGCGTGTCACGTGACCACCGTCTTTGCCCTGCTCTCTGCTTTGTCGCTCCCCAAGGTGCACGTAACGCAAACAGATGCCCGGCCGCCTGACCCTTCGTCCCGGAGGTTCTTCCCGGAGAGAAAATGCTCCCTCTTCTCCGCGTCCTTCCGCGGTCCCCCCACCTCGCTGCATCCACGATCATTGCCACCCGCCCGGTCGGTCAGTGAGCGCCTTTAGTAATGCGACTCCTGTTCCACGCGTACGAGTGTCTGGGCGTGCCCGGGAAAAGATGCCGTCGCGCTGGGTTCCCCCGTGCGCGCGCCTGCGGAGTGAATGTGTCCTTTGGAGGAAGGTGTGATCCCTTGGTTGAGGCTAAGAGTGCGAACGCGAGTTCACTTTGTTGGTACTCTCGAGCAACCTGATCCTACAAAAAATAAGCAAATACAAAAATGAAAACCTGTGTTTATGTGTTGTTGTTGACAGGTGAGATTCGGATGGTTAGGGCAACCCCAGAAGTTAGAATGATTTACAGTTAAATTTCGTTTTGGAAATAATTCGTTCCCGCGCGTCTGCCCGAACTGAACAATGAGCTACGCAGAAAAGAAACAAAGAAGGCAAATTGTCTCGGGTTCTTTCTGTCGTCTGTCGTGTTCTTTCTGTCATGTTGTCTTCGTGTTCTTTCTGCCAAGGTAGATGCTTGTCTCTGAATATTTTGTAACCTTGATCAAGTTACCTGTTTTTTTTTTACTCAGCTTATAACTGCAACAATGCCGACGCACCGTTTTCTCAACAACCAACAGAATTATCTTTAAGAAACATGTGACTTAACAAACAACTAAACTGGTCGATATTTTGCCAGCTGTAACTTATCAGGTAAGCTTTCGCACTGCCCTAAAGGTTTCACCACTTCTCAGCAAGGCCTAAGAAGAGCTGAGGTGAGCAGTTTGCTCCTCTTCTGAAATTCGAAGCGTGTTAGATTCTGAGCGCTGGCTGCATGCGCCTTTTCGTTTCATAAGATCATGCTATTGTAGCTCGCAAGATCTAAAATGCGCATACGTTTTTCCGGTTAAACTAAATACTTTTTTCCCTAGCAGCAGTCTTTAACGAGGTTATGAGAAAAGGTGACCGTTCTACGGCGTTGGAGAATTGCGATACTCGTGCTGTTTGAGGGCATCAAGAAAGGACGGATGGTAGAGGGTGCCTGGTCTCCGTCTTTCGGCGTCTGTAGCAACAAAACGGCTCTAAACTTTCTACTGGTTGCGAGCCAAAGTTTACTCCCCAGAGGTGTATTGGACAACGCTTAGCATCGGGATTTTTTGTTTGTTTGTTTCAATACTCACACAGGGTTACCTACGCACAGAGTGGCGCGTTTCCCCAGATTTTTATTGTGCAACTCTTACTAGCACATGAACATGCGGATGATAACGAACACAAGTCCCGAAGTCGCCATTCGCTGCAGAGCGTCAGGGGGTCCCGATGCAACAACTGTTGCGAGAACATACGAAATTTAATATGCTTAAAAACACACCAGTGAGCGAAATTACCGGAAGTAATCATAATTAATCGTCCCGCGATGGCGGGTGTATATATACAACGGCAACTGCAGCCGATGCAGCCGTATCGAGTGATCTTTGCTTTCGCCATGGCTTTCGCTATCAGGCCTCTGCATATTGGACGTGAAAAGGCGCGCAATTTCTCTTTTACATTCTTTCGACGTTCACGCTGCGTATTATTTTATTTTCTCGGTGAGGATTCCTCGTAATTCCCGACAGCAAAATGGAGACACCGAAAAAAATTTCCCCAAGGAGAGCGCTGTCAAAAGAAAGCCGGCGAATTTTTATGTCCTTCGGGTGGAAACGCGAAACAAAAACACCAGTGTGTCGTTTTCTCAGTGTACGTTAAAGACCTCAGATCAAAGGATGGTCCAAATTGCGCTTTTCGCCACGCCCAGGCGTAGCCATGGTGCCTGAAGCTTAAGGTTCAGCTTGTGCTTTTCGAGATGGCTGATTCGCAGCATGCCCTAATTTACAACCTAATTTTCCACATATCAGTGACTGAATACTGGAATCCAAAAAAATCCCGGGCCATCTCCACTAACGTGAAACCTAGGGAGGTATAAGGGGGTTATAAGGGAGTGTATAAGTGTATCCTTGGCGCCTTGGCGTTTTTGCCAGCGGAGATGAAACCATTGGGGTAGAGGTAAACCGCTTTGCGGTAAAAGTCTCGTATTTGAGGAACGAAGCTCTCCAGCGCAAAGGGTAAACGAGTGTCCCGGTGTTTTTTTTTTTTTTTTTGTTTGTTTGTATGCATAACGTTTTTTCGCGAGGCGTAAACGAGTTTCCCGGTGTTTTAGTACCGTGACTACATGAAACGACGATTACAATGACGACAGGAGACGCCAACAGCCCCAGCCACTAAGGGGCTTTGCCCGTAACAAACATGCATGGTTCAATGGTATATCAGTAGTGCTATCACTTCTCGCTTCCAGCCAGCCACACCCGGCTCTCGGTGCGTCTCCACCGTGGTTTTAGTAACCACGGTCCAGACATGCCGCGGACAGCAGAAGCCACTTACCGGTCCCCGATCAGGTGTGTTCACTGAAGAGCGAACTCGCAAACACGCAAAAAACAGCAGCTAAAAACCACATACTCAGGAGATAATAAAGCGCGCTGAATGGAACATTTATTTCGCCGAAGCAGACGAACAAGATCTCCTATAGCATCTACTTATTTCCCCCCGCTCAAACTCCAAACACAGCAGAGCAGTTTTCACGGACACGCGTCCCTCCCGCGCAGATGCAAAGCGGGATACGCACGAGGGGAGACCGGCGCAAAAATACGCAGCGGAATCGGAACCGCGGGAAGCCGGGTGGGCGTTCGGGCGATGAAGTATTGAAAAGAGGGAGAAAAAAAAAAAAGGAAGAGGAGAGCACGGAGAAAAGAGTATCGGCTGCCGCTTCCCACCGGGGGAAGAGACCTGGCTCGCTGTCCGCGTTTCTCCGCCGCCGACACACGAGCGTGGCCAAATGGAAAAGGGATGAAGGCGAACAATACGGCGGTGCGCTCGATCTCGCGCGCATTCGGGATAAAACTAAGGGCAAGCAAGATGGAAATGGGGAGAGGAGACAGAAGCGGGAAGAACGACGAGCAAAGGAGGGAGGGGGTGCACCGCTCGTTTAATGGGGCCATTGCGGGAATAATTCATGAGACCCGAGCTGCTCCAATTACTAGGCTCAGTGCCCTACCGCCGCTGACGGGCTGGATTACTAAGCATCCACCTCGCTCCTCCTCCACCTTCTTCTTCCTCCTACCTTTTATTTTTTTCACCTTTCGCCAACACGACGCGCGTGGACACCCCCACCGACGTTTCTTTGCCGGTGCAGACAAAGATTTGCACTCAACAAGCCAGCAGGCAGAACGGAGGTGAAACGCGCAAAAATGAAGCCGGGCGGAGAAAAAAAAGGGGGAAAGAAATAACGAAGGAGATGACAGAATAGGAGGGAAAGGCGGCGGGAGGCGAAGCCTACGAAAGAGCGTTTCAACGCCGCGGGAATAAAAATTTCACTTAGCGGAGTGTACGCATGTTGGAGCCAGAAGGTAAGGCAGACGAGCCAAACAAAAAAGAAGAAGAAAGAAATGCAAGAGAGGTGGAAACGACTGTAAGCGAGGAGAGGAGGCAAATTGGGAGCGGGAGATGGAGGAAGAGGAGAAAGCGTACGCGAAGCCGCCGGATTATGTATGGAAAGCGAACGAAGAGTGTCCGCGGCAAAGCCATCATTTATCGAAAATGTGCGCGCCGACGCCGCGCGTATTCATGCGCGGGTCTTGTTCCCTGCTGTGTACGTGCGGCGCGCGCCAGTCGGAAGCCGGGCGAGCACCTGGAATAACAATAATTTGGCCACCGTGTCGCGTCCTGACTTCTCCTCGCGTTAATTTCTTTTTCCTTCATCGCGCTCTCCTTCTTTCTCTTTTTTGGCCCCCATCCCCGCTTTTATAGCGTGTTTATTTCTTTTTCGCTCATTTTAACGGCTTTCTGGCTTTATTTCTGCGTTGAAAGAAACTAGAATGGCGTTACGCAGGTGGTTTGATGTAACGCTGCTGCTTCGGATACGAGGAGCACAAAGCAAAAAGACAATGATGTCGTGAGGCTCCCTAAAATAGAATAATAGAAATCAAGGAAGCGGAGAGAGCGGAAAGAGCCATGGTCGCTGCCGGCAGTGTTACTTTTTTCTGGTTTGCAATCAAGCCTAACAACATGTCTTCAGGTTCACCCCGATCCTTAAAAAGCAAACAGGAAACAAAGCAAACCAGAGGCACGTCTTTATTTGGGCATGGAAGACAGCCACGGCTTCCAGGGGCTCACCGGGGTTATCTGACATCCGGCGGGCGTTTTCTTTTCCTTTCCTGCTTTTTTTTTTTTTCAGAAAACAAACTTTGTTCTTGCGGTCGCGCCTCATCAGGGAAGGCCAGAACACGCAGCCACACCGCAGCACTTGCCTTCCTGCCGTTGTTGCAGCACGTAAACAAATGTTGCCCACGTTTCTTTAGATTTCCTGGGTATTTTTGGCTGACATTTTTCTATTTTGGTCTTTGTTTTCGGCGTTCTCTTTTTGCGCTTGCGAGCCTCAAATATTTTGAAAATATTGATTTTGATTTCTTTCTCTGTAGTTCTCGCTCCGGTATCGATACGTATCTAGACCGGAAGGAAAGAATTCGTGGCTGTTTTCTTATTTTATTTTATTTTTCTCAATCTCAAAAATGCAGGAAGGCAGGTGTACGCACAATCCGGGTGACTTGCGAAACGGCGAAAATCGGGAAGGAATTTCCTAGTAGGTACCTAGACATCATTATTTTAAACACTATGGACGTGGGGATCGTGATAGTTTCGCGAATTCCCTTTCGCTGGCTTTCCCACATAAATACTCTTGTGCAAGGCGTTCTTTCTCCGTTAGCCTATCCTCAATGATGTAGTCAATCGACAAAACTAGTTCAGGGGCTAGGGGAGCGTGTATCGTCCGCCTGCGACGTGTTAGCTTTGCCCGGCGGGGTAAGTGACGTTTCACGTTGCAGGTTCACGAACTACTAAACTAACGCCACCAGTTGAGAAAGAAGTTTCGCGGGAAGCAGAAAGTAACCGTATATTCCCCGCTATGCCGCTTCTGCGAAGTACCCGGGCCGCTCTTTCCTATGGTAGGCGGCTGCGCCCACGCCCCGCTACATTCGCCCAATCCCTCGCTTTCTTCTTACGAGCTTTGGGACAGAGCTCTGACGAGCTACGGAGATTTCGATAGACGTTGAATGTGCACCGCACGCAATGCTTCTGTAATTTCGGTAATTCTGTTGTGAGCTCCAAGAGCTGAGAATAGCACCGTGGAAGTGGTGCGAGGGAGTCCAAGGGCCTGTTTACAAGCTTTGCGGAGGAGGCCATCGACTTTCTGCCTCCAGCTTTGAGAGTTCCAGGTAGGGTAGTGCGTACGCAAACTTTAAACTATAAGTGTGCGTAGCAGTCGCAGAAGTGTCGACTCAGGCGTTCCCTGTCATCGGTTGGCCGGGTAATATTCACCCTACCTGCTTGGAGAAGAATTGTGGGAGTGGCTCGATCGTAGTTGTGCCACGCCCGTTCGGCCTGGATGGTCAGGCTGAGTATACGGAGTGTAGTCACTCGGGAATGGGATGTTGCGATCCCGAAGGTTGACGACATCCAGGATGGATGGTAAGCAAAGACGATTTCTCTAGCGAGCAGGTAAGTGCTTTAGCTGTTGCCGGAGTTTTGATTGCGCGTATGCCCTCCTCAAGCGCCTCCTGAATACTGCCATATGAGCCTCGCGCCATCCATAGAGTGATATCGTCAGTGAAGAGGCTCGCTCCTTACCGCTCGCTCCTTACCGACGACTTTTCAAGCGGCCATACACGGAACCCCGCTACCTTGCAGCATAAGCCCGCATCTGCATCCAGAGAGGAGGTAAGCACGCGTTCGGCAGCTAACCAAAACACTCCGCAAGCAGTCCAGCGCATGGTAGGCTGACCCCACACCTTATGCCCAACGACCCAGCTGCTGCGCGGTCGCCTGCAGCTATAGACCAGCTTCACGGCCTGCACCAATCCAACGCCGCGGAGGAGGAGGGAAAACGTTAATATTTTTAGCGGTTGGGCGGCACTCCACCGAGGGCTCGTGCCACGTGCGACAGTTACCAACGGGGTCAGCCGGGGTGGTACCCTTGGTCCAGGGCTCCAACGGCCTCTGCTGCTTTGCGTGCCCGCTGAATAAGACCGATCTGGTCTTCACAGCAGGCGCTGGCCAGCAGCGCTTCCCATTGCTCCGCTTTAGGGTTTCTGATTTTGGGGGCAGCTGTTGTGCTTTGGCATTCCCATGTAGTGTGGTAGTGGGTGGGTTTTTCTTGATGGCACAATGGGAATGCGTCTGCATATCGAGTTGGATAAATTTTACTCAGAACATTTAGGTTTGGAAAAGTGCCTGTCTGCAGCTGTCTCCAGTTGGTGGCTTCTGCCCTCGTCAGGGATTCGTGTGGCGGAGGGTACCTTTTCCTGATACCCCTGTAGTAGGCTAATGTGGCCGATTATTCCGAGGGGACTGGCGTGGGTTCTTCGAGGTCGGAATCATCGGGTGCTCGGTTGCTAGTATAGACTCGAGCTACCCTGTCCGCCTCTGTGTTTCCCTCTATTACCGAGCGCACAGGGGCCCACAGGATCCTGTGTAGAATCTTACGTAGACGCTCAGGGTGTTGAGGCACGTCACCTTGAGCCTGGAGGAGTACACGGAGTGCGCAGTGGCTTATTCGTCCCTTCAAAAAGTGCCGACAGGCCTCTTGCGAGTCGGAAAGTATTGTAAATGACCGGCCCGTCCGAAAGCCTTCCGCCGCAGCCAGAGCGACAGCTAGCTCCTCGGCGTCTGTCACGGTACAATGACGTAGCGAGCGCAGGTGGTCATATGGAGGGCTAAGTCTATGACTACAGCCACCCTTCGTCCTTTCCTTGGATCCTGTGTGGCTGCGTCCGCGTACACTGTGTTGTTCTTGGAGGAGAACGTGCGGCGTATGTAATCCGCTCGCGCTTGGTGCCTGCTTTCGTGGAGGTTGGGGTCCATGTTTTTAGGTATGGGGGCCATGTGTAACTTCCGGCGGATGTCATCAGCAATGTCTGTTGTCTTCGACATTTCTCTGATCTGTTCCGTATAACCCAGCTGTTGCAGCTGCGTCCTACCCGTCGAGGTGTGCATCAGCCTCTTAGTCTGCGCTTTGAATTGGGCTTCTTTATGTTCTTGGAATGTGTTGTGAACCCCTAAGGCCAGTAGCTTTTCGGTTGACGTGCATATTGGTAGCCTTAACGCCGTCTTGTACGCTTTTCTTAAAATTATTTCGGCCTGTTGCTCTTCGGAAAGGTTCATGTTCTGGTAGGGCAAACTGTATGTAACCCTGCTCACTACCAAGCTGTGCACCCGCTTCAAAGTATCATCTTAACTCATTCCGGCGCGCCGGCTTGCAAATCGCTTTATCATTCTGGAGACCTGCGTCGTCGTGGTTTTGAGCATGGCTAGAGTCTGGCTACTCCGTTGGTTGGATTGTATCCACATCCCTAGTATTCGACCCGTTGTTCTTTCCGGAATCTCTTTGCCCTCGAGGTACACCTTGATGCGGAGATTTGGATCCACTGGAACAGTTCGGTTTAGCTTCTGCCGCCAGATCCGGATTATTTCTGATTTTTCGGTTGAGCATTGGATGCCTCGTTCGTGGTCGTACTGTTCGACGCATGTGGCTGCTGCCTGTACCTTTGCTTCCTTTTCTCCCAATGAGCTCTTGGTTATCCAGATTGTTATATCATCCGTGTACAGGCCTGCCTTATGTCCGGGATGTCTTGCAGCTTTCTGGCCAGCCCTATCATCTTTATATTAAATAGTAGGGGGGATATAACAGAGCCCTGTGGGGTGCGTTTGTTAGGTATCGTGAATTTGTCAGTGCGGGCGTCATTTATGCCAATCGTGGCTGTACGATTGGGAAGAAACGCCTTCACATAGCCGCGGATTCATTTGCCACAGTTAAGGTCATCTAGGCCTGTTAGTATGGCCTCGTGACTCACGTTATCAAAAGCTCCTTTGATCTCAAGGGCCATAACTATCTGTTCACCTCCGGTGGTTGCATTCTTTAGAACTTCCTCTTTCAGTTGGAGGAGCACATCCTGTGCGGAGAGCTTTGCTCGAAATCGGAACATAGTGTGTGGGAAAAGGTTATTCTCTTCCATATAGTTTTGAAGCCGTTGTGTTAATATTCGCTCGTACGGTATGCCGAGGCAAGACGTGAGCGAAATCGATCTAAGGCTCTCAACCTGAAGCTTCTTTCCGGGCTTGGGGATGAGTATGGCGCATGTTTCCACCCTCTTGGAACAGTCTGTGCATCCCAGTGTGTATTTATGAATGCAGTTAGCTCTTGGATGGCTCCATCGCCTAAGTTGCGTATGATGGCGTTTCCTATGCGATCCGCCCCTGGAGCTGTGTTTTTGGTTATACTCCGTATGGCTGCATAGACCTCCTCTTTGGTAATGGCTCTTTCGAGTTATGAGTCCTCTGTTCCTCGGTATTAATCCCTGTAGCAAGGTGGGTGATGCCAAATTGACACACAACCGGTCGACAGCTGATAGCACATTCATCCTACTCCAAGCTTGCACTTCAAGTCAAGTCGCGGACAACGTCTAGTTTAACTGGCAGCATCTGATATTTCCACTCGTACGGAAAGATTGCTTGCTTACAGTGATGTTGAAGGAATTTCTCCAATGCAAAAGGCACGAAAAGGACTGCTGACAGCCTTAAAAATTTGATTGTCCGAATTAAAATATGCGCGCTAAAAATTCCTCCGGGCACACGTAAGTTGATTGATTGATCGATTGTGGGGTTTGACGCACCGACGCTATACAGGCGATGATGCGCGCCGTAGGGGAGGGCTCCAGGTTGATATTGACCACCTGGGGATCTTTAACGTAAGCCGAAATCTCGTACACACGGGTGTTTTTGCTTTTCGCCTCCACCAGAAAAGCGGCCGCCGCGGCCGGGAATCGACTCACATTGCACATAAATTATCCTGCTATTCAATGATCTGGGGTGCTATACCCTACAAAAACTGGAATTGTGATCGGTGTAACAGATTGCGCTGATCTTCAGCATCCTTTTCTGTTGAATTAGATGCTCCTGGAAAGTAACTCTATAGGACTTCGCAATTAGGCCTCCAGATACACGCCTCATTTCCTTCTTTTTACAGAGTGGTATAATGTTATGGACTGCGTTGCCGGTCTAATGAAAATTATAAACTAATGTTGCCTGAGTACTAGGGTCCCACTATAGGGCATCCAAAAGATGGCTCAGAGAAGTTCTTACATCTTAAGTTATGCCTAAAAGACGGACATGTTTCTTAAGAGTACAAACCGAGGTACAAAAAGCCGGTATTTGATATTATTTTGGCGCACACAAGGACTGTTACAACTGGTGTAAACGTTTCTTTTCTGCGTTTCACACACGCTAAACATTGAGTGTTGTGTATATCGCTATACGCAGGTATGCCTTTTGAAAAAGCGAAGAAATTAGAGGCGAACAGTTACGCTAAACGTTCTCGGCGAATTGCTGTTGTTAAGGTAGAGAAGGGGAATCCGTATATGGTGCTCCCGAGCTATAGAAATGAATGAATGAATGAATGACGCGTACATCAAGGAGGGTGATGGATTGCCCTGTTTCTCTCTGTGGTCTTGCACCGGGTCGATGACGTCGCGGCTTCCACAGTGCTTCGGAGGAGCTACTAGAGGAGGAGAGCCCCAGGCCTTATGGGTGGCCCCTTTTAACGAGTGATAACTCGGCTAATACTTAACGAATTTAAACAATTTTTGCGGGATGACGTTCCTTGGATAGTACTCCAGTGACGGCGCACGCAAAATCGTAACATTTGGCAGCCTATTTAGGGCCCCTTTAAGATAAAATACAAGTTTAAATAATATGGAGATTTGTGAATATAAGCTGCGCGCAGCCTCATATTGATGCCATTGGCCCTCAACACCGGGAGAAACGGCTCATGGACGTCAAAATTTTCGATGGCACCTAAGCACTTCCTATCGGTTATGAATGCGAAATCATTAACGTCCAATCGAACGCCGTTGGGAACTCCTTTGTGCTTTGCGGTACAAGTCATGTTTCAGAATTTTGCTGTAGGGTATTTGCGGACTGCTGCGCAGGCGGCCACTGCCGACTTCACGATCACTTTGACTACGGCCGAAGTCGCGGCTGCGGCGATTAGAGGCCTCCCATTTCATAGCCGCACGGTAGTACTGCCACGTGGAGTGGCGCAGAGTGCGCCATGGAACGCGTCATAGCCAATTGGAGGTTTAGGGGTCGTTTGGCTGCTACAGACAATGGACATCACTTTTAGCTCAACTGGCTGTGTTTAGTGCTTTTGCAAGTGCTGCCCAATAGACCTCTGCGAGTATGTACCACGCATGCCTTATATGTACTACGCATGTACTACGCAGGCCTCCCCCTGCATGTCTATAGGCTCGGACTCCGCTGCTGCAGACGCCGTACACGGGACGCAGAACAAGCAGCGAGCCATTTTTCTTTCAACGAGCCGTCTATCGCTTCCGCATTAAGATATGGCGGGAAGTTTTGGTGAAAATGGCCGGTTTTCGGCCCCAACAAACTAGGCAACTACCGTAAAGTTCCGAGCGAATGCCGACCCCCGAAACATCGCCTACACCCTTTTAAGGGTGAAATATTCTATTTACTAAAAGACCCCAAGGATCGCCCACCCCCTAAAATAGATGGCTTTAGAGCTTATGGGGGAACAAAATGAACGCCAATCATCGTTTTGACGCGGTCACCTATTTGCCCTTCCCGCACTTGAGCCGAAAGTCACCCATTTGGTATTTCTTGATACCTCCGCAGTTTCGGTTAGCGGTGCGGCCACTTTTTTCTCGTTTTTCGCACCTGACCCGAAAGATCGTCGATCCCGTATTTTTCCCTTCATATCTCTGTACTTTGGGTGGGCGTTCTTTCGGAACTTCACGGCAAGTCTGCGCTGTGTGTACATGGCTGGAACGAACTGCTGCCGAATGACGCAGCCCAAATGATATGGAACAAGATTAGTGTCATGCCGTGTTCATGTTGTGCACTCAAATATTTTAGAGCAGCAAAGATTATCGTTCAGCCGACGGTACGATGTGTTTTCTCAGAAGCGGTAAGCTGCGCTAAGGAAGACGCTACACAGAGAGAGGTACACAAAGACAGGCGCAGTCTTTGTGTGCCTGTCCCTTTGTGTACCTTTGTGTACCTTTGTGACTGCGCCTGTCTTTGTGTACCTCTCTCTGTGTAGCGTCTTCCTTAGCTCAGTTTACCCCTTCTGAGAAAATGCACCAACTCGCACAACAACAAGTCCTTCCAAAGGTACGATGTAAGTTTTAAAAGGCTGATTGAGCACAGTTGTCGTGGAGGGCAATGCGCACTCTCATGTTGCGCAGCATTGAGCCAAGGGTGCAGCGGCTGCCTGATATTTCATGGCACCGTAATGACTTCAAAGATGGGCCCCAGCTTGCGAAAGAGATTTCATTTTGAAATAAAGCTGAGAGTGGGCGGCAGTGCTCCATTTGTAACATCGTTAGGCAAGTATAAATCGATCGCTTGTATAGCATGTTGATCCTAATCTGCTAGCTGCATAGCAACAGACGCAGACGAGCGTACGGAGTATTCTTCGTTTCTCAACATTGCCTGTTTCGCAAACTAGTGATAAGAGCTCGTGTGGTCCGTTGCGTCTCGGTTTATAGGCGCATTTGTTTAAAATAAACATAAATTTGTGGTTTCAACGTCTGATCGTCTTTTTTTTTTGTGTCTGTTGGCGTTTTCGTACAACGATAAAACAGGAATATTCGGTTTTCGGTTTCTTTGCTTGTATTTTAATCTACGCCACTACTCTTAACACGAAAGTGTTTTATGCCGGGATCCGCCGAGATCTGGTTGACGTCATATCCGTCATGGAAATGACATCGCCAGAAAAGTTCTATTGACGCGGCTGCGCCAGGATTCGAGCCGGGATCTTCGTCGCCGCAACGGGAGGTGCCAGGCGCTTTACCCACTGCGCTATGAGCTGAAGCACCGACGGTTGTATGAACGCGCCATATATCCTTCCTATAACCTCCTCCATTTAGATGGCACTGCCGTCTAAGAGAGGTGAAGCGAAGTACTGCATCACGATGCTAACGAGCGCCGACCGTTGCGCCAGCTGCGCTCGTCGAAACGCTTCCGTCTGTCGCACACTCCACGGAGCAGGAACGCGGTGGTCGCACATTTTCCAAAGCGATGCGCCAGCAGGTCGTCGCTCGCCAAGCACACCCACAAGACAACCCCGCAAATCATGCTTTTTCGCTGCAGCGGACCGCGAGTTTACCAAACGGTTCGCTGGCAACCCGTTCGGTTTTGTTCGCATGGTTTACAAGCGCGTGTGGTTTCATTCGGGTTTACGCAATACTCCGGTGCGTCCAATTCACTGTCTAATGTTGATAAGTCTGACGGTGTCATACCGACGAAATATAAATAGCGATGTGCAAGTTCATGTCGATGCAGAATAAACATTCAACTGACCCTGTCAAGGCACATTTCACTTTCGTGTTTTACCGATTCCAATGAAAGCGGGATCAACCACATTTTTTTTTTACATCGGCGCTGGTACACTCGAGCTCTGTCCGTGCGGATCGCCAACAGGAAAATATTATCATCGAAGAAGTGGAGAGGGTGAAAATGGTAGGCCCAGAAGCGCCAGGGAAAGAAGTCAGGAGGCAAGGAGTACACGAGCAGGTGTGGGGAGTGCAGGCCTCAAGAAAGAAAAAAAACAATATGGTTAGGGACACCCTGGGAATCGAACCAGGGATCTGTACGCCGTGAAATCGGCAACCTAACGACTGAGCCACCCCAAAAGGCCTCAAGGGTGCGGGGTTAGCAGCCGCGGGGAACAATAACGTGTGCAGCCAATTGGAAAGAACCAGAAGTTGTTTTTGCACGCAGTGTGCAACACCTACGAGGGAAAAAAAGCCAGATAGGAATTTACACAAGTATTACACCCAAATGGATCATCTTGAAGCCGAAAATATCAATAAACCCAACAACGAATCTACGCGCCCATAGCTTGCAAATGCCATTCAATCTCGCCTTCCCAGGCCACCTCATATATGAGACGGGAAGACAAATTCGCGCTTGGTTTCGGGAGGTCGGAAAGTTGGAAACAAGTATTAAAAGAACGAAAACAGCGGTTTCGTAAACCCCCACGTTACGCACAACAGAAAACAATTAAAAGACCCCCGCCGCATGAAAAAAGAGAGAAAAAAAACCAGGCGAAAAAAAAAAACGCTTCCCGTGGTCTTAATAGAGCCTGGGTCTCTCGCGTTATGAAATCGGCGTCTATCTGATTGCGCTATTAACAGGAGAGCTGGTTAGGCTGACACCAATCCGTCCGGTGTCGACAGAAAGCTCCGAGCGCACGTGAGCGTGTGCCTCGAGGCTTCCGCCCGGCGTCGCCGGCAATATGTGCCGTGCACGACTTTCGCGCAGTGGCTTTTATAAAAATATATATACCGGGCGCACGTGAGCCCGTGCTTCGCGGTGACCGCCCGGCGTCATCCAGGCTCCCACGTGGGCTTACGATACATGAGGAGCTCCTGCATTCGTAGTCGTCGTCGTCGTCATCTAGCGACCGGCGCACTACAGGTCCGCCGCGCCGAAGACGATGACGACGAATCTGTCAAGCCATCCCTTCACAATCCACACGTGGAGACGGCCACCAGACCAACTGACAAAGCAGTGGAGGTCAATCCAGGCGAGGACGCGCTACAAGAGGATTTTCCCTACGCGGCTGTACCGTCGGAAGATGGCGATGAAAAGGATGACGACGATTGCTAAGGAATAAAACACTGCACATTCAAGGATCGGTTTTATCGCCTTTACTTTTTAACATCCTTATGAGTGACATTCCTATATTCCCAGATGTAACAACCTACGTTAATGCGGATGATATAGCGTTTTTTGCAGCCGCAGTCGACATTCATTCGCTATATGACCGCTTGCAGGCCTATTTATCTGTCTTGGAGACATGGCTTGACAGAATTTATTTAACGTTAAATGTGTCGAAGAGTGCTTTACTTGTCTTCCCCGTTGCATGAACAATTTCAATTTCTCTCGCTTACAAAAATCAAGTCATTCCGCAGGTGGATTCGCTGAAATATCTTGGTGTTACATACACGTCTGCTCTTGATTGGAAGGCACATATTAACGCATCGGTCACAAAAGCGGAGAGAGCATTTGGTTGCATGAAAAGACTATGTGTGAAACGGGCAGGAATGCGCCGGGACACCCTTTTGCTGTTGTACCGAGCCTATGTCCGGCCAGTCATGGAGTTTGGGTGCGTCTTGTTTTGCAGTTGCCCTATCTTCAAACTGCGTCCGTTATACCTGCTGGAGAGGCGCATTCTTCAATTTTGTCTTGGCCTTCCCCGGTTCGTTTCGAACCGAGTTCTGTACTTAGAGGCACGCGTCCCTGAAGTTAGGGTCCGTTTTCTCTTGCTGACGGTGCAAACTTACCTCTGCATGTACGAAGCCCCCTTCGGGGCTGCCAAGCCGGTATTTATTTGTGATCCGAGTATATTTTTTACATCTCCGTGGCCCAAACGTATCTCCCCCCAAGTGCTATTCGTTCAATCATGCCTGGATTGTATTTCTGTTAAGTTATATGAGGTTATTCCGGTATCCACAATCGAGCGAGAAACTGAGTTTTACTTTCAAAACCCCTTCCCTTCCGCTGCAAAACTTCTACCACGCTCGCTATTAGCCGCTATTTTAAATGAATATTTATCCAAGTATCCTTCTTCATTTGTGATTTATACTGATGCATCTCAAAATGGCGAGAAAGCTGGAATTGGTATTTTTTCACAATCTTTAGACTGGAGTTATTCGCTGCGAATCCCGGATTACACACCCATTTTTATGGCCGAATTTTTAGCAATAGCTCTCGCTGTATGCAAAGTACCGCAGCATGTATCAAAAATTATCATATTATCTGATTCGATGGCAGTTATATCGGCGTTAACTTCCTCTTCGGAATCTCCATTGTACCGCACACTATTATTTTTTGTTCCCAGGCACGTGAAGGAGGTACGCTTGTCTTGGGTCCCTGGCCATACGGACATGGGCAACGAGCAAGCGGACCATTTAGCTAATCTCGCCGTCACAGCTCCCATTCAATTCGGAATTCCTAATCTGGCTCTATTTGCATCTGCGAGACTAAGACGATATTGGCATTTAGACGCCACCCGTTCCTATTCGCTTTTATCATTTGAAGAGTTCCAACATTTAAAGTTCGGGTGGAATGTTCATTTTTGTGGCTCTCGGCAATGCAAGGTGACCTTCACCGAGCTGCGCTGCAGGGTTCCACGGCTTAATTTCTATCTGTTCAGATCAGAACTTTCTCCTACAGAACTATGTGTGCGGTGCCAGGTCCCCGAAACAATCGAACATTTTTTTCTCGACTGTCGCCGTTTCTCAATAGCTAGACAACTGTTTTTGAAAGAGCCGATTGAGCGGTTGGGGTTGACTTTATCGATAACACTTATATTATCTATTGGCGCATCAAAGCTGGGGTTTGCAAGAAGAGATATATATAATTGCATTCAAAATTTTCTTTCTGCCTCAGGTCGTTTGAATTGCTAAACGGTGCTGATTAATGGGTAATTCGGGTTTCATTCTTAACTAAGTTTCCTTTTACACCCTCTTTCCGGAAATAAGTATTTTGAAGTCCTCACGTTTTTAACCAGTTTAGCCCTGGCCAATCCCCCCTTGTGGGTACGTGCCAAAATATTTGAGGACATCATCATCATCATCATCACATACTTTAATGGTCTGTGCTTTTCAGTGCTCTCCAAAACGGCATAACACTGCTCCCTCTCTGCCGGGATCTGCTGTCAGTGTGGGGAGAAGCTAGGTCGACCGCCAGCTCGGCTATCCCTCCAGCCTTGCATCACTAGTTCAAGCTGCACCAATTTCTTTATCGCTCTGGGGGCACACAACATTTTTTTTTTTGGAGGGGGAGCGGGCTTTGAACTTTGGCTTTGTACGTTTCCCGTCAGAATTTTGGACTTTAGGAGGGTGGATTGTGGACTTTATTGTAACTCAGTCGGTATAAAGAAAGCTTCGCTTTTTACCATCAAAAAGGGCAGATTTAAGAAAAGCCAAGTTAAAGCTAGCGAAGACCACCAGCTCCGATACTTTCTAACTCTTCGCATCTCAACTGCGAAGGTGGCCGAATATTTTTAGTTTCGTTTGCTGATTTGTTTCTTTGCTCCCTTTGTTTTGTTACGTTGCGTCATCGAAGCATTGTACATCGTGGATGTACGAACAGCTCAGCCTTTTAACAGGCTTACAGAAATGCGAACGTCTGTTGTCTTTCCGAAGGTTCTTGTATCTTTGTATTGGTTTAAATGAAGCTGGGTGCGTGTTGTAAACCTTACGAGATATCACTGATTCACCTTTTTCATTTTATGGTTTTTAAAATTCCACATCTCTTCTTCCCCATGGCATCAAAGGCGGATGTATCTCCTTGCCCCCTTCATCATGCTACCGCAATATAAGCCAACCCACTTAGACTTATTCCTCTTAGGTTTTCCGTGCCCGGCAGGGATATGCCATATCCCCATCGAGAAGGTTGCATATGCATGTCTGTGTCAGGTGTGATGACACCGACAGGGAGGTGTAGCTTATTGGCTACATCACTATTT
This sequence comes from Haemaphysalis longicornis, assembly GCF_048455015.1. Lineage (NCBI taxonomy): Eukaryota > Metazoa > Arthropoda > Arachnida > Ixodida > Ixodidae > Haemaphysalis > Haemaphysalis longicornis. The sequence goes on from NW_027526295.1 coordinate 207,599,544, forward strand.
GCATCAAAGGCTTAGACTTAGCGGTTGGTACAAAGTCGGTTTGCTTTTGCTAGACATTCAATGTTTTTTGTTTGTTTTTTGTATAGCCCTCCCGGGAAAAAGTATGTCTTATCGAGTGTTCTACGCAGAGTAGGGCATAAACGCGATCTTCCCTGCGTTTACAGTTGACGTACGACACGAATTCCAGGGAAACCGCGATGGGATCCTACGACACGATTTTCTGCAATAAAGTATACAGCGATAACTCACCCTGTACTGTCCCAAGTTGTTCACCACGCAGGGAAGCTTCACCGTGCGGCCAACAATGGCGCTCACGTTCGGAACCGGCTCAGCGAATTCCGGGAGAACCTCGTACTCTGCAAAAAGCAAACGTCGTTTGTCAAAACAATATTCAGAGGTTTGAAGGGAAAAGAGCATAACCACTATATTGCACCGCTATGTACACCTCTCCAGCCCTTATCCCGATACAAGCCACGCATGGTCAGTATACCGAACCTCAGGGCCTTCCACCGAGGGACCATCGCCTGCTTAATTTTTAAATGGCAGCGAAAATCGAGATTCTCACTCTTCGAAGGCCATGCGGAAAGGATATAAGTATACATATGACGCTAAGATGACTGCGACGCATTAGGAGTTGCCGTCTATACGTACGGAGCTTGCGTGCTCTAATGTGTAGAAAAAATCAATCGCCCTGATCTGCGTGTAACACGTACCTTTTGTCCCATGTTCACAGCCTCTTTCCGGCATCTCTTACCGGATTTTTACAGTTTCTCTCCCCATGAAACTTTGAATTATTCTTTAGACTAACCTTATGTTAAAGCTATTCTAAAAAGAAGCTAAGATTCCCGCTTTTTGCACATTGACCAGACCTTTTCGGTTCCCTCGGCGTTTGTCCGAGGACAAAATCTGCTTAGGAATTGAATAATAATCTAAGAACCCTCTTTCCCGTTTCATCTACAATTAATGGGGAGGTACGGTGTGCTTGATGTATTTACATTTCGCGATACCAGAAATGCCCTTGCTCGCTTGAAGCATGGCAGCAGTCTACCGAAAGATCTAGGGTGGATGTTTAGCCTATTCGTAATCCTGCAGATGAATTTTCTCCAAAGGCACTTTAAAGGCTTCCCAAAGGTATGCCTCGTCGGAAATTATTGAAACGATATGTACTGTGGTGAAGCTACCTGCATGTACACTTTCGTCATTTCCTAGAACGTCGAAAGGTGGTTGTCACGTGGTACGGTGTATCTTAAACAAAAAAAAATATTATTTTACGAGTGTAAATGAACTCGTTTCTTGAAATCACACTAAGAATAATGTAGTGTTTCATGTGCACATTTACTGCCGAAAGGCGCGAAATCGTTTTCTTTGACACACGCCAGCCGCTCAAGGGGGTGGGAAAGAGAGGGGAGCTAAAAGGATACATTGTACTTTTTCGTATAAAAAAGTTCGCCAAGAGCGAGCAAGCTAACGCAAAGGTGCGGAAGAACGTTAGAGAAGAAATTCTGTTACGAGTGGCTTGCTGGAAACAAGCCCAAGCATGGTTTATAAACGAACAAGCGCAGTAAGTGAAAAAAGCAGTACCAAAGTCGTTCCGAAACAAACCGGCCCACAAGCTTACCGCTCCGAATTTACAATCACTCCTGATCATTATGTTTTGGAGTACGATTTGTACATTAAGAAATAAGACCAGCGCCAAGTTTCGAAATAAGAACTCCGCTCGTATTAAAAAAAAAAACGAAATCAAGTGACATCAGCTATCTATCGGTAATCATGAACAAATTGTTAAACCAGCAGCCTAGAGGCTTCTTTTTGAGAGTATTTATTCTGAAAAAAAAAATAAAGGTTGCATGTCCTCCCCCTTTTTTGCTAACTCTCTAGGCGAAAAATAAATGCTCGCTACTAAAGTAAACCCCAGCAATTTCACGAAAAAAAAACTTGTACCCTCCCCTTCCCCCCCTCCAGTCCCCCGGGATCATTTTGACGTGTCAGGAAGCAGATAGGGGAGTAAGTCGTTATGTCGGCGTGAAAAGACCACTCCTGTTAAAAATAGCAAAACTGATAGCCCTCCAAAGCAACAGACAGAACACGCAACTACGCGTTCGGAGAAAACAAGGGAAAAAGATAAACGAGGCTTGGTCGAAAACGGGCCTCGAACAAGGCCCCCGGTACGTTCGCAGCTTCCATTTTTTCTTGCTTTGCGTATTCTGCCCTTTATTTTCGTCTTAGCTGATCCATTTAGGCGACTCTGAGATAGCAAAACAAAATCAGAGCATTCTGTCGCTTAACCCAATTTTTATTTTAAAATGAAACCAAGGCAATATTTCGGGGCTTCGTGTCATAATAAAGTTGTATTTTCGCCCTGGAAAGAATTAAAAAAAAACACAAATGCTTTAGCAGGAAACAGGGAAGACAAAAATGGAGACATGAGGGTCGCTGGAAACCGGGAGGGTAGAGCAAGAACGCTTTCCTTGCGCGTATGTTAACGTTACTACGAACGTTATCCCTCATCTTCTGCCAACTTTGGTTTCGAAGTGGCTCGGGTGTCGTACTTTCGATTGAACCTTTGATTACGGCGTCGCGAAGTCGAACGCGCAAGTCAGACTCGCGACATCATTCTCACCAACAGATGGCCTGATCCGGAGTATTGCACGCGGCTTATGTACTAGAGCGCAGTCTCCACTTTGTTAATGACGTCTAAAAAATACGGAGCTGAACTAACTGAGATGTGCAACTTATAATGACGTAGCCACGCGCTGACGCTAGCGATTGTGAAAGCGCCCGCCCGCGCGTCTGCAAGCACAGTGCAAAAAACGAGCTTTCGTGGGTCAGTTTGCGTGTACATTTGCGACGCAGGTGATCAGCGCAGCTTTTTTTTTTTTCGAAAAAAAGTGACTCCCAGATGCGATGCAAGGAAGTAAGGAGTATAATTTCTCGCTAACGACCCAACTCGGTTTAGCTCCAACAGTTAGAAGACTGAAAGAAAGAACAAACAAAACGTTGTGCTGCTTACGGTCAGATACGAAAAAGATTGCTCTAAATGATGTGCTTGCCCGCTTGGCGCATCCTGGCCAACTGCTTTTTTAAGCATTTTTTCTATGTTCTGCAGGTCCAGGAGGCATAACTAGCGTGCATTATTTTTCTGAGCAAAAACATAAAACCTGCCGATAGACGAAAGCCATACTGCGCTCAAAATAAAAAGAAAAGGCCTTCTTTTCAAGCTTGAGTTTTTTTTTTGTTTTCCTTTGCCGCCGAGGCAAGACGACAAAACAAGAAATAATCTGGGCAAGAATGGAGCGGATGGTCACCGGGGTTTCTTGATGGAGCCGCCAGCGTCAAGAGAAGAAGTACCCCAAAAGGAGACCAAAAGGCGAAGAGAGCGGGTATTCGGCTTCGAACGCGCAGAGCCGACAGCGGGTTCGGCCGCAGCGTGCGCGCCAAACAAACGGTTCATTGTGGCGGCGACCACTGACTTAATTCGCCACTTGTTTCCGACTTTGGCAAGACCCCTCGAGGGAAACTAGGGACATCAAGCGCGCACCCCTGCGCGAGATCGGCGTCCACTCGGGCCCGAATGGACGACGCGCAGATGGGCTCTCTTTTCGCGAGGTGCCGCGTCATCGGCTTGAAACGACGCTCTTCTCTTGTTGCAGCGATCGCACCGGCTATTGCGCGCCCTCCCGTTCCCTCCCGTTCCCCTGCCTCCCCTTTAGCCCGCTCCATTTAGCTCCGGCGGCCGCGAAAACTCATCATAACGCATCAAAAGTCGGCAGCCGAGACCCAATGGGCACCGCGCTGCGCGTAGATGGCTGCCAGAACGTTATTTTTCCTGATATACCCGCGAGGGCCCCTTCGCGATCCTCCCCGCTTTCTTGAAAATCGCGTGAAATAATAATGATAAAAGAAAATTAACCGAAACCCGACCCTCCTAACTAGAACTACGGAAGGGTCGCGCCGCGCGTTGCCTCGCGCGGCTATAAAGCTCAGACTTTGTTTATCTGTTCTTTGGTTAAACATTTCCATTCTTGAAATCTTGATATGATTCGGGGAACTATGTGGGCTGTCTTGCGCACGCGCAGTGGCTGCACTAAGGGCGCATTACTGTCGACTGCGCCAGTTGTGGCGCCTCCAGCATAGAGTTTCTTACAGTTTACACTAGAGAGGAATCTGGCGCTAGCGTCTATGCGGCTCACATCAAGGTCGTCTGTTTCGTCATAGACCGCCATTATACATCGCGCTCGCCTTAGTTTCATCATTGGCTTGGATTGAAACGTTTTAGTGACCGCAAATTTAAACAAAGTGCCACAAAAACGCGAAGGATAGTGTGCAATTATGTAAGTGGAAAATAAAAACAGGATGTTTTAGAGCTAAGGAAAAAAGAAGTAACGCGTATTTTTGCCGGAACGGTTGTGCCTGCTATTCCGCAGGCCTAGGTTGTAGCTACGAACAATGTTAATATTTGGGGGGTGACTCTTTACAGACTGTGATTTTATTAATTTTACCATTATTTCAAATAATAAGTTGTTTGAAGAGTTTCGAAAGTTTTTTGAGCGTGCCTATGAAAACGTTGCCTTCGTGGTGAACCGGTGAACCGACCGCCAGCTAGTTTAACAAGAAAAAAGAAAACGTGGCGTTAAACAGTCGTGGACGATGAAAAGATAGGACGCATACAAGCGCCCGTATCTGCCGTATCTTCTCTTCGTCGAAGTACGTTTTGTTTCTTCTTTTCGTCGGCTACAAATTTCGCGGCGGCATATTACCCGCTCAGTCGTACGTCCTTCGACTGCGGCATGAGAAACGTCAGGTGCGATCACGCATTTCCTGCTGTTTCACTGAACACGGCTACCACAGAAACGGGAGGATTTCAGCTTCCTTGTAACTCGTAAACGTGATAATGCATAGCGAAGAAAACAAATCCCAAAATCCGCTTAAGAATCCAATTGTCATGCCGAGCCCAAGCCGAAAAGGGGGGTCTTCCCATGAACCCCCACGACGACATGGCTTATGAGGCGCAGTTTCCTCTCTAGTATACTTGCCTCCAGCACATTACGGCGGCAAACTAGCTGCGACTTGACGAATGGGTTTCACGCTGGCAATGCGTAATCAAAATTCGTAGAAGCCAGGAAACCTGTTTCCTGTGTTCCAACTGTTTCTTATTCCCTGGCATCAAATTGCGGGAAATGCCTTAAAGGGACTCTGCAACACTCACGATAAGCGTTTTTACTCTTTCCTTCGCGTCTGGAAGCATTTCAAAAGCCATAGTTACTGCCAGCACGGAGCAACCCTATTTTGTTGGTCGCAGCAGATACGCCTTCCTTGTCAGCTTTGCTTTTGTGGCTTTCTCTTTAAAGTGGCTATCGAAGCCGTTCATTGCTGCAACTCAAGGAAAGCCGGCCAACAGCCGCTACATAACTGTAATGACGAAATTCCTGCGCTCGAATAACGCCAAGACCGGGAAAGACAGAAAAATCTTTTGAGCAAGTTTCTAACAAATTATGGGCATAAAGTGATAATATCTAACAGCAGAACAGTTACTTTCCGTAAGTTCGCTGTTGCAGGAAAAAGTAAAAAAGAAAATGCCGAGCGCTCACTCGTGAGCGCGTGCCTCGCGGCGACAACCGAGTCCCCTGCTCGCGTTGGGGGTTTAGCAAAAAAAATAAAAAAAATCCAGCTCTAATGCTAAAGATGATAAGACAACCTGCTTTGGAGAGGTCGCCGCATTCTCTATAAGTCATTATGTCGGCGTGGCTACGAGTGTGCTTATCCTTCCCGAGAGGACTTGCAGATTCTGACCCGCTGCCTCGATTCGATGATGAAGAGCTGGTGGAAGTCTACAAGGCCGAGGATGACTTTAAATTTACCACTCGGGGCAAACAAGACAACAACCTCTTCGATGCATATTATGACGATTACTATCGCCGCAACTATGCAAATAAACAGTGATACCGAAAGTCAACGATGTGTCCGGCAATGCTCACCTGCATCAGCTCCGCTACTCGAGTCTTACGCATGAGTGCAAGGTTCTCTAAATTTTTTGGATGGGGCACTTCGCGACCCCTTAATCTAAGTACTCGATGTGTTGGTTGACTACGTTCTGCAAGCATATAAGATTTATAAATAAGTTTTAAAAAGTGTTGCATGGTCCCTTTAATACATGAAAGACAGTGGGCCGTAGGCCAGTTATAACTCATCCCTAAGTACTGTTTATCTGCGCTTCCATGGCTCACAGTTCATTTTTTTAAGTGAGCCTCACAGGCCCCAGATAATTAGTTCATAGTAAATGAACGAAAATTTGGCAACGTGCAGGAAGTTTTCCACGCACGCTGCCGGTTGTCCATGAAAGCTAACCCTAGCGCCTGCTCCTCCGCCTTGTCCCCCAACTCCGCACTAACAATAACTATGATATTTTGTTTGTTTTATGCAGGTCGCTTGGGTTAAGGCATGTTCGCACAAACTACATTTTTAGCTATGTTCTCTGTCTAGCTAGGTGCGACTAGAGCCACTAGATCAGGTTTTAGAGTATCGCACTCTTTTCTGTAATTGTTGTAGGCCGCCGACAGCGGCCATTGGTCGAACCGCGTCACGTGACATTTGTTTACCCCGGAAGACCATAGGCGCTGACATTTTGATGCCTTGTTGCTTCGTGCGTGCGTTCTTCGATAAATCGCGATTTTCGGAGCGCACCGTGGCAGTACGACACGGTGAGACTAGTAGAGGTTTAAGCCCCACACAAAGTAGCGATGCCGTGCTGCTCCGTACTGGGCTCTTTCAACCGGCTGGAAGGTAGAAAACGCCTCCTCCGCGTCCCGCCAGAAGAGAACGACTGGCCTAGCGTAACCTACAGCCATTAGAAAAGCGTAGCTTATTTACTGGCTGTAGTGCAACCTACAGCCACTAAATAAGTTACGCTAGCATAACTGAGCCTGACCCTGCCGCAGCCGCGCGCTGTCTCGAAATCCTCCAACAGCAAACACAGCTGCCATGGTTGCCAAACGGCGCCAGGACCAATTCCGCCCGTCAATTCCAGCCGAAATAGGGCACATAAAGGTGGCCACCATTTACTCAGGCCCCAAAATGGCTGCCGCCGTGCGTCAGTGTCGTTACTCTTAAGCGCAGCTGATTTAGTGGTTCTAGGTACGACGAGCGGCGCTGTCACATCCTTATTAGGTAAATATTCTTCTGAAGATGACCAACATAAAGTAAGAAAAACAGCAAACTGAAAAGTTTGTTTGTCCTAGGTGTAGCCGTAGTCGGGCGAAAAGCTCCTCTCCTTTCATGCGGCCCTCCTTCTGACTTGATTTTTTTAAACACACTCAAAAAGAAGAGACGCAAGTTAAGATTCCCTTCCAGCGTGCACAGGTTCAGCTCGCTTGCTTTGCCGGCTAATCGAGTTTTGTACACGAAGTTCTGAGCAAGCACCATGGCTCTGATGAGCGTAATTACTGCTAGTTAGGCGCGCATCGAAGGGTACAAGAAGGCCCAGAAATGTCCGCGTGAGCGTAAGGGCGTCGTAATAAGGCATTATCAATGACCCAATAATGAGGTGCCGGTTAACGACCCCACTGCAAAAAAAGGAAATGCAATAAGGGCTGACATCTGCCATGAAAAGATTCAAAGAGATTTTCGCAATTTTAGATGCCGATGCTGCACCTGTGTTGTGAGGTCCGCCGTTGTAGAGGGCTACGGGTTAATTCAGACCATCTGGGGATCATTAACTGATGCGGTGAGCTTTCGGCACATGGTCGCATTTGTTTTCGCCCTCCATTGAAAAAAGACCACCGCTGCCTGGATCGAACCCTAGACCTCGGGCTCAGCAGCACAACGACATAGCTAATGTGCCACCCCGGCAGATATAAAAAAAAATTCAATGCAACAATTATGATCCGTCGTATCAGTCCCCCTTTCGTTTGGGATGAGGGTCCGGTGGCAACTTCAAGGAAGCCTGCAACAATTTTTCAAACTTTTTTTTCGAAATCTCAAATGCTTGCAGAATGTGGTCACCGATTACATACCGTACACGGATCAGGGAGTCGCAATATACCTCTGCCAAAAATTACTGCTATAAGGCCCATCAGCTAACTTAGAAACTTTCTCAAAAGTTTTTTTCTCTCTTTCCCGGTCTTGGCGTTTTTTGACCGCTGGAATTATGTCATTGCAGCGATGTAGTGGCTGTTGACAAGCTTTTTTTCAGTTGCAGCAATGAACGCATTCCATAGGCACTTTAAAAATAATGCCACAAAAGCGAAGCAGGATCGGCAGGCTTATCTGCTGCGACGAGCAATGCATGCAGTGACGCTCTATGATGGCAATAACTATAGCTTTCGCAGTGCTTCCAGACGCGAAGGAAAGAGTGAAAGCTTTTATCAGAAGTGTTGCAAAGTCCCTTTTAGTTACGTACACTCTAAGAAATCGCCGCAGGAGGTCTTCACTGTACCTCTACAAGATTACCAAACAGCGTGAAGAAATGTGCGAACTTTACGAATGAGGAGACAGATGCAGGAGTGAAAAATTGAACCTACACAAGATCGCACATGCACTCCTTGCACTGTTGTCTGAGTGCAGATTCCATTTTTCATTCTAACCGCATGCAGTTCTGTCGCGACCGTTGTCGCGACAGAAAAGTCCCGCGAACAAAAAAGAAGTTACTGGCATCGCCAGGTATCGAACGTGGAACGAATACAGAAACGCCGCGATAGCTCGTTGTCTCCCCGATTGAGCTACGAGCCCACGCGGAGACAGGGGAGACAGACGTTGCACTTACTGAGCACACCTGCGGATTTACCCCCTGCTTTCTCACTCAATTCCACGTGATAACGTCACGCGACCTCTCGCGCCGCCGTACGCTCCGCCCACGGTGCGTAAAGCGGCCGTGTGTGCGCCTTGAGCATACGCTAGGAGTTAGCAAAATTAAAGGAAGCTCACAACAACACATAACATCTTCCTTCTCCTCCATCTCGCCGCCGATCTTTATTACTTCAAAGAGATATTATTCGCTAAGGTCGAACCTATGCGGGATCCATGAATGGTGCCTGGTTGGCTGAGTTTTATTGGTAAGGCACATGAGTGTAAACATTTTTTTTATAAAATGAAAGGAAGCTCAAGCCCGGTGTTAGACGATCTCGCCTCTCTGTCTCGGCCGCCGCCGAAGATGGTCTAACACCGGGTTTGAGCTCCCTTTCATTTTATAAAAAAAGAGTTTCCACTCACGTGCCTTACCAATAAAACTCAACCAACCAAACACCATTCATGGATCCCGCATTGATTTGACCTTAGCGAATAATATCTTTGAAGTAATAAAGAGTGTGGTTAAGTGCATTTCACTTGTCTGTTGTTTCACTCTTTGTAGAGCCATGCACGTGTGCTAATTAAAGTGAGGTCGCATGGGTAATCGTTGTGGGTGTCGTTTACAGCCTAGCTTTTCAACCACCTTCACAGGGTGGATTGGCGCGCATTTTTTAAACCAGTGCAGTCGCAGTACGAGCAGCCGAGTGGGCCGCTTAGAAATTCTGGGAGCACCGACAAGTGGGCAAGTTGGTATGGTGACATGGTGACTAAAAGCGCAGAAAACGCGAGACACAGAAAAAAACTACACAGGAAAAGCGCTTGTCCTGTGTAGTTCTTGTCTTTGTCCCGCGTTTTCTGCGCCTTTAGACACCATGCCGCTTAGCAATGTTTGCCGCTGCGCCAGATATTTGATTTTCGCTTTCAGAAAAGTGCCGAATGACTATTTGTACTGTCATCTTCAGTCACAATATAGTGTCGGTGAAGCACCCGTTCAGTTCGCATTTTTTTTTTCATTTTAACATGAAACTGTTTTGTTCCCAGATACAAGATTTCGCTGACATCATATCCATCACGGAAGTGACGCCAGTACAACGAAGCAAGCGGCCCGTAAAGGGTGCTCCCCTGCACGTAGGGTTTTCTTGCGGAGAAGCAACCTTTACTACTAAATAGTACGATGTACCAGAGTCCTTCAATGTATTGAAGGACTCTGGATGTACTTAGGGTTGTTCGTTTTCGGGTTTTATATTTTAACACGAAAGTGTTTTATTCCGCGATACCCCAAGATTTCACTGACGTCATATTCGTCACAGAAATGACGCTAGTATACTTTTGCCGAAGCAACCCGCCAGCAGGACGTCGCTCGCCAAGCACGCCCACAAGACAGCCGCCGAACCGCGAAATCATGCTCACCTACAGATTTCGGTGTGCATTTCACGTTCGTGTTGTACTGATTCCTATAACGCAGGAATCAACCACATTTTCTGTAGATTACTTCTTCGGACACCAAGACCCAGTTTTTTTTGTTCAAGAAACGCATGCAGCGTGTGTCTTTGCGTGCCGACCGACCGGAAGACGCGGCTATTACGAGGACCAGCGGCCGAGCTTGGGCACGGCCGCTGGCTTTGGCTTCAGCGCGACCGCGGCATTCCACACCCCCCGTGAAGTCTTCGCCGGCCGCTTCGGGCTCCGAGCCGTCAATGTAGTTCAAACAGAATTTCTGTCTTTTCAACTCTCTGCTTTAGTACTTTAGTATTTTGCCTCAACTACTTTGTTTACGTCAATAATTCTCCAAGCGCTTTCTCGGGTTCAAAGTTTGTGTCTCTGTGTAATGGGTCCTTTTGTTCTGGCAGGAACATGGCTGATTGGTGTAAAGAAGCGTCTGTGCGATTGACTGCAGAGAGTGGGATCAGAATGCGCTTTTTTTCCCCACGGGTCCGCTTGAAGCAAACATAAACGCGCGCGGGGTTCCCGGGGCGGGCGGCCTGCACCAGAGACTGATTCGAGAAACGCTACCGCCCGCCGTCGCCCTCTTTCACCGGGAGACCGCGATCCAGTCAGCTATGTCCCGTTAAGTACTTTTATTCTCTTGACCGTCTATCTAATTTGATGTAATAAGTGTATTCGGGCAAATCTGTATGTGTTAAAGATCATTAAATGTAAATGTAATCAGTAAAGTAAATTAGTTAACCTTGAAACTTCTTTGACGTCTCCACTTCTTCACCGCCGATCATCATGCTCCGTAGCGGTAATTATTAGCCAAATTTCGTCGTTACGATATGCTCCTTTCGCGCATGTGGAACTTTATTTGCGGTTTGAAGGTCATTTGGGGCTGCATCATGAAGCGGTAGCTCGGCCCGCTCGAGCAACCTGCGCCGCTTCACGGCAACCTATATAAATCTTGCCGCCGCCGCAATACGTAGGTCGCATCGGCGTCTGCGTCAGTGCGTCCGTGGTGTATGCGGCGTGTTTTCGCGTGTTAAGCAAAAAAGAAAGACACTACGTCCGACAAAGCACTTCGACGACTAACAGGTAGCTAACCCTCGGTACGGTGACAGCGAAGTTGCAGGAGCCGTGCAATTCAGACGCCCGCTGGTGATCAGCGCGGATACCGATACACGTGACCGCTCGGCTCCACAGATCTCGACGGCGCTCCCATTTCGGGGTCAAATAAGTCGGAGTCACTCCGAGTGGGAGAACGACGCTCCGAGATTACCAGCCGAGCATTCTTCGAGCGCTCGACTACGACCATCGAACGCGCAGCCGGTTTTCAGAGCCCTGCAAGGCGCTCTAAAGCGACCATCCGAACATAGCCTTATGGTGTAAAAATATAACGTTATCCTGAATAGAGAACATCCTCGTGTTTTCTTCCGTGCGGCCCAAAGGCTGGGGGAATAAAAAATACTAACGCACTAGCTCCATCTCTTTTAATCACAATCATATTTCCCGCCCCAACTCCTTTCAGGCCTTCCAGGTGTCCTGCAAATACCACAACTTATTGCCGCATCACGTTATACCACGATAGCTTCAATCAATTATCGCATTTGACAAAACCTGCCTATGGCGCTGTACCTCCTGTCGAATAACTGATTTTTATTTTCAAAAGCCGTAATATAAGCTTTGAATCTAAACTTGTCCCCCACCTGATCGACGCACAATTCTGAAACTTTCATCGCTCATCCCCTTCGACACGCCACCTGTTATCTCTAGATACAAACACTACAAGGCGTAATCACATCCACCAAAAAGCGGAAGCGGTGACTATGGTGCCCCCAGGAATAGTACTAGTTAACCTCAAACTATAAAAACAAAAACGAGCGAGATCAAGCGTAGACCCGGACTCATAAAACATAAATGAAGCATTTAGAGGCGGCTTGACGCTGTTAGCCATTTAGGCGGGCACCAATGACGGACAAAACCGCACCAAAACGCGAGCGGAATGCAAACGCCTCGTTCAGCGGCGAACGAGAAAACATCTCGCGAGAGAGGCCTTATCGCTCCGACGTTTCGTTCCGCCTCATTTTACAACTTCAAACAGAAAACGGCACGTCGGAAGTGCTTTAGTTTAAGCCAATAGAACGGACGGAGAAAGAAGACAAATTTGGAGGAGAAGGCGTAAAAGAAGGGCGCTTGAGCTGCAGCCGGTTACTGCCGCAGCCGGCGCCGCAGTTGCCGGGGGTAATTGGCGCACGTCAGGGCTAGGACGCACGTTTGCAGCCGGATAAACGAGCGAGAGACCGGGCTGTCGGCCGCTAATGCAATACAAATGCCGCTACCGTTGCCGCTGCTGCTGCTGCTTCTGCTACCCGACCCCCGTATGCCGTTTCCGGTCGCAGGTGGAAACCGGCCCGATCCTCGCTCCATACGTCGACGGCGCCGTTGCAGACGCAGTTATGGCAGCAGAGAGGCCTAGGGAAACGGCGACCTGTGCGCGGAGGCTGGGCGAACAGGAGAACAGGAAGAATAGATAAACGATAGTGAAGGGAAAACAACGAAAGGCCGGGGATGGAGGGACATACACGGTCCTGCAGCTTGTGTCAGGGGCGTATACGTGCCGTGTCCGCAACAGCGGTGTGTGACGAACGACGACGCCCAACGCGTGCTCATCCCCGCGGCGTGTTGCGCATTACGTGACGCTTCACGCGGGAGCCGCCGCCGCCGCCGGAGACTATGACCAGTGGTTACGTCAGCAACGCCGTACCCTGAGGACGTGCGCTGTAATGGACCGCGTTCCGGTTACAAGAGAAGCCACTCCCTTCTCTTTATTGGTTTTGTGTCTTCTTGACTGAAAAGAGCAGGGAAAAGGCGGAAAGTAGATTTCGCTACCTGCGCAAGCCTTCTGCCCGCGCCGTCAAGATTCATTTTCTTTTCTGCTGTCTAGGAGGAGCCAAGGCCTCAGGCCTAGCCGCCCTTCCTATCAGAGCCACCAGTGCCACCTCCACGCTCTGCGCGCCCCTGTCCGAACGAACATTATGACCTCTGCGAAAGCGGTCCACCACACTAAAGTGGTCTGGAGGTCAAGTTTACAGTAACGGCTGCATTAGTAAGTCCGCGTCACACACATTTCAAGCAGCTGAGATTCAAACCAATAGAATCTCCACGTCATGTTTCATCTAACATTGCGCACGTCATGCCTGTTCTCGTGTCATTACGCACGAGATACGACAGGCAGATCCAAGTGGGGGTGTAGCTGGTGATACTAAAATATTTCGTCCGCCACAGCTGATTCGCAAACTCTAAAAGTGTGTGCTCGAAAGTTTGGACTTACGTCTACGAAGCGTAGCTGGAATAGCCGACTCGAAGGCGCGGCTTAATCAGTTTCGATCAATCAATAATTGCAGGATTGCGAATTTTCAGGGCTGCATTCGTGCCCTACACACAATCACAATTCGATATTCCACGTATCATGCGCAGTGCCAAGTTATCCATGTGATATACAATGGCAGCCGCCCTACGAAACCTCATTTGGCTGTATCAGCGGTCTCACTGGCCATAGATGGGTCGTAATCATACTTTATTAGAGCTGCGCGCCCCAAATTATAAAGTGAAGTCTATGTTTGCATAGGCAGGTAAGCAATATCGTTAAGTGATGTTGTATTTGAGTGCGTAAGCATGAGAACGCTGCCTGTAGTGAAACGAACGTCGCGAGCAGCAGTTAATTTTTTTTCGCACATTCCACTTACATTTGCACAACTTCTGCACGTAGCAAAATGCAACAAACAAAATGCATTTTTTCTTACGTTGCTCATAAGTCGCTCAAAGGTTTCCTTTATCCAAAACTCTGGGGTTATTTCTCGCTTGAATTACCAAAAAAAAAAAAAAAATCCCAGGGAACTGCAAACTCGCGGAGATACTCAGGCTAAATATACTATCTATAAAAAATGACTCAATCATAGCCGAATAGTCTAGAATTACGCAAAATGTTACTTCCTTTCAGCAAAAATTGTTGATTGATTGATTGATTGATTGATTGATTGATTGATTGATTGATTGATTGATTGATTGATTGATTGATTGATTGATTGATTGATGGATTGGGGCACTATGCAGCGTACAATGCGCCTTTTTCTTCATATATTGCAGTAAGTCATTTTAGTCAATGATGCATTGACGGCGTATCAGCCTTTTGTAGAAAAAAATAAGTTTAAATGACGCATGTTCAGAAAGACTGTGTTCCAGACAGCACAGTACAGGAACTTTGTTTTCTCTAAAGAAATCGTGACAGCTTTCCCACACATGTGGGAATATAACGCCGTCTTCAAACGGCGCTGCCAAGGCGAGTAAAGCTGCCATCGAACGGGGCAAGACACGGCTGGCTAATTTTATTTAACGCTGAAAGCGAAAACAACCTCGGTTAAAAAACGCGCGCGCAGAAAACCATTGAGTTTTCCAAACCGGAACATTACTTATTTTATCCTTTGCGCGCCTGCAGCACCAACAGCTGTTGTTGCTGGTGCAGCGGTCAACCATGAAAACCGGGATCCAGAAACTTTTGAAAGTACAAAAGACTTCATGAATTATTCAGCGTCATCGACCAAGCGCCACTCAAGGGCGAACGCCTCCTCGAAGACGACGAACCAAAGAAAAAAAGAGAACAGAGGTCGAGCTTGTCATGTTTGCGCATTCTTCGATCTGTCATGTTTACGTATTCTTCGTAGGGTGGATAAGGGGAGAAAAAAAAAACGAGAGATGCTGTGCTGCCGCTGGAGGAAAGAGATGGGACCGTCAACCAGGGCTCGCGTCCGCGAGCCATCGACGCATGGCTTTCTCCGACAAGTCCTGTCCTCCTCATCGCACCTTCCCTGATTTTCATCCGCGACGCATACAAGACGGGGGTTCTCGGAGCTCACGGGGCCACGAATTCGTATATATAGAGGGTGGATTCCGGGGCATATTCCCAGCGCCGGGCGGGATTTCTTGCGATCGAGCTTCGCCGGGCTGGTGGTCCCCGCATCAAAAGCGGATCCGGGGTGGAACCGATCGGCGGTTCTCCTCTACCGGTATGGCCCAGCCGGGACCGCTGGAAGGCCGAAACGACTGGCTGCTGCCAGTCACGGATGGCCGAGGAGCTTTGCCGAGAGACAGCGGCGGTGCCTCGCGGACGATTGATGCGCGCGCGCGGGCGCTTGACAAATAGACGAGGGCTTCATGCATTTTCCACGAGGATGGGCCTCGCGTTATTGGCGGCTGCGTGCGCGAAAACGTGGGCTGATCCGGAACCAGGCGCGAACACGGGAAGGTCGTTCCGTCTGTTTGTGGAGGCGTCGCGGGCAGAATGTGCGGGGTGCCGCTACTCCTGGAGCTTGACGTGCCTGCACTTACTAGGGGTGGGTGATAGTTTGTGAGATGAAGCAGTGACGGTTTACAAACTACTACCTAAATAAGAGGCTAATGAGCGCCACGCGCCATTCTCAACTACAATTAGTCGGTCGGGCGTTGCAACTTCTTTAAGAGAAATTTTCTGCCGTAGTTAATTTAGAATGTCTATAAGCTTTTGTGGGGTGTCTATTGTGGGGTGCCAACACCACAAGTTGTGTTGGCACCTCACATTGTTCCCTCAATTATTGAAGCCTCTTAAGATTTCATCTCCGAAGTAGCATGCTCCTTTACGAGCTTTTGGCTAAATGCTGCAGAGCCGGTTTACACAGATCATGTGCAGAATTATCCGTCTGGAGTGTGCAGGGAAACATTAATTAAACAAAACTGTTCGTGCAGAATAATATTTTACGAAATTTGGTCTTATTGAAGGGGGAGTGCAGTTGAAAAGAGATTCCTCTTAGGTTAGCTCAAAGAGTGTGCAATGCTTCAATTGCGTAAGAGTTAGTACTTGCCATGAGTAATCGTTTGTGCGACTAGTCACACACGTACTAGAAGTGCACCCGTACGAGAAACCTACTAGCCCTGGTTCATTTCTAGGAGCCTCATATGCATCTGTCCTCAGTAAGCTTATCCAGAGATCATTAGCAGTCCAAACCACGCTGTAGCCCAAAGCATAGCAAGCATTTTTTAATGCGGAAGGGGTAGTTGGCCCGCTAGGTCGACAATCCGGAATAACTGAGAAACGGCAGGCATAATAACCGACTGCGGTATTAAAAATAACTCAGGCTTAACACTTTTTAACTGTTCCAAACCAAAGGTTACGCACAGAGTGTTTCGCGAGTTTGACTTTTCTAGAGATTTCGTGGCGCCTACCATCTAGCTCTATCAGCTGGATGATTGGATTCATCCTTTCGCTTGGGTTGAAAGGTAAGCACAGACAGCGCAGGCGGTGCGCCATCAATGGTGAGACTGAGGGACCAAGCGCCGACGAAGCGGCCGTTGCACCCTCGCTTAGTCACGTGGTTCGCTTGCGCTGAAGCGCACGCACAGATGGCCTAGCCAGCGCTCAGCGATCAGGCATAGGTGAAGCAGCCGTTTTACTCTCGCCTAATCACGTGTTACCGCCGCAGTAAGGCTCTGAATGAGCGAAGCGATAAGAAAGAACATTCGTGCGCCGGGGGCTGAAATTCACTCGCGACGGGATGAAATAAAGCGTAGGAAAGCTTTCACTCTCATAAGCGCAACGTAACTCACTAGAAAATAACATTGGTTAAGTTTGGGTCTTATTAAAATTCAGCGCGCCTCTAACCTGTGCGCGCGTGCTGCAAGTTTGGTGTAGTGCGTGGAAGCTTCTTGTTCTTGGCGGTAAAGCTGCCTTCCTCAACAGCTACGACGCGCAGGAGCGGGTCCGCCGCGCGGACACTTGCTGGTGACGGTTAATGCCCGAGGCAGTTGCAAAATCCGCAACAAACGGGTTCTAGCGGGGACGTGTTGAGACAACTAGTCTGCCAGCGGGCGCCGCCTCCGGGGATCTCTCCTTTACCCCCTCTCTCAGACTCAACATGCGTCGGCAATCACGGGACCAGGAAAGGATGTTCTTGTGCGTCTGTGCTTTGTTCTGGCCGTGTGCAAAAAGCTCTGAAGGCAGAGGAACCGTTGCCGCTCCCGCGTATAAATTCTGCCATCTTAGTATCTGTAATCAGTCGACATTTGGTGCTTAAGTAAAAAGCGTCGCGCTTACCGTCGGCTAATGGTGTTCCTGTATCTTCGCTGTTAATCTCTCGCCATGTGGTAACTCAGTTAAGTTTTTCTCTAGGCTTTTTGTCATAAATACCAAGGCTTCTCAACCGCTCCTCGCTCGTCCCCCACGCTGTCACTACGTGACGGGGGTGGCGGAGTTCCGTACGGGGACGCCTTCGCCATTGTCACAGCCTGGATGAAAATTGAAGTCAGCAGCTCCGGAATGCGAGACGAGCACGCATCCCTTATGCCATCACATTGATAACTCTAGCTTTATAAAGGCATGTTCCACTTGCGACTCGCGCACGTCGTGCGACGGCGTGCACGAGTGTCGCGCAATGAGGCGCCGCGTTCGTAGCTGCGACCAGCGACGATTTGACTGCATTAAGCGGAGCTGTTACCCGTACTGTACGACTTTCTTCGTGCTTCCCCCATTTTCCCTCAAATAAAAATAAGTCAGGCGAGCGCGACAAGAAAACGTACAAATCACTCTAGAACATATGCTACTAACTTGGAACAGGGCCGTAAGCACTGTTAAAGGCGGACATAGTGAAGACTTGGGCCTTTGAATGAGAAACGTGGGCTATAGGCATGCACTGAGGCCTGCATGATTATTTTGGCAGCACTAAATACAAAACTAGCAATTAGGCCAGCAGAGAAGTACATTGGCACAAAATTCCCTCTTTTCATTGCGAGGCGAATTTATATGTGCGCCAGCCTGGCGGTTGTAGCGCAATAAGGAAGCATCCATGAAACACGCGATTCTATGGCCCCGAGGCAACCGAGGGTGTGCGAGCAGTGGGATCTCGGGCGTAAGTATTTGGTTGACGCAAGTTTTAACGTTACTCTTTGAACTCTAGCGTCTTCAACTGTCCTTCGTAGCTTGACAAGAAGAGAGTTCGTCGTCAGGCTCATCGTTACAGCGGCGTGACGGTAATTCACACATATAACTTACGAAAGCGATTGGCCGAGGTTCTCACTTATATCAATGGAGAGGAGGAGAGAAGGACGCAAAGGGGAAAAGATAACGATGATAGCGATAGTACATGCTTGGCAATTGGACATTGACGCTTTCAGAAAGCATTTGCAGCATCATAAGGAGAGAATGGATGTCATTGAAAGTACATCATACTCTGACCTCAACAGATATTTTTTATGATGATGGTAATATTGAAATATTGCGTGCTTATAGAATAATTCAAGTGTTGAGCCATGACGCGACTTACTTGAAACAGAAGGACAGCCACCACAGAATAAAACTTTGTTGTAACGTTCCTCTTAAATCCTTTATCGGAGTATAATTCTGTGGCCGGAATTTGTTCTTTCTAAGTAAATCTCACCGTAGCCGTTGGCGTCACGGAAAGCGGCAATCGGTGTAGTACCACGTACCACATTATGGGGAGGGGGGGGGGGGGGCAGTTGGGACTGTCTCTCGTCATGCATGTATCTATGAAAATATTTATTGTTTCCATTAGTACTTTTGGCCTGCTTCACCCACTTGCGGCATGTCTTCGTCTAACTCCGTCAAGCCAAGGCACGTGTATGTAAAGCCTCCGCCAGTGTGCAGGGAAGAGGGGCCAGTAACAAAGCAACAGCCAGTCAAAGCCCCGCAGCACTAGAACGGAACAACCATGCTTCATCATCTTCGCTGCAGCAGGAATAAAGTTGTCTTTTCTAGCGCCGCGTGCCCCTCACCACCCCCTTCCGCTTCCACAAGAGGCGGAGGGGGACACGCTTCAGTGTTTCCGACGACATTGCATCGCTCTCACCTAGAAGTTTTAGGACATTTGTTGGTTCTCTTACTTTCGGGTGTTAAACTAATACAACTCTTTCTTTCTACCGCGTGTATTCCTTACAATGTAAGTTGTCCGCAATAGTCGTCTTAATTTAAAACGGACTTGAATAAAACATACAACGTCGTTCTACTTGGAAGAACTGGTAGCTCATTCAGCCCCATTGCAGCCACCAAACAGGTTTCTTAATTGAAAAAAAATTGTGAGAAATGTTGACCAACTTTTAAATTTCGCGCCGTAGTGACGTAGTATTGGCCAGGGGTGGCGTATTATGGACCAGCACTAAAAACGTTTTTATCAGTGTTTTTACCACGCGTTGGCGTTCAAAGGATACGATCAAGCCGAACTAGGGGCCCCTATACAATCTCCCAATGAGTTTTTTTTTTGTGTGTGTGCTAGGTCAGCGGCCGCCAAACAAAACAGACAACATTCTGTGACGTCGCAGAAATATTGCCGGAAAGTGGCTGCGGCGTGTTTTCTGTAATATTTTGACTATTTGTTTTATATTATTGTTATCAAGACAAACAGCCTTTTTAACAAAACAGACTTGTATTTTGTCGTTATGGCCCCCACTAATGCGGTGACCCTCCCTCACGTGTTTTTTTTTTAGTAAAAAACAATCCCAATGAGCTCCTGTTTTTGTAACAGCTGGAAATACATGTGCGTACACTTATACGATAAAGTCAAGTGCCCCGTCGAGTCGGGGTAACACACTACGAACAAAGGAAAGTCTACGCCAGTCACGTAAAAAAATCCGGCAGATATGATCACAAGGGCATGAAATCATGGACATCAACAACCTATTTTTATATCTCACCTGCAGGGCAGCGCGACGTGGACGAAACTCTTCAGAGGATGTACACTTTCTACGACGCCACTATTAATCTGCGCACACGTTCGATAAATCGTTCCCAGTGCTGGTGCTGTGCATGACTGAAGCTCGCGCGCTAGTTCTAGGTGCTACATTGGTGAAGGTCCCCAAGAACCCAACTCCCTCATGATGGGGCTGCGTGGTGAACTAACGGCGTACAGGGGAGTTGCCTTTGTTTCGACGATGAAGAGCCAAGGGCAGAACTTGTTTAACCTATGACGATTAGAGAACAGCGGTGATACAGGTAGCAGCACACTGGTGTGCTTACAACGTGACAACTAGAGCGGGCATAGAAACGTCCTCAGCGGCGGCCCACTATGTACTACTCGGCGCTCACAAAAGACTTCTATTTATAGCCAGGTGTACCAATGGTCATCAGGCGTTCCGTGTGTTCCGCACGACACCAAAAAGTACAAACACACTTACAGAAGCACTCTCGCAAAGCCGAAAAGGCGATGAGTGAGACACCGCCGACGTCAACGGCCGCTCAGGCCGGCTCCTGCGTGCTCGAAAGGGTTTTGGCCGCGCCGTGTTCTTGAAAACCCGTGAGCGCCGCAAGTGATTTTCCTCTCCCATCATCAATGCTATGCGGGAAGGCCGCGCTGTATGCTGTCGAAGCCCGCGCGCCGCGTCAACCGTGACACGCACGCACAGCCGATTCGTAACACGGGACCGTTCGTGAACACGCCCGGCTGCGCGAGAAGAATCGTCGAAGACCTGCTAACTGTGCACTCCACTTAACAGGATCATTCCGAAAGCATTTAAACAAGCCATCGGCCTCCCCATGAGTACATCGACAATCAAGCTTCCTCAAATGGGTCAAACTTCCTCAATCAAGCCAGTGACTCCGTCTGACACACACTCAAGCAGGCCACTTTGTTCTGCAATGCATCACCTGGGCCTGTGCCGAACACACCCACCTGGCAACTTTGTCAGATGAGTGACGTAGACATATTTCGGTACGACCCCTACCAAAGAATATGAACCCCGACTTCCATCCCAAGCGTATACGACCACCCGCAGCCAAGCTCATGAATGCTTATATGTCAATCGCTCTGACCTGTCCTACACCGATGCGGCGAGCTACGCTGACGACAAACATGGTTGCAGTGACAACATCCAAAAAACTTCACGCATCTCCACGAAGTGAATCATGACGAGTGGGCGAAGCACTGGGGATCGTTCTCACCGTAAATCGCCCGTGGCATTGCCCACTCGCGCATGTAAATGAGTGGCAACGCGTGCGTACAGTATATAAAATTCCAATCGAATCCAATCCGATAAATTCAATTTAGTCAAATCCAGTCCAATCCAATGCTCCTCGCGCATGCGCAACACTGTGTACACGGACGCCAAGGGACAAGCCACGGAAAAAGCGAGGTCCTAAGGTGCTTCGCCCCTAAAACCACTTAATTGCATGCGCATCCATCCGGAACGACCTCCCCTCGAGACGCCGAAGAAATCTCCATTACCTTAGCCCTCACCCTATGCTTCAGTAGAGTCATCATCACTGACTCTCAAGCAGCCTGCGCAGTTTCCTTTCAGGGAGGGTGGAACCAACGACCCTACGAGTACTTCAAAACTGCCGTCCATGTCGCCAAGGGGCAATCGTTTGGATACCTGCCCCTGCCTCTGTAACGGGCAGAAACTTCGCCCACCAACAGACCTACGAACTGGCCCACCGAGGCCCCGAGGCCACCGCAACTCCAACGCCTCTTCTCACCTATCAGGACATTACTGAATTTTACCGGACCAACAGGCAAAAATTCCCTTCCCCTGACCCATCCCTCAGCAAAACTGAGGAAGTAACACTCCGACAATTACAACCAGAGATTCAAGTACACCCAGTTCGATAAATTTGTTTTTTTCCCACACAGTACACCGCTCTATGCAAATTTTGTCCACAGCTAGGTACCCTCCAGAATATAATTGTGAAACGCGCTCACAATCCCTCCCTACCACCGCTCTTCACCCGTTCCTTTCCTGAGCTGTGAGAGACACTGTTGACCAGCTGTCAACCGGAGGATCAGACTTTCCTGGTGACACGGCCCAAGACGGCTAGGGCAACGCATGGATTCCTGGACTAGGGTTCCACTCTCACATTTCGCCTTATTAAAATGTTTTCTCCCTCTCCAAAATAACCTGTCACGCCTGGACACGCCTCTGTCGATTCTGTGTTCGTGAAGGCGAGGACCTTACGTTAAGCGCATACCAGCTTGTCACTGTTAAGCTGTCAAAAGCGATATTTCGGAGCGCCCACACGGGCACTGTGTTCACACCCACAATGGGATACGACGTGAAGGCGAAAAACCGCGAGCAAAGCTTCGCTCTGCTGCTCCTCTTTGTTTTCTGCGGTTTTCGAGGTTCTACGTGCTCAAAGTGCGGAAGGGACGAGAGTCAAACCTACATCCGCTGAACGTTTCAGGGCTTCATTTTATCTGCATCTCAATCGCAATCACGCTGGCCCTTATAACTCGTCATTATTTGCTTTCGGACACACCACACATGCGTGCCCGCTCGCTAGCAATGTGTCCACCGCAGTGTTCCCAGAGAGCAGTACAATCATTTTGATTTGCCGCGACCATTAGCTGAGAACGAGGACGGCTAGGGCCCAGTTATATATGACCCGTGGCGGGGGCTGACGT
This sequence comes from Haemaphysalis longicornis, assembly GCF_048455015.1. NCBI lineage: Eukaryota > Metazoa > Arthropoda > Arachnida > Ixodida > Ixodidae > Haemaphysalis > Haemaphysalis longicornis. Next base: position 207,622,190 of record NW_027526295.1, read on the forward strand.
TATTTCCCTGCCAATTTATACTTAGTACATCGTGGCGCCGCTGCTTGTCCGTATGATTTTTTTTGTAGGAAAATTTGGCAATCACGCTCATTTACAACCGTATACGATTCTCCTGGTCTGTAAAAATCGCCGCTACACTGTTGTTCCACGAGTTGGATAGTACGAAAGTTTCGTTTGTGAGCCAACGTCCAACGTCCAACTGGTCGCCTTAATGAGATTATCATCTCTGAATAATCTGAGCGATCGAGTCGATATTTGAGGACAATTCTTTATTGCTATAAAGAGGATGCACATACTCGCGGAACAGCAGATGTTTCTTCGGGTAGCCAGCACAATACAGGTATTGCACTTGGTATACGTTAAAAAAAAAACTGTACGGAATTTCCGTGGAAAATTTCAGATAATTAGTCTAAAAATATTGTAAATTTGTAAAAAGTTAAACTGCTGTAATTATCGTTGTAAACTATGTAGGCGAGAAGCGACACGGTAACTTGACGTTCTTGATGACGCAACGATTAATCATCCAGGGCTGTGGTGCACCGACTGCCAATTACTAACCATCCCATATTAGGGAATACATTTAATAAGCTGAACAAATACAAAAGTGGTGTTCGCGGATTTCTTCCCCGTAGCAGGGCGCACAGCGTGCTCGGCACCCAAGATCGAGTTCATGAGCAGCAGCGTTCGAACCACACGACTTCAGGACGGCACTAATTCCCCAAGAACCCCGCAGTGCAACGACAAGTTCGGTACACGGTGCCTTACGCCAATCCGGATAGCGTGCTTCGGCGCAGGAAACGCGGGCTTCTTGTGAGCTCCTATAACTCGATTCAGTAATACCCACACATCGCCAAGCCGGCACTCCAAGGTGCTTCCCGTAGACAAGTGTTTTCTTTTCCTTCGAGAGAGCCGATTTCCGGGACGAAAGGGGGGGAGGCCACTCGACTCGTAGTTCTCGCTCGCCCTGCAGTTCCACACCGGTCGTTTTTCAGGGGGAGGGATAATCGGCCAAGCAGCTTAGAAGGCCTCAGCCTTCCTTGTTTTCGGGTCATGGGGGGAAACGAGAACTGTTTTGCGGCGATCCGCTCCCTCACTCCGCAGAATGGCCCGCGAAATTGAAAAACATAACTGCCGGCTCAACGGGGTAAGAGCCTCGGCGCGGCAAAACAATAAAGCGCAGGTTGCGATTTTCCCTCCTAGTGGGGTTCATAAGTTTGTTCAGCTTCTTCCCGTCAATCTCTGTTTGTTGTTGTTTCCTTCATCCTTCGTCCCGCCGTTGTTTTCCCCGTGCTTGCGCGCACGGCTTGCGGTGTGTTTGCCGGCGTTCGCTTTTACGGTACAGCCACTATGGGCTTCAGTTTCTCAAGTAATAATCTCTTTGCGATCCCCGCCAGCCCCCGTAATGGCGGTCTTGCGGTCCGAACCGATTCCGGAAGGGGTCGATATCATTTAACAACGGAATCATTTTTCTTCCTGTATTTATGTGCCCTTACTTCCCCAAATACGACGGGCCTGGTTTAGTTCGAGGAGGTCTATTGTGGCGATGTTGGATTAGAGATAGTTAGCTGCGTCGCTATCTACCGGACACAAACAACTGTGACGGTGTGTTTATCTTTTTGCAACCACAACGCAGGATAAAAATATCGGTGCGAAACATTTTTCTCGACTTGAAGAAGCTTGTAAATCAAGAAGAAGCTTGTAAATCAATGAAATAAACCAGTCAGGGCTTCCTACTCGGCGAAGGCTTTAGTGCAAAGCGTAACAAGAAGCGAGACAGTTGAGTACGATTCGCGCGGTTCTTATCTCAAGATAACACAGAGTGAGTTTTTGAGTCATATGAAGAAAAAGAGAACAGTCGCAAGGTTTATGCTTCTGTGGTCCTTTTTTTTTTTTTTGGCGTCATATAGGAGGAAGCCGTGGCGGGAGCCTGGAGGGGGCCCTGATTTCGATCTCTGCATGGTTTGTCCAGCCGCACACTGGATTTTTTGTTTTGTTTTCGTAGGTGATAAGTCATAGGGAAACAAGATGTTACAAACTCGGAACACGTGCAGTGTTGTCAGGTAGCCCTTCAACTAATTTATTTGCCGTATCCCACGTGATAATGCCCTTCCCAGTGGCAAGTTCGTGCGTCTGTGAACAGACGCATAGACGCTGCAGGATATTCAGATACATAGAGACCCTTTGCTTTGTTTTTCAATTCTTCGGAATCTCTGGCATGAGAAAAATGATTGATGGAACATCGTTTCAGAAAGTCCTCGAAGTGAAATTCAAAGGACATCTCGATTCACGAATGAAAATATGTGTCTTTTCAAATACGTGAACTGAAAAATGAGTGGCAGCTGTTTCGCGTGACTGTACGTCTGAAGATGGTGCTCTATGGGAGAAATAGTAATAAAACTCAGCTAATTTTAAAGCGAAGCTTTCAGTGTAACTTCTGCAGGAAACTGCTCTGTTTGTCACAGGCGTAAACAGCCGTCATGAAACACATTCATCGATTGCTGGGTTTAACGCGCGGGAGCTATACTCGGGCTACGAGGCGCGCCGTGGTGGAGGGCTCCGCCACCGTGATGAAGGGCTCCGCTACTTTTGACCACCTGGGGATTATGAACGGGCCACAAAATCTGGAGGCACTAGTACTTTCACTTTGTGCCTTAACCTTAAAAGCAACAACAACGGGCGGGATCGATTCCGCGTATTTGGGCTCAGCAGTCAAAAACATTCATTTTTGCAGACAGGTATGGGGCTTGGAGGCATCAGAGACAAAAAAAAAATTGCAACCCTAGCCTCCCAATTCCGTCACCCCTCTCCCGGCCAACGAGGGACTGGTGACATAGCGTTGTAGATCCTCCCCTCCTGAATGGCGGTAGTGTGAAGCCGAATGACCATAGGCTACATCAACCGTCATTTCTCGCTTACGAGAGGAAAAGTGAGGGATTAAACGCTTAGTCAAAGTACCCGTGGCTACCGTAAGCGCTATACAATCCAGATCAAAGCGATATCACCCGAACTTCGCTTTCCAAGTATTTGATCCCCATTAAATTGCAGGGATTTTGTAACACTGTTAGTGTTTTATCAGCCAAAGTTTATCAGCAAACCTTGAAGAGAGGGTAACACGCTAGACCGGCGCGCGCAGTATTTTATGAGATTGCGAAAAATAATTCTGTCGGACCGTCACGTTAACCTCCACTCCGTCCCACAAGTGACCTCACTCCACAAACTCGGCCTACCGTTCCACGTAGGCGAATCGGGGGCTGACCTACTCCCCAGCTACACGTTACGGTCACTCAACTCACGCATCTCATTCGAAGAATTTTCCCTCGAAATCACGGCCTCTGCGCACAAGGGTGTAGCCCGAAACAACCCATTCCCGTTTAAACCCGTCCCGCTTGAACCCGTTCCCGAAACGGCCTTCCCGTTTCGCCCATCCCGTTTGCGTCCGTTCCCAGAAAAGCCCTTCCCGTTCGACCGCTTCCTGTTTCAACCCGTTCCCCAACACCCTTCCCGTTTCAACCCGCTCTCAAAACGCCCGCCTCAAATAGTTCAGATAAGTTTGCGAGCTCGCAGTGCGCTTTTAGGCTTCCGAAATTGTGCTGGGCAAGGTAGTGTAGGTTACTGAGTAATGACTACAACATATTTTACTCATTTCTTGCCTAAATATTTAGCGTGGGGGGCAAATTCTATTTTACCATGGCTCTAGCTCTACTCGGTAGACGGCGCCAACGACACGTTTTCTTTTTAAAGCTCTACAGATTGTGGCTACAGTATTCTCAAAACTACAAATATTGTGAACGCTTCACACGAAAAGTGAAATATTCAAGCTACTTTAAACGAAAGCAAATACATATGAGCAACAAAATTATGCGTGATTTGCTTTGAGACTAATTCCTCAGATGTCGCTACTTGCGCCGCCCCGGCCGGAATACGCACCGCAAATGGTGTGCTAAAACGTGTCCTACCGTTTTCAACGGCAAACGGAAACTCGGGCGGCCGGTAACATGGTAAACGGTAGCGCAAACACGGTAACGATATGCTAAAACTCTCTATGCTCGTAGCTTTTCCACTTACTGCGTGCCCACCTATGTATTATCCGTAAAAAGTACAGGCAAGGGAATGCAGCTTGGGGTGTTCTTGACGCCTGGACGGAAGATGTGTGCGAACTATTTTGTCCAAGCAAAAATTTCAGCTTTAGACTGGGTAAGTTATTCCGGGAAGGGGCTATATGGGAAAATATGAAACGGGAAGGGCGTTTCGTACCGGGTTGAAGCGCAGGGAACGAACGAGAAGGTTCAAATGGAAACGAGTTCAAATGTTACACGCGAAATGGGAAAGGGCAAAAAGGAAAGGTCGTTTTGCGCCGGGTTGAAACGGGAGGGAACAAGTGGGAATGATGAAATGGGAATGGGTTCAAACGGGAACCCCCCCGCACAAGACAAGTTACGACTGGTACAAGCCCTTCTAGTCAGCCGAACTACTTATGGGCCCCTTCCCCCACGTCAACCTCTAACCGAAAGAACACTCCAAACTGGGTGCCCTCATCCACAAGTCGCATAACGTCGCCCTCAGCCTCCCAACTTTACCCCAACAGCCGCGTTCTCCAACGGGGCCTTCATAACACCTCCCCCGTTTACCTCCCCCATAACACCTCCCCCGTCTCGCTCTTACCCAAACTGCTAGTTCGGTTTGAACTTAAACTGGGCTGCATTCCACCAACTGCCAGCGAATCTCCTACTTTCATCCCCTCAGCATTGCCACTTGCCTCGGCTATCCCCAAGCATATGCACTCTACTTACAACCAAGGTAGATGACATACCCAGTTCCATATACTGAAGTCAAAATATTGCAAGTAATCAGACATAGGCTACACGCACGTCGTCCAATACCCCAATCAATCGGCACATGCACTAGCCGTAACCGACTCGAACAACACCTTCAAAACGCGCCTCACCCTTTTAAACACCATAACCGCCCACCGCCAAAGAAAGTGCCATCGTCCTCGCACCTATCACAGCCTCCATCGATTTCATGACCATTCGTACAGACTCACAGCAGGCATTATAAACGTTCAGACTGGTCGAAT